>NC_135497.1:525210859-525510859 GCF_052857255.1 Amblyomma americanum
CAGCAGCAGCAGCAGCAGCAGCAGCAGCAGCAGCAGCAGCAGCAGCAGCAGCAGCAGCAGCAGCAGCAGCAGCAGCAGCAGCAGCAGCAGCAGCAGCAGCAGCAGCAGCAGCAGCAGCAGCAGCAGCAGCAGCAGCAGCAGCAGCAGCAGCAGCAGCAGCAGCAGCAGCAGCAGCAGCAGCAGCAGCAGCAGCAGCAGCAGCAGCAGCAGCAGCAGCAGCAGCAGCAGCAGCAGCAGCAGCAGCAGCAGCAGCAGCAGCAGCAGCAGCAGCAGCAGCAGCAGCAGCAGCAGCAGCAGCAGCAGCAGCAGCAGCAGCAGCAGCAGCAGCAGCAGCAGCAGCAGCAGCAGCAGCAGCAGCAGCAGCAGCAGCAGCAGCAGCAGCAGCAGCAGCAGCAGCAGCAGCAGCAGCAGCAGCAGCAGCAGCAGCAGCAGCAGCAGCAGCAGCAGCAGCAGCAGCAGCAGCAGCAGCAGCAGCAGCAGCAGCAGCAGCAGCAGCAGCAGCAGCAGCAGCAGCAGCAGCAGCAGCAGCAGCAGCAGCAGCAGCAGCAGCAGCAGCAGCAGCAGCAGCAGCAGCAGCAGCAGCAGCAGCAGCAGCAGCAGCAGCAGCAGCAGCAGCAGCAGCAGAAGAAGAAGAAGAAGAAGAAGAAGAAGAAGAAGAAGAAGAAGAAGAAGAAGAAGAAGAGTTTGGGACAAAAATATAAAACATTTGTCCTGGGTGAAGCCTAAAGGCACTTTCGCCTGATGAGGCCACCCCATGGCACCTTGGCAGCAGTGGCGACCACTATAGGCATATCCGAACACATTTTCAGTACAGTACATTGTACAACCACAAATATATATGCAAGCACACAAAACAAAACAAATGGACACCCCTGAGGACTGTGCGCATGCTTCTGTGTATGACAAAATTCTTTACAGATTCCCGAATACTATTTACATGTACAACACACCGAAATATCACCCATGACAAAAAAGAAATTGTTTCACATATTACTCTATTAGGTACCTGTCTCAGTATTTTCTTTATCTTAGGTATTGAAGGGTAGGTTGATAATTTTAAAATTGCTGGATATTGATTCAATACATTTGTTATTTGCGTACATAATCTCTGACAACCAAAGTTGGTGCGAGATCGGGGCACCTGTATTTTATCTTCCCTAAGGAGATGTGGAGTGTGTTATTTTTGTATTGAGCTTCAAAATTATAACTGTCTATCATATACTGATGCACGATTTCAAGAAATAGCATATCTGAATATCTTACTGATCTCTAGTATGCCAAAGGTCTTAAAGTATGGCAAGCAATTTTCTATTTTTGGAATTTTCTAATACCACGTATTGAGCACTTTTGCAGAGAGTGCAAATAATCAAGGTTTATTTATGTTTTGTCTGACGATACCAGGGAGCAGTATGTTAAACGTGAATGAGAGAGCATAATAAGTTTGTTCCTTTACTGAAATTTGAAGATAGCATCTAAACCTGATTAATATGCCAACCACACGTAAAAGTTGAATTCGGAGAGCATCTGTGTGCGAATTCTAGAGAAAGTTTTCGTGAAAGATTACACCTAGAAAGCGAATCGTCATAGACTGGTTTATAATGTTATTCCGGAGCTTCAATTTGAACTATCTCTTTCTACCTTTAGGCTTGAAAATCAGGTATTTCGTCTTGTTTATGTTTAGGTCTAGTTTATTAAATGTTAACCAAGAGACTAAATTGTGAAGCCATTCCTTTGCTTCCCTGTAAACAAAGCCTTCATCACAACCTGAAAAAAAATGCATTAGTGTCATCGGCATAGAATACCAGTTCAGAGCAGCCTGGGGTGTTTACAATATCATAAATATATACCAAGAATAATACGCAGCCTAGAATGGATCCCTGTGGGACTCCGTATTTAATAGTTCCTGATCAGATTTGGTGCTCTTTATTGTGGTGTATGCATCCCTGCAAGTTAAACAGCTTTCTATGAGGGCATGTGCTCTACCTTGGATTCCACAAAACGGCAGCTTTCTTAATAATGTATCATGATGGACAGAAGCAAAGGCTTTCCTGAAATCAAGAAATAAAAGCAAAGTACGCTTTTGTTTCTCAACGTTGTCAAGAATTTTCTCTTTAATACAATGTAAATAAGTTTCAGTTGTCTTATTCTTTCTGAATCTGAACTGCTTATTTACTATCAACTTATGCAGAGAGAGGAAATCGACAATTATTTTGTTCATTCCGTGTTCAGCAACTTTTGAAAAGAGAGAAAGCACTGAAATTGGTCTTCAGCTCTTCAAGTCTTGAAAAGCACCACCTTTATGAATGGCTGGAACATGCACAAGCTTCATTTGGTCTGTAAATATCCCTATTGGAATTATGCAGTTGCATATATGCGTAAGGGCTGGAGTTATCAGTGCGGCTACAGGTTTAACGGAGGAAACTTTCACATCATCGCAGGCTGATGCACAGAAGTGCTTCAGCGTCATGATTATGTTGCGGACTTGTTCGGCGCAAGTTGGAGTGAGAAATATAGCTTGAGGACATTGAACATTCATGTATTTTTCACACGGTAATGTACCATGAATATCATTTTAGGCAGCAGCATCTACAAAGTGCATGTTGAAAAGGTTTGCAACGTTTCTGTCACTTCATCCTGTGTAGGTAATGCCTAGCGGTAATGTCATCTTGTGTAATAGCCTTAACCTGTAGTTTTTATGCAATCTCATTTACTTTACTTAGGAAGTCCTTATCCTTGGTTTCAGTCAATCTATGAAGCTCTAGAGTTAGACCGCGAATACGCCACTCCGAATGATCTAGGCCCTGCTTCAGTTGAGCACCTATATTGTTAGATTCTAGCCCTTCAACTCGCTTCGTTAGTTTTCTAATTTTTTGTTGAACAGTCAGGCGGTTGTGAAAGTCGTCAAACTTATCAGAGCAACTGCATTTGCGACTCAGATCAATCATCTTTTTGACAAAGGCAAAAGAGCATCAAGCTTCGTTTCAGTCTGCAGTAATCTGAGTGTCACGTCGGAATCATGCTGCGGATTTTCTGTGGTGCTTGTGCCCTTGCGGTTGCCTCGACAAGAGTCACATTTCCATGCTTTCTTATCGGCTTCGCGGTTAGCATTGAAATAATCTTCTGTTGTTCCCGCACATACACCAAAATGAAAATTAAATAGGCACTCTGAGCATGTGACAAAGATGCTGTCAGTGAGTGGAAGACGGCAAGAACAACAACGAGCTATAGTACGCTCAGATCTTTTACAAATAATTCATCCACTTAGCACCAGCGACAACATACAAGGAAAACAAAATCGCATTGAGTGAGGCATAATTATGCACAAACCTGCACAAAGGCAGAGACGGTTACATGATGCTCGCAGTTATCGTCACCGCTGCCAAGTGAGGTCCCAGTGGAAGGAATCTTCTTTTATAGCCCACGGTGAGCCGTTGACGCTGTGCCGGATAACCGGGTGACACCGACGACCACGCCTTCCTGGTCCGCAACACGAGACTACCGTCCCTCTGCACGGCACGTGCGATGACCGGCGAGATGTACGGCTGCGCAGTAGGTAATCTGCACAAAGGCACAGATGGTTACGTGATTGAGAAGATATAGTAGTAGCGCTAAAAAACACAGGGACGACAGGATAGAAGTAGACAACACAGGCGACAGTGCTGCAGGATATCCTGTGCCAGATATCCGGGTGACACCGACGACCATGCCTTCCTGGTCCGTAGCTCAAGACTATCGTCCGTCTGCAGGGCATGTGCGATGACCAGCGAGATGTACGGCTGCGCAGTGGGTGATCTGCACAAATGCGGAGACGATTACGTGACACTCGCAGTTATCGTCGCTACTTCGCAGTGGCGACGATAACTTGACGTAACTTCACATAACTGACAACTTGGCATAACTTGAGCACCTGAAGAGCACAATAACCACTGAGCCATCGCGCCGGATTCATCATATCAGTAAGTACGCATGGCAAATGTTAAGTGGTTGTCATAAAACATTGTAACTAAGACCCATAATCCGTGGAGCACTCTACCTCCATACTAAATACATACTGCCAATACTGATCTCTGTATGCATTCCCTTTACATTGATTGGAACAGAACACTTAGAAGAATTGTGCCATTTTCCATTAAACGTGATCCTTGCAAAATGATCCCAACAGGAGAATATTTCAGCATTTATTCTTATACCCGTCGTTGAACAAGCGCTTCAAACTACCCTGCATGAAGCCTGTTACATACGCCGATACTCAAACGGGCACAAGCCATGCAAAACCTGCCAAGCAGACTGCGAACCAGTTCCCACAACTTGAAACACAAAGAGGAAACAGCATACTCATACACCAGCGTGCGCTCTTTGGAACAACCGGGTTACAGCTCTTCTATGCCGTGCTCATTACCCAGAAAAACTCGAACAGAACATAATGGGTGCCGGTGCGCCATTTCAGAACCAGACGTGAGCTTCAGACAACAAATGCATTCTTGTAAGGATGAAGTACCATCTGAAATTCAGTTACGTTTTTACTTCAAGTGCTGCCCGGACAGAGCAGTAAAAAGGAGATTCTTGCATGCAGGTGCCCTAACCTAACGCTGGTAAAGAAAGCAACGAACACGCTCAAAGTAAGAACGATTTCATTTAAACAATTAACGTGTTCATCAAAAGGCGCTGGCATAATAAAACAGCGCGAGCAGAATTTCATTGTAGCGCCAATAAGCGCAAAGTTACATTGGCGTTTTTATAATGTAGCAGTCTGAGGTCAAAAACGCATACTCTGTCTGTCGCACAATTGGTATTCGAGAAATTTATGCACGCGTAAGCGGGGTTCATGAACGAGCCTCTCGGAACGAAATGTAAGCGATCTCTTGTCGAGACGACCTTTACTCAGCTTTCAATAACAGCTCGGATAACAGGGATGGACGTATCCATACGTGTGCAACGAAAGGAGAGACGGGATGCAGCTCGTAGGTTCTTCGCGGCGTTTGTACCCGCTCGCCATTTGCGCAGGCAACCACTTTTATTTTCAACCATCCCTCTATGAGCATTCCTCCAGCGCCGCTTGACTACAACTTTGACAAACGCTTCGAGCTCCAGTCAATAGCGTTACAAAACATATTTGGTGAAACGTCGCTGCCTACGACGCGTACCGAGTAAACGGCTACAACTAACAAGCAATTAATGCACACCTCTCAATGAACAGCGCTCCATGGTCCCGGCAGGCGATAACACAAAGAATAAAAAATAAATGTAATGCATTTCAGAACTTGATCGAGTGCGCGTTTCCGGAGATGCCAAGTAAATCGTGCTTGCATGGCTCTAACTAACGCATAGTTTTATTTCGGCCTTCATTCACGGGCTAAGCGATATTTCTGGCTGTGCACCTACCTTCCAACCCAGAAAAGTCAGTAGAAAGCTCGTGAGGAGGGCTTACCGCCACGCGTTTAGCACCGACTGCCTTTCCGCGCGTTAGGAAAGACATAGCGGCACAGACGTAAGCGCATTATTCGAGAACATGGCGGCTGCCGCTACTTATAACGTCGCTTACAAACGTGGATAGGAAGTTTGTCGCTGCGCATATAATCTGCTCTGTACACACAGCACTGCTTAGAGTGGTTAAAGAGACCAAATGAATAAAAAATGATCGTGTAGTCTTACCGTAAATGGACGATTAAGTTGGATTCCAATCAAAGCATAATCCACAAGAGAAAACGCCGCCGACACCGATACATCGGCGCAGACAGTTGTTTGCTGCCGCATGATTTTCCGCCGCCTCGCGGCAAAATGGGTAAAAATTGAAACAGAAACCAATTTCACGGTAGTGGTTATATCGGTTGCACTCTTGCCATGTGTAGTTTGATGCAGCATCCAAGACCACAAAGGGCATTTGGTTTAAAGCTTAAATTCTCCACTCGCGCTTTGAAAACCTTATTGTTTTCGCGAAAACCAAAACCGAAACCTTACTACTTTGACGATGCGCGCAGCATCTCCCATCGAATAGTATGTGGCGCCCTTTTCAAATAATTATAATGTTGCATAGCATAACGTCTTTTTTGCGTGTGCTCGTGTTTGGAAAACCGGTTTTGGCGACAACAGCGTGTTATCGCCTCCGAAGCAGCAGGTATATGGCAAAGAACGAGAAACTACTGAGTTTCTGATTGTTGAGTCGCAGCACTTTTTCTCGTGAATGCAAACTGTGAAGGTGTAAATTGCACCCCTTAATTTCGTAGGGAACCATGATCTTTGAGACTCGTCTTATGATGTTTCTAAGAAATAGGCATCAGAATAATGGCCTGAGGGGCTGTTTGGTGCATAATGAAATGAACGGCAGCGCAAACAAGGACCCTAACAAGAAAAAGACACCACGTGCGCACACTACCACTTTTCCGTGTATTAAACAGTTGGTAGTGTCCGCATGTGATGTCTTTTTCTTGTTAGTGTCGTTGTTTGCGCCGCCATTCATTTCAAGTATGGGCACATCCTTGATTTCTCACACTCGATATTCCCCCTTAATTTACAGGACGTTTTAAAGAGAAATAAATGTGTAGTCACTGTTGAAATGCTTCTTAATTAAACGCGTTGGGCAGTAACGATAGAATGATGTAATGGTACATTTTCGAGCGATTCCTTCAAGGAAGACCGCGTTCGTTTGATGTAGTACACTTTGCAGCACACTTCAGAAATAGGTGCCTTTCCTCGCTCTACCTGTCAGCATTAAGAATTATTGATCTTTATTCTCAATATACGTCGCTGTTTAAGGAGAAGAAGCTTTTCAAAGCTTCTAAAAAAAACAATATACAAGAGAGCATTGCATTGTCCTCGGACAATATTTTTTTATTCCTGAAATAGCGAAGCAGGCGGACGACTCTGACAATAGCTGCGGTCACCCGATGCAGTTTGGTTCATGGAGGTTTAACATCCCAAGCCAACTCAGGCAATCAGGCACGCCGTAGTGAAGGGCTCCAGAAATTTCGACCGCCTGGGATTCTTTAACGTTCACTGGCATCGCACAGTACACGGGCTTCAAGAATTTCGCCTCCATCGAAATTCCACCGCCGCGGCTGTCATCGAACCCGCGTCTTTCGTGTCAGCAGCCGAGCGCCATAACCACTCAGCCACCGCGGCGGCCCGATAAACTTCTGCTCAGCTGCAGTGCGAAAAGAAATGGATATTTTAATGGACTTAGTCGAAAGGCAGTGTATACATTGTTAGGTAAAACTGGGATTGTTATTAACAGTAGACAATATGTCTATAGACAATAGTCTCTATGCAGTCTAAAGATTGTGAATAGACGATAGGAAATTAAGGTGGTTAGAGACTGGTCTAAATTATCTATAGACCATCTATAGACAAATGGCTAATAAGGCGGTTATAGACATTAGTCTCTAGATGGTTAATAGATTGTCTATAGACAAAAGGAAAGGAGGTGGTTATAGACTTTAGTCTAAAGATAATCAGTTGACCATCTAAAGACAAAGGAAAATTGTGCCTGTTATATACTTTAGTCTATAGATGATCTATAGACTGTCTATGCACAAAAGGAAATAAGGCGGTTATAGACTTCAGTTTATAGATAATCTATTGACTGTCTATAGACAAAGGAAACTTTTGTGTTATAGACATTAGTCTACAGATAGTCTCTGGACCATCTATAGACCGAAGGAAATTAAAAATTAAGACGGTTATAGACTTTAGTCTATATATAGTCTATGGATCATCTATAGACAGAAAGAAATTAGAGGTTATAGACTAATAGTCTATAGATAATCTATTCACCGAATATATACAAAGGAAAATTATGTCCGTTATAAAGTTTAGTCTATAGATAGTCTATAGAAATTCTATGGACAAAAGGAAAAAGGCGGTTATAGATTTTAGTCTATAGATAAACAATTGACCATCTATAGACAAAGAAAAATTGTGTATGTTGTAGACTTTGGTCTATAGATAGTCTATGGACCATCTATAGACAGAAGGTAATTGACGCGGTTATATACTTCAGTTTATAGATAGTCTATAGACTATCTATAGAGCGAAAAAAATTAAGGTGGTTATAGACTTAAGTCTATAGACTGTCTATAGACTGTCTATGGACAAAAAGAGAAGTGTAAATGACGACTATAGAGTCTATAAAAGTCTATAGACAGTCTATAGACTATTTTCATAAGGAAATTCTGCGTCATTTCGACCCTCGTTCTCCTACGGAACTTCACACCGATGCCAGCGGCGTCGGCCTAAGTGCAGTACTCGCTCAGCGCAAGCCTGGTTTTGACGAATGCGTTGGCGCTTACGCTCGCCGGACGCTCCCAAAAGCTGCAGCCAACTATTCTGTCACCGAGAAGTAGTGTTTAGCCATCGTTTGGGCGATCGTCAAATTTCGCCCCTACTTGTACG
The DNA here is from genome assembly GCF_052857255.1 of Amblyomma americanum. Classification (NCBI taxonomy): domain Eukaryota; kingdom Metazoa; phylum Arthropoda; class Arachnida; order Ixodida; family Ixodidae; genus Amblyomma; species Amblyomma americanum. The sequence continues at coordinate 525,219,248 of NC_135497.1, forward strand.
GACGCCCTTTTGACGTTGTCAGCGATCACTACTCTCTCTTTCGGTTGTCCTCTTTAAGATACTTCTGGCCGACTGGTGCGCTAAGCTCTGCGACTCCAAGAGAACGACATTCGCGTTGTCTATCGTTGCGGCCATAAACATGCTGATGCTGATGCCATCTCACGTTCCCCTTTGCCATCTGACGCAGTGCCTTGTATATCCGCCCTGAATTCTTTAACATTTGAGTCCGCTGATATGGCTTCCGAGCAACGCCGAGACCCATGAATCGCTTGCCTCTTAGATTCCTTATCTAGCCAATCGTCACGGCCTCCTTCCCATGCTCTCCGTCGTCACTCCCACAATTTCGCCATAAGAGACGAGCTTCTTTACCGCCGGAACTGCCCTCGAGATGGTCGAAAGTCGCTGCTTGTCATTCCGATTAATATGCGCTCCTCCATTTCTTCTTCCTGCCTCGATAATCCCCAGTGTTCAACTGCCGGCTACTTGAAGACCTTCATCCGTCTACGACATCGCTACTACTGGCGTTGGATGTACCGTTATGTTCGCCAGTTCGTTCAGTCCTACAGCGCATGCCAGCACCAAAAAAAAAAACCCCACCTCGCCGACCCGCCGCTCCTATGCAGCCGCTGTCTTGCCCAGAGCAGCCCTTGGAGTGTGTTGGCACTGACCTCTACGGCTCTCTTCCCAGCAGATCAACCAGAAACCGCTGGATGATCGTTGTCATCGGTCACCTTACTTGCTACACCGGAACGTCGCCTTTACCATCTGCTACAGCCCACGGCATTGCATCCTTCATCTCATCATTCTCAGCAATGGTGCTCCCAAAGAGGGGCTCAGTGATAGAGGACCGGCCTTCCTCTCTGATGTTGTAGAATCTCTCCTCCAGGAATGCAACATTATTCACCGCACCACCTCCGCCTACAATCCGCAGACAAATGGCATGGTTGAGCGTTTTAACCGCACCCTCTGTGACATGTTGGCCACGTATGCTGCTTCCAATCACTGCAACTGGGACCACGTTTTCTCTTTTGTAACCTACGCTTACAACTCCGCTGCTCAAGCCAACACCGGATTTTTTCCACACTTTCTCCTGTACGGCCACAATCTTCAGCCTTCTTGCACAATGGACACCATTCTACCGTACCGCCCTTATGCTTCTGAATTTACGACTCTTTCTCAAGCCTCAACTTCTGCCAAAGAATGCTGACAGCATGCCCGGCACTCCACTTCTTACGCCCAGCAGCAGCAGAAAAGCACTCGATATCACCCTGCCCTTGCTCCCGATTACCTTCCTGACTCTTTGGTCTGGCTATGGGTGCCCTCCTCAGGTCCCGGCCTTTCCTCCAAACTTATTAGCAAGTACCAGGGACCCTACCGTATTCATCAGAAGACATCCCCCGTCAATTGCCTCATCGAAACCCTTACGCCGTGCCCTTATCATCGTCTCCGAGGCTGTGAAATTGTCCGTACAGCCCGTCTTAACCCATACTACGTCCCCGTCTTCGTCACATCGCCCTACGCCGCCAGGATGGCGCTTTTCGCCTGGGAGAAGTTATAAGACTGGCCTTCGGCTCCGGAATCTTCAGAGGCGGAACTTAAAGATGAAGACGACAAGCGCCGAACGCTCCGAACCTCGTGCATGCTCTGAACTGACCGCTGCCTCTTGTTTGTACCTGGACTGTATCGCTCGTTAGCGGCGCAGTGTCTTGCAAGACGTTTCTTTTACAGTTCAATCTATTTTTTTTTAATTTAAGGGCACTAATCATATTTATTAGACGCAGTGAAATGAAAATGCACTTTGCCGCGACGGGATTCGAACCCACAACCTCTGCGTATCTTAAGTGGTGCTTTTAGTTCAATGAAAGATCATTGCACCAGACATGTGGAGGTTGTGGGTTTGAATCCCATGCAAATGTGGTGAGGTCTACTTATAATAAAGTTTAGCTTTCAAGATTTACTGCAAGAATACTGCGTAATCTTCTAATTTAGAATGTTTTCGGATACCTGCAAGTAGACTTATATAAAATTTTCAAATGCATGCCTTCAATAAAAGTTAGTCTGGGAGGTTACAGGATAGCCTCTGCGTTAAATGTTGTGTGGCCTAAAAAACAACCGTGACCTATACTGTAGATGTGTGCGCAAGTCGAAGGGATGAATGGCTTAATGTCTGCCCAAGTTCAGTGAAAATTTTCATGCACGCTGAGACTCTTGCTGTGCTTTGCGCTGCAGTGGTAGCAGCCAAGTCTGTTTCAGCAATGCCTTGAAGAGCATACTCTGTGCGCTGCCGGTCGGTGAGGGTGACACGATACCCACAAATGAGCTTTAACTTTGCCAGAGAGTGGTTTACAACGCTCTCTCTATGCGCTTATATGCGACAAGTAACTAACTGTCTGTTGCCACTGCAGCAAGGTAAGCTTGTCGCTGAACTGATCTAAGAAAGCTTGCATGAACCTCTCATGTTGCGCACTGGTGGCCAGTGTCCGCTTTTCAATCCGCCGCAGCTCCTCGAAGTTTTCCCATGGCGACGGCGAGAAGTGCTGACAATTCTAACGAAGCCAGGTTTCTAGGAGTGCGCTCCAATTATTCAATGGGACGCTGGTATGTTGGCAACACCACTGTATGTTGGAAGGGATGTGGACAGGTCTGTTAGAGTAGTGACTTAAACTGGGGCTGCAGCGCGTTGTGACACGTGGAGGAGCTGCTGGAGTAAACCTGTGAGCAACGCTGAGGTTTGGGCTGCTTCCAGACTCGGCGCAGGGTCGGGGCATGGGGTGGACGCCGTTATGCCTGGTGTGCCTTCCAGGCCAAATGAATAAAAACGCGGACTCCCTGACTAGAATTTCCAGAAAACCATCGTGAGGGCTACTGTGACTTCTGAAGAAACGTGTCTGCAAGGACTGGTGTTCGCGGAAGGGATGGCAGAGGCAGCGACGACAATGGCGTCGCCACGTGGTCGAGCATGCCATCGGGTCGACGAACGGAGCGTTGTTCGCATCAGTCACGCTAGGTTGACAATTGACGGAGAGCTGCACCTTCGACAGAGGTTCCGCGTTTCGGACAACAGGCGAGGAAGTGCCTAGTATTTCATCCCCTGCTGGGAAACTGATTTACATTCCTGTAACACGTGGGTGCAAGCCGGTGCCACGAGGGAGCCACGATCAGCCACGAGCGCGACACGTGGGCGCATTCCTGTGTCAAGTGGGCGCATTCCTGTGTCAAGTCCGCGCATTCCGGTGTCACGTGGGCGCATTCTTGTGTCAGGAAGGCGCATTCCGGACCCACGTGGAAGCTGTGTTGAGAACGCGACCGTGTCTAGTACCCTTTCCATCGACAAGCTGAGAGAGCATCAGCGCCGCCCTGCCGTGCTGATGCTCTTCTTCGTGTAAATGCTGATGATTCGTGCAAATACGAAGGGTATTTAACGAGCTGCTGGCTAGGTGCCAGCCAGACTCCTTTCGAGAGAGACCCTTTTGGCGGAGAGACCCCGACTGCGGGGAGATGCCTTTTGAGAGGGTTCCTTCGCTGGGAGAGACTACCGACCGCTAAGAATCTTCCTCGACTGAGAGGTACTCTCAGTTGCTCCAACTTGTACAGTATGTAAATAGTCTGTATAATGTTTTCCTTGCTTTTCCCTTATTAACCTCGTCTTCAACCTCCTTGTCCCTTCTCTGGCGCGACCCCGCTACTTGAGTCCCAACAATTGGTGGTAGCTGTGGGATCCGAAGCCTGGGCGCGCCAACAACTGGTTGGCAGCTATGGGATGTCCACGTCAAGTCACCGGCTCCAATGAACCCCGGAAGCTACGGGACTGATGGCATCAGCTATTCTTCTGAACACCGAGAGATGGATGCGTCAGATCACCAGCTCTAACACAACCCGGCAGCTACGGGACTGACGACATCGGTTGCATCTCGGCAGGGTGAATGCCAGATGTTCGCCATTTATTTTGCCAGACCGCACTTGCACAGGCACATGTTAGTAGGGGGATTTTGGTCATCTGGGGAATAAAATTTCGGCAGTTTTTGTGTTGTTTGCTTCAAAGTGAAGCTTTTTTTTTAGCGGGGATTAGCGGCACGAGGTGTTTACCGCGATGAACAAGTTCAAGGTAAAGGACCTCATAGAAATTTTTGCAGAATTGGGGATTTTTTTATACCCCACTAAAACACGAGAGGCGATTTTGCATGTTGTACGGGAGGAGGAGATGACAGTCGATGAGGCAGACGAGGCGTGGGAGGCGATTTTGGAGCGGAAAGCTGAGCAAGAAAAATGAAGGCTCCGTGAGGAGAAAGAGAATCGTGAATTGCTTGAGCAACAGGAAAGGCGAAGGCTCTGCGAGGAGAAAGGGAAGCGAGAGCTTCTCGAGCAGCAAGAAAGGCGAAAGCTTCGTGAGGAGCACAAAAGCAGAGGGAGGCGGAGCATCTCGAGAGACTGGCGGAGCTAAAGAAGCAACGTGAACGACAACTGGAAGAGCTTAGACATAAAGTTAAATTGCACAGATGGTAAAGAGCGAGAGCGCGTCTGAGAATTTTTAGAAGAGGAAAAACCTTCCAAACTTTTCTCGCAAATTTCGAAAACATTTCCGCAGATACGCAGGTAGACCAGGGTGATTGGCGATGGATGTTGACGGCCATCCTCCCTTGTGATGTCGGCGACGTATTAGCGAGACTGTCCGACGGGGATGCCGACAACTACGAAGTAGCTAAAAGAATCCTCCTCCGCTTCTTCGGCATACATATTGAGGCGGACCCTAAAGGTCGAAGAATGGGAGCAGGCAGAGGTCCCATCATTGTATCAGCGACCAGCCCAGGAACCCCGCTTGGTCAGCTAGGGACACAATTGTTGCTCAAAAGAGCAGAGGAAGGGCCGGGTCTAGCCCTGACACAGACGCCGCGTTGGCAGATAGGGCAGATTTTGCGCGCCAGAAAGACTGCGGTGAGCTTCTGTATTAACACGCCAAAAGTCAGCCTTCCGGAAACGAGCGTCACGTAGAGTCGCTTGAGAGCAACGTTGCATCACCAAGTCAAAGCGCAGCGTTGGCTGAAAAGGGCGATGGCGCTGAGAATGTTGTTACCTGGAATGGCAATGACGCTGTTTCGAAATCCATAACTCAGGACAGCGAACGGTTACGCTCTGCAGAGATTCAAATGCGGCAGATTTTTTTCAGTTGCCGACGGGCAGTGGCCCACGGATAGCGCCCTCTGACAGTTCAGTAGTGTTACGTTTTGCCTACGACGCGCGGTATAGCCGGCGCGGATGCAACGGACGCCGGGGCTTCGTTCAAAGTGGCGGTAATCATTTTGACCCGTTCAGTGCTGCCGCAACGCCTCCCGCCAAGCGCGTCCAGGCAGGTTTCAATGCCACGTGTCTTCGTGTGTGCTTGTGTGTGTGTGCATGTTGGTGCCCACGCTTGTCAAAGCGCGGCAGCCGGGGAGAGGAGCTCCCCAACTGGGAGGCGAGGAGGTCTGACCGGCGCCGGCCCGGCGGACGCGTCACATCACGTCTCAACATGTCCGTACGTCGCCGTCTCGTGCGCCTCATCCCGAGCCGTTCCTCCTTGCCCTCGACTCCGAGGGTATAAAAGGCAGCTGCCCCGGACGCCAGAGACTTCGATTTCTTCCGTCGAGTAACGTGGTCGCCCTGACCGGCTGCTTTTTTGCGATGCTAGAATAAACATGTTGTTCTGTTGGCAGTCGACTCATCCTTTGCCAGTACCTTCGGATGTTTCCAGCTGTGCCCCAGGCCGCCAGGCCAACGCTGCCCTTGGGGCTTGCGACCCATTTGCAACAACTGGTTGCCAGCGGTGAGATCGCGACAACGGAGGCCAGCAGCGAAGATATGCGGTCAACTGTATGCTGAGCAGCACAACGACCATCCGGGAGCAGTGCAACGAGCCCTGTGTGATGACTGGTTGCCTGCAGCGGAACGACTGCGCTGAATTCTTGGCTGCGAGGTTTGGTGAGTGCGGGACTTTCTTCTTCTGAGTTTTGCCAGGCTTTCGTTAGTGTCAGAAACAGAGCTGGTAATTGTGGTTGTCGTTGCTGCCGGGTTAGTTTGCGGCAAGACAATAGTAAGCAGTAGAGAAAGCAGCATTCGGAGCAGCCATGGATTTGAAGTCGTTGCGCAAACCGAAATTGCTGGAGCTTGCAAGGGAGTTGGGTCTAAATGTCTCAGACAAACTCAGAAAACCAGAACTGCTAAGGGCTATTCTTGAGTTGGAGGCTGAGGATGACGAGCTGTCGGAATGCCTTGAGACCATTGAGGAGAGGGAGCAAAAAGAGAAAGACGAGCGCGAACGTAAAGAGCAAAAAGAGAAAGACGAGCGCGAACGTAAAGAGCAAAAAGAGAAAGACGAGCGCGACCGTCAACACGCTTTGGAAATGAAGCGTCTCGAGGTTGAGATGGAACGCGCTCGTAATGGAAGTCAGGCACACGGTGCAGGAGAACGAGTATCGTTCAAAATGACTGACCTGATGCGGCCGTTTAAGCTTGGAGAGGACATTGGTTTGTTCCTGGTTAACTTTGCGCGAACGTGCGAGAAGCAGGGGTTCTCTAGGGAAACGTTGCCACAGTGCTTGCTCACTTTGTTACCCGGCGAGGCTGCCGACGTAGTCGCTCGCTTGAAGAGAGAGGAGGCAGAGGATTTCGACCAAGTGAAATCGAGTCTGCTAAAAAAGTACAGGCTGTCAGCGGAGGCGTTCCGTCGGAAGTTTCGGGAAAATGAAAAAGGCAGAAGTGAGTCATATACAGAGTTTGCCTACAGGCTTATGTCAAACATGCAGGAGTGGCTCAAAGAAGAGAAAGCGTTTGGTGACCACGAGAAAATTCTGCAGTGTTTCGGGCTGGAACAGTTTTATAGTCGGTTACCTGAGAACGTGCGGTACTGGGTCTTGGATAGGCCAGACGTTAGTAGAGTGGCTAAAGCCGCCGAGCTAGCCGAGGAGTTTGTGACGCGTCGGGCTCGCGGAGCTAGGGACGGTCAAAATGGTGAATTTGGCTCCAAGTCTGAGAGGCCGAAGTTTACACCCATGAGAGCAAGGGGGGACACACGTAGTGCGGATGCGAGTGAAAGCAGTCCGACCGAACATAAGGAGACGGCGGCAGCCTAAGCCGAACGCAGAAAGCGGTTCGAGACGAGGCAAGCGCGCGTGTGTTATACGTGCCAGAAGCCGGGTCCTTTTTCGGCGCAGTGTCCAGAAACAAAAACAAAAGTCGTGTTTTTGTCATTATGCAGCACTGACGAGAACATGAAGCTTCTCGAGCCTTACATGCGAGACTTCCTCGTGAACGGGAAAGAGTGCCGAGTGCTTCGTGATTCCGCAGCTACAATGGATGTAGTTCACCCCTCTTACGTAGAACCCGATATGTTCACGGGCGAGTGCGCATGGATCATGCAAGCCGTGGAAGCTCATAGCGTGTGTCTGCCCGTAGCAAAAGTGCTTATTGAAGGACCTTTCGGAGCAATTGAGACGGAGGCCGCAGTGTTATCTATGCTGCCCCCCCAGTACCCGTACCTATTTTCGAACAGGTCCGATCACCTCCTGCGCGAGAAGGGGCTTTTGTTTGGTGAGGCTAGCGTTCAGGCCTTAACCAGATCGAGAGTTCGGGAGCTCGCTGCAAAGGCGGTAGTTGCGGGGCCGACGTTGTCGAACAATGAGAAAGGGTCGGAGGCGCAGCAAGCTGATATTCAGAGCACGTCCGAACTGAATAAAATTGAGCCTGTAGCGTTGAAGGCACCAGGTACTGGAGAGGAAATGCCCGACACGGGAAAGTTAGAAGAGCTAACTGCAGATTTGCTCATCGCGCCTACGTCAGATGGACTTAATAGGTTGCTAAAAGTCAGCCGGTCGGCTTTGATAGCCGAGCAAAAAAAGGATGGCAGCCTAGAAAACATGCGCTGCAATGTCAAGGAAGGTATCGCCAAGAAAAATTCTCGTTTTGTGGAAAGAGGGGGGGTCCTGTACCGGAAGTATCTAGACCGCAGGGGAGTGTAGTTCGATCAGCTGATCGTGCCTCAGAGCTACCGTCAGGATCTGTTGCGCTTGTCGCATGGCGGTTCGTGGTCCTAGGGGTTAAAAAGACTAAGGACCGTCTCTTTTGCAGCGAAGAAGCACACACACACAGAGAAGGAACACGCAAAAAACACGGACGAGCGCTGCTTTTTTTTTAACATTCAAAGCATTACCTTTAATGTTACCTTTGAATGTTAAAAGAAAAAAAAAGCAGCGTTTGTCCGTGTTTTTTGCGTGTTCCTTCTCTGTGTGTGTGTGCTTCTTCACTGCAATATGAATCAAGAATGTTACCAACTTGCCCAAAAACGTGTTTTACGACCGTCTCTTGCAAGAGTACTATTGGCCAGGGTGTTTTCGTGACGCAGAACACTTTGTGAGGACATGTGACACCTGTCAGCGGGTTGGCAAACCAGGGGACAAATCGAGGGCGCCGTTGAAGTTGGTACCTATCATTACGTAGCCTTTTAGACGGCTCGTTATGGATACAGTGGGACCTCTGCCGGTAACAGCCACGGGGTACAGACACATTTTGACTGTGATCTGCCAAGCGACAAAGTTCCCTGAAGCAGTGCCGCTTAAAGAACTCAGCTCAGTTGAGATAGCCAATACACTGCTGTCCATATTTGCGCGAGTTGGTTTTCCTGCGGAAATCCAGTCAGATCAGGGCACAGTGTTTACTAGCGCTTTGACGACAGCCTTTCTCGAAAGGTGTGGGGTAAAGCTGTTACACAGCTCAGTGTACCACCCACAGTCGAATTCCGCTGAGAAGCTCCACTCCGTCATGAAGCGCGTGTTGAGAGCATTGTGTTTTGAACAACAAAGTGATTGGGAGCTGTGTCTGCCTGGGGTGATGTTTGCATTAAGGACCGCGCCGCATGCGGCTACGGGGTTTTCGCCAGCTGAGCTGGTGTACGGTCGCTCGCTGCGGTCTCCGCTTCGCATGCTTCGAGATTCGTGGGAAGGCAGGGGTGACGACCCAGTCGTGGTCGAGTACGTGCTTAGGCTCCTCGAACGCTTAAGAAGGGCACAGGAGTTGTCAGGTGAAGCAATGGCAAAGGCCCAGCAGAGGGCCAAGGTTTAATATGATCGGACAGCCAGGGCCCGTCGTTTTGAGGTGGGCGATGAGGTAATGATATTGCGCACATCGCTAAAAAACAAACTCGACGTGCAGTGGGAGGGCCCAGCACGGATTGTTCAAAAACTGTCGGACGTTAACTACGTGGTGAGTCTGCCAGGAAAACGGAAAGCACAGCAAGTTTACCACTGTAATCTGCTCAAACCCTATAGGCAACGGGAAGCAGTGGTGTGTATGATGGTAAACGTTCCCGAAGAGCTTCCGGTCGAGCTTCCGGGACTAGGCTCAGTGACGAACAGGGAAGACACCGATCAGGTCATTAGTGACTTACTCAGTAAAGCACCGCTGTCGCCTGAGCAGAAAACCGAACTACACCAACTCTTGCAAGAGTTTCAAGGTCAGTTCTCTGAGAGGCCTGGTAGGACTTCTGTCCTTACTCATGAAATAGAACTTACCTCCCCAGAGCCAGTACGATCCAAGGCGTACCGGGTGTCACCCCGCCAGCGCGATATTATGGAGGCTGAAGTAAAGAAAATGCTACAGCTCGGTGTTATTGAGGCGGGTGAGAGTGATTATACCTCCCCTTTGATTTTAGTTGAGGTACCGGGCAAGGAACCTCGTCCTTGCGTCGACTACCGCAGGCTTAATTCCAACAATAAGGATCAAATTTATCCGATCCCTAACATCGAGGACCGCCTTGAGAAAGTTAGTAGCGCTCAGTTTATTTCCACCCTAGATCTTGTCAGGGGTTTTTGGCAGGTTCCACTTACAGAAGAGGCTAGTAGGTATGCGGCGTTCATTTCACCAATGGGAACATTCCGTCCTAAAGTTTTGAGTTTTGGTTTGAAGAACGCGCCATACTGCTTTTCAAGCCTCATGGACAAGGTGTTGCGGGGACAGGAAGAATTCGCTTTACCGTATTTAGACGACGTAGCGATATTCTCCGCATCCTGGTCTGAGCATATGGCACACTTGCGGGCAGTGCTAACCCGCCTGCGCGAAGCGGGCTTGACAGTCAAGGCTCCCAAGTGCCAATTAGCACAGGCCGAGGTTGTCTACCTCGGTCACGTGATTGGACAGGGTCGTCGCCGCCCCTCTGAAATAAAGGTGGCCGCTGTGCGAGACTTCCCGCAACCGCGCACGAAGACCGATATTCGGTCGTTCTTAGGTGTCGCCGGCTACTATCAGAGGTACATCCGCAGGTACTCCGATATCGCGGCTCCCCTGACGCATGCTCTAAGAAAAACAGAGCCCCAAACAGTCGTCTGGGGCGAGACAAAGGAAAGAGCTTTTAGCGCCCTAAAGAGCGCCCTAACAAGCCAGCCTGTGCTACGATCGCCAGACTACACAAAAGGGTTCGTTGTTCAGTGCGATGCTAGTGAGCGAGGCATGGGCGTTGTACTGTGCCAAAGGGAAAATGGAGAAGTGGAACACCCCGTCCTGTATGCTAGTCGTAAGCTGACCTGTCGTGAGCAGGCGTACTGCGCCACCGAGAAAGAGTGTGCGTATCTCGTGTGGGCCGTTCAGAAATTGTCATGCTACCTAGCCGGCTCGAAGTTTATCATTGAGACGGATCACTGCCCTCTCCAATGGCTGCAGACCATCTCTCCCAAAAATGGCCGCCTCCTGCGCTGGAGCCTCGCTTTGCAAGAATATTCCTTTGAGGTGCGTTAAAAAAAGGGGAGTCTCAACGGTAACGCCGATGGCTTAAGTCGAGGCCCCTAACTTAGGAATTCGCCTCAAAGTTGTTTGTTACGGATGTTTTCTTCCTGAGGCAGGATGTTTAACATATTGCTTTTGTTTAGTGTTTCAAAGTGATGACGTGCTTTCTAGTGCAATTTTCCCATTTGTGGACGCGTTCTGAGTGCTGCTTGCCTACTGTAAGGAACTAGGCAGTAGTATAAAAGGGGAAAGAGCATGGCAGAGCTTAGTGAAGGTTGTCTCGTGCTTGCTGACTGAGCGGTTGCGTTTCGGCGTAGTTTTAACGCTTGCTGGGAACGAGAACAAAAATGGCAACTCTCCCGAAGTCAATTTGCAGTGTCCTGTGTGAACCTGAACCTGAGAACGAGGCCTTCTCTGTGCGCTGCGCTCAAGCAACGCCGAGGGACGACCGATTTCGATTACGAGCATTATCGAGCGACATCCCTCCGGACAGCGGATGCAGTCCCCTGACCATCGGGATCTCCTTCTCCCGGCGGGGCGGTCTGTTACGTTTCGCCTACGACGCGCGGTATAGCCGGCGCGGATGCAACGGACGCCGGGGCTTCGTTCAAAGTGGCGGTAGTCATTTTGACCCGTTCAGTGCTGCCGCAACGCCTCCCGCCAAGCGCGTCCAGGCAGGTTTCAATGCCAGGTGTCTTCGTGTGTGCGTGTGTGTGTGTGCATGTTGGTGCCCACGCTTGTCAAAGCGCGGCAGCCGGGGAGAGGAGCTGTCCAACTGGGAGGCGAGGAGGTCTGACCGGCGCCGGCCCGGCGGACGCGTCACATCACGTCTCAACATGTCCGTGCGTCGCCGTCTCGTGCGCCTCATCCCGAGCCGTTCCTTCTTGCCCTCGACTCCGGGGGTATAAAAGGCAGCTCCCCCGGACGCCAGAGACTTCGATTTCTTCCGTCGAGTAACGTGGTCGCCCTGACCGGCTGCTCTTTTGCGATGCTAGAATAAACAAGTTGTTCTGTTTGCAGTCGACTCATCCTTTGCCAGGACCTTCGGATGTTTCCAGCTGTGCCCCAGGCCGCCAGGCCAACGCTACCCTTGGGGCTTGCGACCCATTTGCAACAGTAGTAAGCGCAGAATGCGGCTCAGCGCGGCATCGAAACAAAGAGCAGCTCAGTGAAAGGAAATTCGCAGCTGCTAGGGACATACCGCAGGAAAATGAGCCATCGGGCTCAGAGGAAATGGCAGCGAACGGTTCGCCAGGTGCGCCATGGTCTGCTACTGAGAGCAAAGCACAAGTAGCTTCGCTGCCCAAGAAAATAGAGAACGCGACACGCATTTCCCAAATGGTAGGTCGGTTATTGATCCTGAGGCGAAGGCCGGCAGCTTAGAACATGACGAAACCGCGAGAACGGATGGTAGAAAGGAAAAATCAACAGTGGAATCCTCCCGAAGGCGGCTGTGCGTGAAGACAGTCATATCATGGGGTGTCACAATAAGAAAAAAGTACGGGTCACAAAGCCCATGAGTTTGAGGATTGGCCACCCGTGTGACACTTGGCAGTTATCATCACGGTGCCTAAGAGTTCGCATGCAAGCCCAACCGACTCATCAGGCGCATGCACGGCGAAAGCCACCTGTCCCACTATGGGACTGTTGTCCTAGGAAACGTGACACCGGCGGCGTGCTACAGAGAAGGGCGCGTGGCCGCCACACAAAAGGGCGCCACGGAAGGCGCGCGAGTCGGAAAGGGACACAAGATGGAGGGAAGAGAGAGGAGAAAGCACCCCTCCCGATTTAGGCTTTCCAGGAATTGGCCAGGCTCGGGACACTTGTCACACGGAGGGAATTCTCTGGAAGGTGTTGACAGAGGCATAATTGATCAGCCTCTCAACCTTCGGGAAGCCTTGGCTGTCCGACCACTACCGTGCAAGGGCGCGGCTGAAGGAACAGTGTATTACTGGAACAAAGATGCTGTTTCTAGGCGGATTACAAGAATGAGTGTTTCTTGTGTTTACTGTTTGCTTTTTCTTTCTTTTACTTCCTCTAGAAAAACGCAAACGAAGTTTTGAGGTTTATACCTCAAATGGTTTTCTTCACCTTTAGTTTGTTCTTACCTTCTTGGAATTTTGTACTCTTCAAGAATTTTTCGCGGTAATGATGTAGCTCAAACACGTTTGCTTTTTAGTGCAACTACTAAGTGTTGTGCAGTTCAGCACACTTGTACATCAAGTTAGGCTGCCCACTGCGAGAGTGTCCGCTGATGAGGGAAAGTACAGAGAAGTCATTTCTGGGTCAATGTGGCATGGTTCCTCTCGTGGGCGCTCCGAGATTACTTCGAGGTTTAATTTTGTGGGGTTTGTTGAGTGGGTTTTCAAGAAAAATTACTTGCAGTATTGGTTACGTGCTAGTGTCAGCACTTGGACATTAGTAGATTAGGTAGCTCGCGAGAGCTTCTAGAAATGCTACTTCATTTGGCCGCATGAAGTTGTGAAGTATTTTACTTCAGCAATGTTTTTCGTGCGAGTTTTGTATATTTACGGCAGCTATCGTGCTTAGGTAGACCACACAGTCATTTGTGGTAACTGCATATGGGAATTAGGTGGGGGAAAAATTGAAAGCCTCTGTCTAACCTCTCGGTTGATTCCTCTCTTCCCAGGTAACATCCGAGATCGTTTCAAACTTTCCGACCGATTGTGGACGAATTCTAATTTTTCTTCTGTCACACTGTGTCATGCATCGCGATCACACTGTGAAGCGGTCCGACCACCTGAACCTTGCATCCGGTTCGAACTTCATGTTCGTTGAGGAAAATTTTGGTTAATTTCAGGTTTAACAGAGAAGGATTTCTGCAGTATAATGTATTTTTTTGGTGTTGGTCTGGCGGAACGAATGGGTTTCAGATGGCACTTGCTTTTGTTGTGTGCGGCTTGGCGTTTGCTGTCCCATTTGGGTCGCCTTGCAGAACACGGAGCTCTACTTCCCCATTGGAGGAGGATCGAGATTCCTGGATTACTGCAGAAATAGAGTCCATTCTCGTAATTCTGGTCAGCCGAGCTGCGTAGGAGCAGCTCATCTTCGCGACGCATTGTCTGGTGGCGGGGGTGCTCTTATTACTGGCATGCCTTCCAGCCCAAATGAATAAAGACGCCGACTCCCCGACCAGTATTTCCCGAAAACCATCGTGAAGGCTATTGAGACTTCTGAAGAAATGTGTCTGCAAGGACTGGCGTTCGCGGAAGGGATGGCAGAGGCAGCGACGACAATGGCGTCCCCACGCGGTCGAACATGCCATCGGCTCGACGAGCGGAGCGTTGTACTCATTAGTCACGCTGGGTTTGCCGATTGACGGAGAGCTGCGCCTTCGACAGAGGTTCCGCGTTTCGGACAACAGGCGAGGAAGTGCAAGGTCTTTCACCCCCCTGCTGGGAAACGGTTTGACATTTTTGTAACACTTGGGCGCATGCCGGTGCCACGAGACAGCCACGAGGGTGACACGTGGGCGCATATCTCTGTCAAGTGGGCGCATTCCGGTGTCACGTGGGTGCATTCCTGTGTCACGTGGGCGCATTCCGGACCCAAGTGCGCGCCTCAGTGTAAGCTGTGTTGACAGCAACGTGACCGTGTCTTGTACCCTTTCCATCGACGAGCTGAGAGAGCATCATGCACCGCCCTGCGTTGGGCGGTACCGCCAGTGTCTTCGTAACGTCTATTGGACATCATTCGTCGAACTGTATTCCCCAGCCAGGGATCTGGGGAATACGAAGGGTATTTAACGAGCTACTGGCTTGGTGCCAGGCAGGCCCCTTTTGAGGGAGACCCTTTTGGCGGAGAGATCCCGATTGTGGGGAGACACCTTTTGAGAGAGACCCTTTGCTGGGACAGACTCCCGAACGCTAAGAAGCTCCCTATACTGAGAGGCATTCTCAGTTGCTCTCACTTGTACAGTATGTAAATAGTCTGTATAAACTTTTCCTTGCCTTTCTCTTCTTAACCTCGTCTCCGGCCTCCTCGTCCCTTCTCCGGCCCGACCACGCTACCTGAGTCCCAGCAACTGGTTGGCAGCGATGGAATGCTACTACCTGTGTCCCAACAACGCTGCGGAGTCCGTGGAAGGCACATGGGGCGGCATTCTGCGCTTTTTGGCGATGTCAGCGAGAAGGTGCCCTATTATGTCTTCCTTGGATCTGGCAGCATCGAGGTTTCGGCGAGCGATCTCTACGCGGAGGTAACCTGCAGTAAAGCCGGCGAGGTCCTCTGGCGTAGCCTCGGTCCAGTTTACGAGGGGCATGGCGGTCGACGGAGCAGCACAAGAGGCCTAAGGGCGCGAAGGCAAGCGGGCGAACATTTCAGACAGAGCGGCGAGCTACTTCGTCGGGCGGGCCGCACGACAAGCACAAGCAGCGAAGCGGGCGAAATTACTTAGGCGACGCGGACGAAAGGCTCCGTCGGGCGGAGAGGCGACGACAAGACGGTCGGCAGAACAGCACAAGAGAACTACGGCAATGAGGCAGGCGGGTCACTTCATCAGGCGGCGAGTGGCGAAGTTTCCGGGCTGGTTCCAGGTCACTTTCGCCAGTGGCGAGGGCATGGACGAGATTAGGCGGAGGCTGGGCAAGACTTACGTAATGATAACAACTTTACTAAAGAGGCATTGAGCCCCACTACACGCTAAAAGCTACGCGCGTTCAACGAGCCCATGTTCGCTCACTCTGCTAACACACACTGCACTGCGCGACACACACTGCACTAGGCTTCGCGGCTTGGCCTCAGGGGATGCTGTGAATGCTAGTTGGCGCTAGTGCTAAGTCTGTCGCTCACACTTCAAACGTCAGTACACTCGGTAATGTACCGACTTTGCTAAAAGTGCCCGAGCAGCCCCACCAGAGGCAGGAGAGGGCTTGCAACCGATTGACGGCGCTGCTATCTTCGGGCTGGCCACAGCTCCCCGGCTGTGAGTTTAAACTGGCTGACGTAAGCGTACGCCCTCGCTCAGGATGACAGCATTCCAAGGCGCGAAATTCCTCGCCGCACCTTCTAAATGCTTGCTTCTTATCATCAGACGACGGAGATCGAGAGTGCGGACTGACGTTACCCAGTTGACGCTCGCAGCCGATGACCAGCGTTAACTCCCGGGGACCGCAGCGCCGCCGCTCAGCTGACAGCCCGCTGCCGTCATGGCTGCTCGGCTACTTTTGGCAAAGACGATTCATCCTGCCGACGTCGCAGCAACCCTCCCTAACACGACGCCGCTACATTGCAGCCGTTAGCTTGCCCTGGCCGACCCTTTGAAAGCGTCGGCTTTTATATTTATGGCCCGCTTCCAACCACTTCGGCTAACAAGTGGTTTATCGTGGCCGTTCATGATGTCACGCGTTACGTAGAAATGTCTGCTCAACAATGTCACTGCACACAATGTTGCTTCTTTCATCCTACGCTGTCCTGGGACGGAATTACGGATCGCTCTCAATCGAAACTGTCTCAAAAAGTGTCTCATTTGCCCCTCTCCTATTGGTCGTCCGTGGGCGGCGGCCATTTTGATTTCTTGCGTCACTGGCTGACGTTGTAAATGGCCCAGAAGTGTTGACGTTGGCCACCTAATTATGCGGGCAGATTGAGACGAGTTTTTGAGACTGGGAAATGTAGTCTCAACGCGTTTGAGACAGAAAATGGCGGCTGTTTACATCGTCATATACGCGGGTGACCGCGCGAGCAACGGTGTCGGAGGGTGCATGAAGACGACTTTGGCGCACGGGAGGAGTTATTTCGACGCTTCGACTTAAGAAGGAGACTGCGCAGTGGCTGTGCGACGAACTCGCCGTTGAATGGGAGGTGCGCGGGTGAGTTCGCTGTCAGTGGAGCGTCAGGTGCTTTGCGGGCTGCGCTTCTTCGCCTCCGGTGGGTTTCAAGGCGCTGTTGGAAATGAAGAAAACGTCGGCGCAGCCCAACCGACTGTGAACAAGCCTTTGCGGCGGGTAGCGGAGACCAATATGAACGTTGGGTCACAGAAGGGGTGTGTTCGCTTTCCAAGGAGACCCGAGGAGAAGGCGGCGGCGAAGGAGGGCTTTCTTTGCCTAAACGTTCGCCGCGGCAGCATCTCCGGCGTCGTCGGGTGTGTCGATTGGGCACTCATCACTATCAAGGAGTCGGGGGTCAGTGCTGCGAACGAGCCGCAAGCGGTTCTACTATGCACGTGATAGTGAGTATACCTCGGCCACTGTTTTTGACCGCATGAGTTCAGCTACAAGTGCGGGCCTCGGCCGCGAGAGTGAGTACGGGCTGTGCGTGTTTTTTCTCAGATCTGTGGCGCGAACATGTGTATCCTGGCCGTGGACTCGCGTTGACCCGGATCCTTCCGCGATGCGTTCGTCTGGCGGCATTCCGAGGCGGAGGAAGGCCTGCTGGACGACGGTGATTTTTTTTCTGGGTAAGCAGTAAAATAGCCGTGTCACCCGTCGGGCGAACTCAGTCACATATATTGAGCTCCAGCACTGTGCATTTGGCCGGATCTGCTAAAGCTACAAAAATCAGTCTGGCTAAGTTACAGCAATGGAGGCACATTACAGTCTGATACAGTCTATTACCATCCTTTCCTTTTGTTAATTATAATTGCAGCAGAAACACAGGACACATATTACATTGTTGAAATGCATAACCTTTCGTGTTGAAGAAACAAAAGCAAAATGCACCTGACAGCGCTTGTGTTTTGTACGCAATCATAGCGCATCATTTATATGAATATGGTGGTAAAACTGACCTTACAGCAGTGCTCAGTTATACATCTCAGTCCTGAGTGTCTGTATGCTCTTGAATGCCATATTCAGCAAAGCCTGGATGTGGGCTACTTGGCATGAGTCTTCTACTGTATAGCAGAGTGTCCTGTAAGGCTATTGAGATCACTGAGAAAGGACATGCTTATCTGCGTCATTTTTTGTTATGCAGGAGACTATGTCTACCCAGTGGAGCCATGGCTGCCTGCACCAGTTGCGTGGCATCAGAGACCTGACTCAGCAGAAGGCCTGTACAACACGCCACATGCTCTCACACAATTTGTGGCTGAGCGCTGTATTGGTGTGCCGAAGAGCTGCTTCCGTTGCTTTCAAGGACACCGGATGCACCACTGCCAGTAGAAGTGGACAGTGCGCATCATCACCGCACGTGTTGCACTTCACAGCCTCTGTTTGGATGTGCCCATATCAGCAGAGGGTGCAGGCGACACTGCCTCTGACCCGGATAACAACGAGCCACCTCTAAATGGTGGCTACCTCGTACAGACAGGATCCCTCCTCACCTGCCTCCTGAGAAGAGCAATGCGGTGCTGTGCTTTTGGCCTCTCTAGGAAGACCCGTCTCCGGAGGCATGCGTACCGGCGGATGGTGCAGCGACAGTTGCGATGGAAAATCTAGCGTCCAGAGACAACTCACCAGGCTGGCGCGGAGAGTCCCATCAGCCACTGTTCCCCTGTTTCCACTGTCATTGCCTTGTGTCAGTGGACAACACACATCTGCAAGTGTGTGAGCAACTGTGTGATGTGGTTGTGCCCTTGGCCAAGCTATGTGCGGCCAGAATCCAGCAGTGACAAACAAGTACCCCCTCCCGGCTGCCACTTCATTGACAGTGTGTTAGCCCGTATACCTCCCAGTCCCTCAGCAGCATGTTGCACAGTCTTTTCCTGAGGGCGGAAAAGATGTTGAAGCAGCTCGCCCAACTTGTGAAAAGCATCATTTTGAACTCTCTTTTGTCAATGCCTATGTCAGCCCACCTGCCCCTTCTCTGCTATCTCCTTCCAGCTTGGTGGAGTGCCTGTGGTCATTACCTGTGTGACAAACATGCGTGAACCAAACGTGTAGTGCTGGAATAAGGCATGAAATATTTGTGATGCTTGTTGGAATCAAAAAGCTGTTTTTTATTGCATCATACATTCAGTAAGCGCAGTTATTTTTTTAGGCGCAGCATTTGACACGAGTGTTTCTATTGCAGAAAATTTAACCTTGATGTACAATTACCATATGGCATTTCTGAGTGCAGTTTAGAAAAAAAATTCTAAAAAATTGAGTTCAAAGTGCATGTTTTCTTTCATAAAGAGGCTACCTGTACAACAAATATGGCATAGTACAGTGTACATAATGCATTTTCAAGACTAGAAAAGATTTTGGAACATATAAGATGTGTAAATACCAAAGCTGAGCTTTTAGCTTAATGCTCTGTGGCTAGGGGTTTCACTCTGTGCTAAAAGCTGTACATACTGCAAGGAGACCGCTGCACAACAATGCATAATAAATATTGTAATGTGCAGTGGCTACAATGACTGCTGAATGACTAGAACGTCTTCACTGATAGACAAAGATGTGTAAACATCACAGACATATCACCAAGGAGTTGGTGTGTGAAGAGGTTAGTTTACAATCACAAATCATGCAACACCATTACTGGAAATGCTCTACAGCTCTAAGAATATAATGGCAGCTCCATAATGGAAAATTTTGAGCGCTCTATTGCCCCACAACTGACACCTAGCTTGGTTTGCGTAACACAGGGCTATGAAGTCTTGTCCATGATGACACGAGACAGTGACAATGCCGAATGGCCGGACAAGCTCCTTATGCTATCGCATAATATGTGTGATAAGTGCAACTGCTTTCAAGCTACTTTTCGTCTAGGTATTTAATATCCTCGTCATTTTCAACTGGCTGTTCTCTTTTTAACTGGACCGGACTGTATACAGGGTGCCTCAGATATGATGGACCATAATTTAAAGAAAAACCAAGTGGTCTTCTGACCTAAAAGAAAGTGTATGTTCGAAGCTATGCAAAGTATTTAAAGCCCTTGAAACACTGCCCTCATCAAACCCAGTTATACCAACATCAGCCTGCTGAGCGAAATGCAATAACATATTACCCATCCCTGCCCTGTCCTAACTGCCTCACTGCCCTGGATCATATGGAATTCAAGCGCTGTGTACCAGCGAACATGAACAAACTTGCTGAACTTGCTGCCCAGTTGCAATTAGTCTCTACACAATCCATACAGGCAAACTACTTCTTTCCTGGTTGAACCTGGATCTACTACAAGATCTGCAAATAACATTAATGGAACAAGCTCGTTCTCTCCTCGGTGACAATACCAAAGTTATCAAATCAAGTGCTTCCTGTCTCTCTAAATAAACTAAGCGGAGCATAAACATCACATTTTCTGCATCTTGGAGAGGAAAAAAAATAAACACCGCAACAGTTGAACATCAACCGAACGGAGCTACAAAAATACAAACGGAACATCAAGTGCTTATCCCGATGTGGGCGGCATCACTTGGTTACGAGGGAGAAGAGTAATTGCTGCCACAGAGGCAGGCTGTGTCGGCTCTCATTTCCCGCACCGAGATTGCAAGCTATCAGCAGCTGCACCTGTCTGCTTCCGTCTGTCGGCAGTTGCTTCTATGTGATAAATAATGGTTTTCTGGTATTTTCTAAAGAAAATAAACAGAACCACACGTCACTCGGTCATCGATAGGCGCCGACCGAGAACACAGACTAAAGTTGTCTTCGTCGATTTTCGAGCCAGCGCTGTTTGTAAGTTGATCTCGGCAGGCCCGTAGCATTCACTGCCTTCAATAAGATTTTTCTGCGCACTTAAGACATCCGCAAAGTACCTTGATTTTAGACGACACGCGAAAAAACAGAAACTAGCCAAGGAATCAGCTGTTTTATTCCAGGCCGCCATGTTCACGTTATGCCACTGCCAGTTCGCCCTCATGGCAAGAGAAGTTGCCCTACGGCAAATTTAATTGCAAAACTGAGAATGCATCTAATTTTCCTTCGTGTTGTTGAGATTTCAACAGAGTTTGTTACCAAAATAAAACATTATTTGTTTTCTTCACAGCGTTTTGGTTTATTTTTAGACTAACATGTTCACGCTTTACCGCTGACAGGACACCTTTGCGGCAACAAAAGTGACTGAACAGCAAACTTAATTGCAAAACTGAAAACACAGCCTCTTTTGCTAGGTGCTGTTGAGCTTGAAATACAGTTTCTTAGCAAAATAAAACATTACTCGTTTTTTTTTCACTGCGTCTTTACAGCCAAACATTAGTCTACGGTTCCTTGTCATGCGAATAGTGGTTTCGGGGTGGAGCCCTGCTACTAGCCACCGCAACCTTGCTCCGCATTGGCCGATTCGGCGGTTGGCGTCTCTCGGTGTCGTCATTTTGACGTCACGATCTCAAAATTGACACAGTTTTTGAGAGCGATCCGTAATCGCGGCCCTGTTCTTCGTCACGGCGGCCAAAAGAAACTACAAGGACCGTGGCCGTGCTTTTCTCTCTCACGACGTCGTGGTCCTGCGAAAGGAAAGAAAAATCGTTCGCTTGCTGCACCAACGCCTATCACCTCCGAACGAACGGCATGCTTGAGCTGTTCAACGGCACTCTCCTTGACATGCTTCCCATGTACGTTGATACCGCCCTCTCCAACTGGGACCAGGTACTCCCTTTCGTGATGAAGAGCCGGCCAATTCTTTAGCTAGCTTGCACGGCGGCAGCTTTTTCTGCACTCCTGCGCTTTGCGACGAAGCTAACTTGCGGAAAGCTGAATATTAAGCACGGGCTTAAGCAGCAGGCGCACTGAAAACGGGACCGTCATGAACGCCAGATCAAGATTTCGCCCGCTGTACGCCTGCAATACGGCTACGCCGACAGCAACAGGATTTTCTGCTTTTTTCTCTTTAAAGGCCGGGCGCTTACATCCTCCATGGACACCGTCCTTCCTTATCGCTAGAGGGAGCAGCGTGGAAAGACGAGGACAATTAGAGAAGCTAACACTACAGGCGCCCAAATACCAGCAATTTATTGAGAACGACGAGCACGTCCTTAACTGCAAGCCAGGACTGACGTTACACCAGAAAACTATTAACACCACGCAAAGCAATTAAATCTGCTCATCAAAACACCATCCGTCGATAGCTTATAAAATGTTTCGCAAGTGTACAGGAAGTATTCAACACTCAGCAGACCCGGCGAGCCAAAAGGAAGGCGAGTAGGAAACTATACAACAGAGAAAAGTGGCAAACTTAAAAGCGCAGGCCAGATCATTGTCAAAAAGGAAATGTCAAGTCGAAAGTAAAAGTTAACAGGAACAAAAACGTACCATCAAGTCAAAGGTGAAAGATAACACTAGCAAAGCATTTCTAACAAGGGCAACAGAACGGCGCGTAATCTGATTCAGAAATGCCCAGTGATAACAACGAACCGAGGCAGTTTTAACAACATCCAGTAAAAAAGAAATAACGGATACGCAAAGTAAATTCATGAACGCAAAAGCTGTGTCGAAATTAGCAACGTTGTAGGAAACCACATTCCTTGTCAATAAGTAAAATAAAAGGGGTGCTAGATCACTGGTCCCCGGATTTGGCAATCAACAGAGCCTCCATGGTAACACTTTCGATTTGAGTCCGAGGACGCGCTCTGATTCGCGCACGTTTGTAGAGTGGCTCACAGTTTTGCATGTCTTATAGTGGTCATCCAAATGGCCGCTGGCCTTGTTTCTTACAAGGGGACGGTCTTCCAGTAACCTGTCATTTAGACATCTGCTGGTTTGGCCTAAGTACACACGCCCGCACTTCAAAGGCGTATCCTATAAAACACACGTCGCACATTTCGTGAAAGGATCCATGTTTTTTTACGCATGGGTTATTCTTCGGTGTGGCAAGCAAGGTACCGACCTTTGCAAGTTTGTAAGAAGCCCAAAAGACAACATTAACATCACATCGCACCCCTATTTTCTGCAAGTTGTGCGAGAGCATATGAAGGAGGAAGAAGAGGAAAGGCCGGGAGGTTAACCGGAAGAACAATCGGTTTGCAACCCTACACGGGGGAAAAAGATATGGGGATAAATAATGTAAAAGAAAGCATATGAAGTACGGAATAAAAACTAGTGGCTTCCTTCTTGTTTCCTCTCCCTTATAATCCTTCTTATCTTTGGCTTTGAGCTTATGAAGCAGAGTTTCCGAGACACTACTTGATCAAAACGCACGATAGAATTTTTTTCTCGCGCATCTGCGGCGCGACACAATTTTGTGTCGCAAGACAAGCTGTCTTGTCGTGCCTTGTGTCGTGCGACAACGTTCGCGTCGTGGGTTCTTTCGCGCGACAAAGGTGGTTGTAGTAGGTTCTGCCGCATGACAGTCATCTTTCCTGTATTTTGTCGTTCGAAGAAGGTCCCTGTCGCAGCATTTGTCGCGCGACAGGTTTCTGTCGCAGGTACTGTCTTTCGACAGAGGGAGTCGTGCCGCGCGACATAGACTGTGTGCCTCAGCAAAGTTGCCTGTCGTGGATTCAGTCGCGCAACATATTTCTAGCACGCCTCTTTTCACGTGACAAAAGTACCTGTCGTGTGGCCTGTCACGGGGCACAACAGCTTGTCGTGGGATATGCCGCGCGACAGATGCCTGTCGTGGGATGTGTCGGGCGACAGATACCTGTCGTGGATTCTGTCGTGCGATAGATACCTATCGTGGGATGTGTCGTACGTCAGATTCCTAGCGGGGGTAATTGTTTCACTGCAGAATTTATAGAAATACTGTCGTGCCGTCGTGTGGCAGCGCTAGGATCAAACTGACCAAAGGTGCGTTAAAGCGCGTTCACTATGGCGAGTCGCGAAGAGGGTGCGAGGTGCTCTGGTCTGTTGGTGATGGGCACTGAGCGTAATGAAGTGCTAATTCAAATTGGCGAATCGAATTTTCAACTCGCTTCCCGCGACCTAGCTTTCTCACCGAACGAGGACTGGCTTACAGGAGAGGCACTGCTTAGGACCCACTTAATTCCCTTCTGTCCCCACATGACAGTGTGACGAACGTAGTGCATGCTCAAGAGTAATGCGGCTTTGAAAGCCCAGAAAGCAATAATGCACAAGCGACGAAGCCGGCAGTGCCTGCAGTAGAATGGAAAGTTGGGCGAGTTGGTATGCGTTCATTTTGGGTGGAAAAAACAGCGCGAAAGGGACGGAAGACAAAGAAGAAGGAAACCACACGGACGAGCGCTGCGTGTCCGCTCGTGCTTGCGGGAGCGGCATGTAACCAGCCACGACAGCGCCTGCGCACCAATCGGCGTGCGCAAGTCGATTGGCGCTACTGAACGTCAGTGTCTTCTTGGATTCTGTGACGTGTTCAAGCCATGTAACATACTGTACCGCTACTACTACATGCGCAGAAAAGACCAAGGAGACATATACGCGCGTCGCGCAAAAGAATGCCGCTAATCGTCCATCAGGGAAAATTACTCGCCATATTCATCCGGCTATCACTAAGGCAGCAAGTATGTACATGCACGCAGTTACCTGTATAAATGTGCAACCCCGATATCATTTTTCCGCGTTTCAGCTTTAAGAGCATCAGCTCTTACTATTTACGTTTGTCAAGGACACGTCTGTCTGCAGGGAAGGTCAAGTTTGGCCAAGACAGTTACCACACTATATCACATAGCAACAGCGGGCGCGTAGAGCCTCAGTTGTCACAGATACCTTCGATTCGTTTTACATATGCCAGTATAGCGGCTATCGAAGTGGAACCCCGGGGACCCCCAATTCCACCAAATTTGGGGGCCACCCGTTTGACACAGAATGGTCGAAGTGGTGTCATTTGCCTAGTAATGTTCCCTAGGATAAAATAAATATTGAGATGAAGCCCAAAATATGTATGGGCTTCGCACCGACGACCTCTTCGCCTCAAACAATCCATTCCGGGAACTTCCAGACAGCCATATGGCCTAATCGTTTGTCCCAGAGGGTTCCGAATGCGGTCAAACGATTCGTCTTGTAATGCACACGTTTACCCAATTCAATAAGTGATATATAAGGAGGAAACATACCGGATATAGCGAAGGTGGCTGTAAATCGCAATAGTAGTGCAAAATCTTTGAAGCAGATGGCGCTGCTTGTATCTCAGAAGGAATGTTTCCGAAACGAAATGCCCTCAGATGTTTGTATTTTGTCTTCTCCACGTTTGCTGAGCACCCGGATCTGAACACTTGGAAGCTCCCGTAGTTAACACTCTTAAGTCCAACAGTGATCCAGTGTTGGCAGAGAACTTTTTTAGCAGAAATGACGTGCTGCTTATCATGAAATAGCAACAAAAATACTTTACGACGTCGTTCATTGCCTTCGTAAAAATTTCATGACGGTGACACGAAAATGTCGCTAAATATAGAGAACAGCGTATGCAGCCGAAGGTGAAATGCGGCGGCCGACGAGTTTGAACCGATTTGAACATGGACGCCCGGAAACATCGCGCGCATGGGGCGCTGCCTCGCGCCTTCGCTTGAATTTCCCGGTGGAACAAGAACCCGCATATTGGTCAGGTGACGTGAATGCAGCGATGGCGTAGAGGTAGAACATCCGCCTCGCGTGCAGGAGGACCGGGGTTCAAATCCTGGTGCCGCGCAATTCTCCACCGGGTTAAAAAAAAAAAAAAAAAACCGCGTGTCGATGGAATTGCATAACCAGGCCTGGAGTGCGGCCTTATCTCGGTGACCAGAACCGACAACGCACTCTCTCACCAGAACAGGATTTGGCCACCCTGGTGTAGTACTTGGCCACAACCTTCTATGATCAAACCAATTAACCCTCGGCCCTCAGTCCCCAGCGGCTGCAGAGCAACTGACCACGGCGGCGGTCAGACCTGTGACGCAGCGGAGGGTGCTAAGAATCTCTGGCTCCGGACAGGCCGCCATTGGAATCTGAACCTGGCAACGTTTAACGCTAGAACTTTAGCTAGTGAGGCTAGCCTAGCAGTGCTGTTTGAGGAACTAGCGGGAATTAAATGGGATGTGATAGGGCTTAGCGAAGTTAGGAGGACAGGTGAGGCGTATACAGTACTAAAGGACGGACACATACTGTGCTATCGCGGGTTAGAGGATAGAAGAGAACTAGGTGTGGGTTTCCTCATTAATAAGGATATAGCTGGCAACGTAGAGGAGTTCTACAGTATTAACGAGAGGGTAGCAGCTATAGTAATTAGGCTGAATAGGAGGTACAAGCTGAAAGTGGTGCAGGCCTACGCACCCACATCCAGCCATGATGACCAGGCCGTAGAAAGCTTCTATGAGGACGTAGAATCAGCAATGAATAAAGTAAAATCGCAGTACACTGTACTGATGGGTGACTTCAATGCGAAGGTGGGCAAGAAGCAGGCTGACGACCACGCGGTAGGTGACTATGGGATAGGCTCTAGAAATAGCAGGGGAGAGTTATTAGTCGAATTCGCGGATAGAAATAATTTACGGATCATGAATACCTTCTTCCGCAAACGAGAAAACAGGAAGTGGACCTGGAAGAGCCCCAATGGTGAGATTAAAAATGAAATCGACTTCATACTATGCACTAAACCTGGCATCATTAAGGATGTGGCCGTCCTCGGAAGGGTGCGTTGCAGCGACCATAGAATGGTAAGGTCTAGAATTAGCTTAGACTTGAAGAGGGAACGGAAGAAGCTAGCGAAGAAGAAGACCATTAACGAGTTAGCCGTAAGAGGGAAAGCACAGGAGTTTAGGATAGCGCTGCAAAACAGATACTCGGCTTTAACTGAGGAAGATGATCTTGATGTTCATTCAATGCACGATAACCTGACATCAATAATTACGGAGTGCGCAGTAGAAGTAGGCGGTAGGGCAGTTCGAAAAGATACCGGGAAGCTATCTCAGGTGACGAAAGATCTGATTAAGAAGCGCCAAAACATGAAGGCATCTAACACTACCGATAGAATAGAACTAACGGAGCTATCAAAGTTAATAAATAAGCGCAAGGTAGCCGACATAAGGAAGTTTAATATGGAGAGAATCGAGCATGCTATAAAGAACGGAGGTAGCCTAAAAACAGTGAAGAGGAAACTAGGCATAGGTAAAAACCAGATGTATGCATTAAGAGACAAGCAGGGCAATGTCATTAGCAATATGGATAAGATAGTTAACGTAGCCGAAGAGTTCTACACAGACCTGTACAGTAGCCAATGTAATCAGAGCGCTAATGAGAAAGACAGCAGTGCACAGCAATACGTCATCCCGCCAGTTACGAAAGATGAAGTAAAGAAAGCCTTAGAAGCAATGAAAAGGGGAAAAGCAGCTGGGGAGGATCAGGTAACAGCAGATCTGTTGAAGGATGGAGGGGACATCGTGCTAGAGAAACTAGCCACCCTGTATACGCAATGCCTTATGACCTCGACTGTACCAGAAGCTTGGAAGAATGCAAACATTATCTTAATTCATAAGAAGGGAGACGCCAAGGACTTGAAAAATTACAGGCCGATCAGCTTACTATCCGTTGCCTACAAAGTATTTACTAAGGTGATCGCTAATAGAGTCAGGGCAACGTTAGACTTTAATCAACCAAATGATCAGGCAGGCTTTCGTAAAGGATATTCTACAATAGATCATATTCACACTATCAATCAGGTGATAGAGAAATGCGCAGAATATAACCAACCTCTATATATAGCTTTCATTGATTACGAGAAAGCATTCGACTCAGTGGAAACCTCAGCAGTCATACAGGCATTGCGTAATCAGGGGGTAGAAGAGCCTTATGTCAAAATACTGGAAGATATATATAGCAACTGCACAGCTACTATAGTCCTCCATAAAGTCAGCAATAAAATTCCAATAAGGAAGGGCGTCAGGCAAGGAGACACGATCTCGCCAATGCTGTTCACCGCATGTTTGCAGGAGGTATTTCGAGGCCTGAATTGGGAAGAGTTGGGAATAAGAATAAATGGAGAATACCTAAATAATCTGAGATTTGCTGATGACATTGCCTTGCTGAGTCACTCAGGAGGTGAACTGCAAATCATGATCAACGAGTTAGACAGGCAGAGCAGATCGATGGGTCTAAAAATTAACATGCAGAAAACCAAGGTAATGTTCAACAGCCTAGCAAGGGAACAACAGTTCACAATTGGCAGCGAGAGCCTAGAAATGGTGCCGGAATACGTCTACTTAGGGCAGGTAGTGACAGCTGATCCGGATCATGAGAGGGAGATAACTAGAAGGATAAGAATGGGATGGAGCGCATATGGCAAATTCTCGCAGATCATGAGTGGCAGTTTACCAATTTCCCTCAAGAAGAAAGTGTACAACAGCATAATCTTACCGGTACTCACCTACGGGGCAGAAACGTGGAGGCTAACGAAAAGAGTTCAGCTTAAGTTAAGGACAACGCAGCGAGCCATGGAAAGAAAAATGATAGGTGTAACGTTAAGAGATCGGAAGCGGGCAGAGTGGGTGAGGGAACAAACACGGGTTAATGACATCCTAGTCGAAATCAAGAGAAAGAAATGGGCTTGGGCAGGGCATGTAATGCGAAGGCAAGATAACCGCTGGTCTTTAAGGGTAACGGAGTGGGTTCCAAGAGAAAATAAGCGTAGCAGGGGGCGGCAGAAGGTTAGATGGGCGGATGAGATTAAGAAGTTTGCAGGCAAAGGGTGGATGCAGCTGGCAAAGGATAGGGTTAATTGGAGAGACATGGGAGAGGCCTTTGCCCTGCAGTGGGTGTAGTAGGGCTGATGATGATGATGATGATGATGACGTGGCCTTATACCCTGCGACCCCGCGACGTTACGGATTGGGTGAGGAGTTCTGTGAAATGATGTTACAAGCGCGACTTCCATAAAAAGGTGTACTTGTTCGAAACTCCCCCCCGCCCTCCCCCCCCTCCCCTAGTGATCAATGAGCTTTATTAACTTGCGCAAACTCTGGGACTCGCTACTGTGAACGAACGTTTAATGCTCATTCAGACTTGCAAGCCGCAAAGGGCATGCGACCAGCAGTCACTTGCGATCAGGCAGCAGCTCAACAACGCAATTGCTCACACCTGGAAGGGCAACCTGCGGGCCTCCTCGCGTGATTCTCGGTCGAAATGCGTATAAAGTCTTGGGACGGACGTCAATCGCGCGCTTTCAAGACATTCGTCTGCATTGGCACAGTCTAGCTCCTGCGCCCGGGCGCTCGCTCCTCTAAAGTGCTCTGGTCCCAGTGTGACGGTGTGCTGCGACAATCTGAGCGAACAGGAGGATGTCTGGCGGTTTTGATGTGCACCACGGCCATACAATTAAACTTCATGATAGCGTAAGGGCGCAGTCCTCGGGGCCGGCATGCCAGCCTGGATGCCGGCCGCCAGCGTCAGAAAAATGCGATAGTAATGCTTAATCAATTCTAAACTAAGCCATCGGATGGCGTATCTTTGGGCAATATCGAGTTGTTGGTAGAAGCTATAGCAGAAATACAAACAAATGTCTTATCATAGCGCCTTTATTGACTGCTGCTGTATTGCGGCTCTCCTGGCCTCAGCTGGCTCCGCTCCTGAAGGTGTCGCGGAAACCGAGCATATCTTTGTTTTACTATGAGATGAGGTTCAACGTAAAACGATGATGAGAGCAGCACCTCAGCGCTAGCCATTTCCGAAGTGCACTCAGCTGCTGCATCGATGTGAAACCATCTAGGCTTAGCGACGACCCAGGCAGTCCAGGAGCAGCACGTAGTTCAATGCCCGGCGCGCCCGAGGCGGCGTCGTTGCAAAAAGCTCGGCTCACTCACTGTGGCTCGCTCACTGATTGGCCCACGAGCTTGCGACTTGCACTCGGAAGGCTGGAAAATTGAGCAGCGAGCTACTGGCCTGCGACTGCGCGATACTTTATGCCCACGTTTTCAGTACTGGTGAACAAGTTTTAACGCCCATATGCTTCGGTTATCGGTTGCGTTGCGGCGAGTCTTAATTAAGATCGTCCCCCAATCGAAAAAACCAGCATGATTTATGCTGGCATTCATACTGGACATGTTCGCGAAAGTACCGGGCATGCCGGGAAGAAAGACTTTCATACTGGAACGTGCTGGCAATGCCGGACATTTGTTGGGAAGCTAACTGGGCATGTCGGACACGATGGTGGCCATGTGACAGCATTTGATGCTGGGAGCAGAAAATGTTGGGAGGTTAGGTGGGCACAGAACAAACGATACTGGGCATGCGGGAACCCATAGCGGTGGTGTGTCGTGTTAAATTCCGACTGGCAGGTAAGTCGGCACACACTGAGCCAGGGCAGCTAGCGATCGTGTGATTGGCAACGCCATCAAATCTGAAGATGCTGCGCGCGAGCTGGATATCTGCATAGCACGCAAGCGTTGACCGCATGCGAGGAATTGCGGTCTTTATACTACCACTTCGACGCTAACTTCTACACTCTCTCCACTTGCGGCTGACGAAAAAATAATTTCGATCGACGGCTCGTCTTTATAACGCAGGGACTGCAGCTAAAAAACTGTGGAATGCACTAAACATCCCAATAGATGCACCGCAGACCCCTCCCCTCCCAAAAAAAGAGAGAGAGAAGACGGAGACAGCCGCAGGGCAAACGAAATAGTGGACAGAATTCGACCGCGTGAATGCGCGTTGCGGATCTATCAAGACACTGTTTCCTCAAGCATTAATTCTGAACCGCCATCCAAGCATAAAAATATTGTTCCATCGTTAGCTTTTCCGCGCGATATTAGTAGCTGCTGGCAATTCTACGCCCTCCAAAGCGGTAGAATACCAGCAAAAGTTTGTGTAAACTTTTCCTGTGCCCGTCGTGAAGAAATACCAGTCGTTTCGCAAAACACCGAAACTGAAACTCAGCACCGCATTTTTGCCCGGCAGGGGGCTAGGCCAGCCAGAGGCCTTCGTGACCTCCGTCACTATACCGTCGATGTTATTTTCCCGTCTATTATGGCGTGCGCCGCGATTTGCCCAGGTGTAACGAGGACGGGTTTTCAGTGTTTTGTGCAGTACCGTCCTGCATTGTAGTGTGACTCGTGCACGTATGTAAACACAGAAGGGTGTAGGTTTGCGTACCGCTGTAAACGCGCCGCACGTGTCAAACAGGGTCAGTGGCAGCCGACGAAGCTTCTTCCAATCAGTTTCCCTTTTGTTCTAGGTCGTCGCAAAGAAGTCGGTGCACAGTCTGTTTTGAAATCGCAATGCATGGACGTTGTTACTGTGCTTCTTATGTGATAGAATGTGCTCATTGTGTAGCAGGTCTTGTGCCGATGTCTGCGCCAATGATTCGGTGCCGGTGACTTCGTCACGAACGGAGTTTTCAAGGTAAGAATGTTCTGTCTAGACTCGGACGCAGCTTTCTGTGAAGTTGCCTCTGAAGGAGTGACTATGCAGCGGAAGCTACGAGCTCTCACCACCGGCTCACAAGCTTGCGTCGTTGGTTCGTGAGTGCGTGCGTGCAGCGCGCTTGTGAGAGCCGACGTTTCGCGCTCGTATTTTCTGCTTCGCAGCCACAGAAAGCTGTCGCCGATTATAATATATGCTACGTGCCTGTTGCGAATCCGTTGAACGGAAAATTTAGTGCGCTTATTTATCACAATATAAAATTTCTCAGTTGGCGCAAAAGTAAGCGGCAATGAGAGTACTTGCAGGCCAGCTTTCAAATGCTGCGATTGTGCAACTCGGCGAGTTATTCGCTTGCAATCCTTATCATTAGCTGAAAAGATGCATTACCATTCGGAGCATGTCCATTCAGTTCGCCTGTGTGGTTCTTTTCACCAAAGGAATGCCATAAAATACAGGAACGGGCTTCTATTTACAGGCTTCTAGTATGTGGAGAAGCTTCAGCACAAGTCTGTCTACCATTTGCTAATCACTGTTAAAAATTGAACACTCATTTGTTAAGCTTTTTGTGTTTCTGCGTCATTTTGCTCCTGTAAATTTTCATCATGGTCGGAATATAAAGGGCGTCATGTCTGTTGCATGCTACAATGCGTAATTAATGCCAGCTGAATCCTTTCACACATACTCGCATTTTGTATGTGCTGCCTTTATTATTCTGGGGTTTACTTGGTGCTTTAACAGGTTTTCGCAGTTGTCATGATAACAGAAGTACTTGTGTTGACAGACTGCAATTTTAGGGGAGCTGATTTCGTTAAATATCCTAGTTTTCTCTTTTTCTCTATTCATAACTGACGGGAATCAAAGTTGTGACACATTCTTTCATTTCTTATATCACTATGCTCTCTAATAACGAGTTTTCGCAGGTGGATGTCTGCATGTGGCTCGTCTGCATCCAATTTGGAGCCCACAGCATGGATCTTGCCTCCTCGTAAAAGTAAACTTTGTGAGTTGTATGGAATGAAAAGGAGCGTGTGAATTCCGACATAGTGTTATTTTATGGCTTGTTTCAGGAGAGCATTTAAATAAGCTTTTGGATTTCAGTACACATTGGATAATCATGCTGGTTTAAACGAATTGCATTTCAGCCATTACAGTATGTGAAAAATGTTGAACCCTTTCTAGGATTCGGGGATTCGCGTTCCATTTGCTTCAAGTGCTGGCAAACGAATATGATACATCTACATAACATATTTTACATGCTCATTACTACCTAACAAGATAACAAACCACTCAGAATGTTTTTCTTTTTGGTAATGGTCCCCCTGGTGTTCTGTGTGTATTTTCAAGCATCGGTATTTACTTAGTTATTTATATATTGATACTCAAAGGCCCCATTACAGGGTACTATTACATGAGGAGTGGACATCAAGTACGGCAATAAGGGTTACAGGTGTTCAGTTTGATGTGGCCCTCACTGGTGGGAAAATAAATTTGGAAACATTGTTGACTTTTTCAACCTTTTCCATCAGTAAACTGCCTCGAAGCAATCTTCAAATATATTACAAGTGTTCTTATAGGTAGATAAAACATAGGCACCGCATTTGAGGTTTTTAAAATAACGAAGTCATTGGTGCAAATGTGTTCACCATTCTTCTACAAAGCGTGGGGTCAAAACGGCTTTAAAATGATTTCATTGGATTTCCAGAACCATTCTGAATGCACTTTTATCATTTGTATCCATATCAGGCCAAGCTGGTGTCAAGGGGACTGCTTCACTCTTTCCTGTGGCCTCTACAATCACCGCAGAGGCAATGGGAGTTTTTCTCCAGAAGTTACTCCGTCTGCTGTTGCTAGAGGCGTGAAGACCCGACCGCTTGCTCCCTGCCAGCATCTGCGGTGGTGGGTGGCATTCACCTGGTTCGCGCTGTCGGCCGCTGATTCATGGTGAGTGCAGCACCGCAATTAAAAAACAGCAAAGAATGCTGAGCGTGCACGTCTTCAGTGCAGCCCACATGCGCACAGATTCATCACAAAATGTGCTCGGTGAAAATATTGTTACGGGGATGTTACGGCGGTAAGTCTATATTGGCGGCTGCTCTGAGATGGCCAGCACTCAGCTCAGAACCGAGCGCCCAGCTACCAACTGTCAACGTCGTCGTCGTTCAGCGCACCGCCACTTCTTCGTTCATGATTCGTCCACTTGTAACACTATCCCCCTCGGCTGAAGGCAACGTCCCGGTGCGTGTTAGGCGTGCGATGTCGATGGTCTGTGATAGGGCTTGAGGCGAGCTACATGAACGACTTCGGACTTCAGTGGAGCGGACGTCGACCTTGGGTGCAGCGGCGTGATTTCATACGTTACGTCGGTCACTGCCCGTAATACACGATAAGGACCTGTGTAGCGCGGCAGAAGTTTTTCACATAACCCCACACGACGGGATGGGAGCCACAGCAAGACGAGAGACCCGGCAGGGTATCGCACATCATGGTGCAGGCCCTCGTAGCGGTTTTTTTGAGCCTCTTGGGAGGCGGAGAGCTTGTGTCGAGCAACCTGGCGGGCGGCGTCTGCTCGGGCGATAGCGTCACGCGCATATGTAGTGACAGGGCCAGCTGTGGGCAGCAGAGTGTCGAAGGGCAGTAAGGGGTCTCGTCCAAAGAGAAGATAGAAGGGCGAGTAACCAGCGGTATCATGGCGCGAAGAGTTGTAGGCGAAGGTGACAAAAGGCAAGCTTATGTCCCAGTCCCGGTGGTCGTCGGATACGTACATGGCGAGCATGTCTGTCAGCGTGCGGTTGAGACGCTCCGTAAGGCCGTTCGTCTGAGGATGATAAGCAGTGGTGAACTTGTGACGAACGGAGCACGAACGAAGGATTTCGTCAACAACTCGGGAAAAAAAGCAGCGGCCACGGTCGGTAAGGAGTTGACGGGGAGCGCCATGGTGTAATATGACGTCGTGCAGAAGGAATTCAGCGACGTCAGTGGCGCAGCTGGTTGGAATGGCGCGAGTGATCACGTACCGCGTGGCATAATCGGTGGCGACGGCAATCCACTTGTTCCCCGTGGAGGACTCCGGGAAGGGCCCAAGTAAATCTAACCCAACACGAGAAAACGGGTCGGTCGGGATGGGGATCGGCTGCAGGTGTCCAGACGGCAGGACAGCGGGCTTCTTTCGGCGCTGACAGACGTCGCAAGCGGCGACGTAGCGTTGGACGGAGCGGTACAGACCAGGCCAGAAGAAACGCCGGCGCACGCGGTCGTACGTACGGGAGACACCAAGATGACCAGCCGTAGGTGCGTCATGCAGTTGTTCGAGGATAGTGGACCGTAGGTGGCGGGGAACAACGAGCAAGTGCTCAGCGCCATCAGGTCGCATGTTGCGGCGGTACAGCGTGTTCCCGTCCAGCAAAAACCGGGCCAGAGAAGTGCCGCGGCGGTCGGTGCTGAGGCGGTCGATGAGAGAGGTGAGGGTGGGATCCAAGCGCTGTTCGTCGGCAATGTGGGAGAGGTCGGAAATGGAGAGGACACAGGCATCCGACTCACAGTCTGTAGAAGGAGGATCGACGGGATAGCGGGACAGGCAGTCTGCATCTTGATGGAGGCGACCGGACTTGTGAACCACGGAAAAGGTGTATTCTTGCAATCGCAATGCCCACCGGCCAAGACGGCCAGTAGGGTCCTTGAGAGATGAGAGCCAACACAGGGCGTGGTGGTCGGTTATAACCGTGAATGGGCGGCTGAACAAGTATGTGCGGAATTTTCCAATGGCCCAAACAAGAGCCAGGCACTCGCGTTCTGTGATGGAGTAATTCTTCTCGGCGGAAGAAAGAAGACGGCTGGCGTACGCAATCACGCAGTGCTGGCCGCGTTGTCGCTGAGCAAGGATGGCGCCAATTCCGTGACCACTGGCATCGGTGCGAAGTTCAGTCGGGGCAGACGGGTTGAAATGGGTCAATACAGGAGGGTTGGTGAGGACGGCGATAAGGCTGGAGAATGCAGTAGCCTGCTCTGGGCCCCAGGAAAAAGGAACGCCTTTCTGCAACAGATTGGTGAGAGGGCGAGCGACGGCCGTGAAGTTCGGGACGAACCGGCGAAAGTAGGAACAGAGACCGATGAAGCTGCGGACATCACTGGGCGAGCGGGGACAGGGAAAAGCACTGACGGCACGAACTTTATCAGGGTCAGGTTGTATGCCACTCGCATTCACCAAATGGCCGAGGAATTTGAGTTCGCGGCGGCCGAAAGTACATTTTTTTAGTTGAGTTGAAGACCTGCGCGGCGGAAAAGTGCCAAGATGGACGAAAGGCGAAGCAGGTGGGTTTCAAAAGAGGGCGAGAAAACAAATACATCATCTAAGTAACAAAGGCAGGTCGTCCACTTGAAGCCCCTGTGTAACGAGTCCATCATCCGTTCAAATGTGGCAGGGGCGTTACAAAGGCCGAAGGGCATGACCTTAATATGGTAAAGGCCATCAGGGGTGACGAAAGCTGTTTTCTCGCGGTCTCTTGCGTCAACAGAGATTTGCCAATACCCGCTACGAAGGTCGATGGAAGAAAAGTAGCGGGCGCCATGTAAACAGTCCAGGGCATCATCTATGCGCGGAAGGGGATAGACGTCTTTCTTCGTGACCTTGTTGAGATGACGATAGTCGACGCAAAACCGCCAAGTTTGGTCTTTTTCACGAGCACGACAGGAGATGCCCAAGGGCTGTTTGAAGGCTCGATGATATCGTTGGCCAACATCTTGTCCACCTCCCGCTGGATGATCTGGCGCTCTGGTAGCGACACACGATAAGGCCTCCGGTGTATAGGTCTGGCATCACCGGTGTCAATGCGGTGAGTCACTACCGATGTTTGACCCAGAGGAGCAGAAGCGAAGTCAAAAATGTCGGAGTAGGACACCAAAAGGTTGTGAAGATCCTGTGCATGCTCGGGACTCAGGTCAGAAGCAATCATCGCAGAAATGGATTGCGGAACGTTGGCCGGGATGTCGGCCGCTTGAGAGACAGTAGAAGGCGGTCCAGGTGAGAGAGCAGTGACGGTACAGTCGGTGAGAGAAGACAAAGTAGCAAGCGATATGCCTGCAGGAAGAACTTGTGGCGACAAGCTGAAGTTGAGGACAGGAAGGGAGGTGCTATTCTTGGTGATGGTCACGATGAGGTGCGGAAGAACAATGCGGGAGAGAACGACATCGGCGAGTGGACAGGCAAGATAATCCCCATCAGGAACCGCAGGAAATGGGGACATAGGCAGATAAACGGCAGAGTCGGGGGGCAGGCGAGCTTACTCGGCGAAGCGAAGGCGGGGCGTGGAGCTTGATGGTGTGTCGGCTGAGCTGAGAGGCAGGTCCAATCGTAGAAGGCTGCTGGAGCAGTCGATAAGGGCAGAGTGAGCGGTTAGAAAGTCTAGACCAAGGATCACATTGTGAGGGCAGTGTTCGAGGACGGTGAACAAAACTGGGATGTGACGATCGGCAAGAGTGACGCGGGCAGTGCACAGGCCAGTGACGGCAGCAGTGCTGCCATCGGCAACGCGAACGGTGGGCGAAGCGGCAGGGGTCTGAACTTTTTTGAGGCGACGGCAAAAGGATGAGCTAAGAACCGAGACTTGGGCACCAGTGTCAATGAGGGCAGAAACAGGAACACCGTCCACAAAAACGTCGAGCAGATTACAGGGCGAAGGCTGGGTCAGTAGAGGATTTTCAGGTCAGGGCACCAATGCAGCATCACCTCCGGGAGCTGCACTGGCTAGTTTCCCGCGAAGCGGCCTGCATAGGACGGTGAGTAACTGCGGCGCGGAAGAGGTGAGCGGGAACGGTGGGCTGTCGGGGAGGGAGAGCGGCTGGTTCTACGAGGAGGCGGTGTGGACTCGGCGCTGGGTGGGTCATTCCGAGGCGTGAAGCGACGGGGTCCATAGTCATAACGGCGGTCGACGTAGGGCAAAGGTCGGGGAGGTGCGGACCAACGGCTGCGGCAGTGGCGGGAGATGTGGCCTACGCGCGAGCACGTAAAGCAGATCGGCCGGTCGTCAGGGATACGCCACTCATCCGGATTGCGATACCTTGTGTAACTTGGGACGAAGGTGTTGCGGGCCGTAGCAGTAGCGACCACGGGAGAGATGGGGCTCGCACTCCGAGGGTCGACGGGACGATGGCTGGAGGGCATGCCCAAGTTGGCGACCTCCTGGCGGACGACAGCTTGAATAAGGGATATTGTGGCCAGGGTGTTGTCCGACAAGGGCGCGTTGGGCGTAACAGGAGCCAGCGCCTCCAGTTCACGGCGCACGATGCGAGTCACGTTGTCGGGGTTGGAAGGCTGCCTTAGTGTCGGCAGATCCTCGCACGTGGAACTGGCAGCTGTGTTAGGCAGGTGGTCGAAGCGGTGTGCAATGCGCCGGTGCTTGGCCTGCTCGAAGCGTCGACACACCTGCAGAACGGAGTCAACCGTAGAGCAGTCCCGGCATAGAAGAAGGTGGAAGGCATCGTCGGCAATGCCTTTAAGAATGTGGCCTACCTTATCGACTTCGGTCATGTTGGGATCGACCTTTCGGCACAGTGCCAAGACGTCTTGAATGTATGTAATATATGATTACGTGGCCGTTTGGGCGCGAGCTGCAAGTTCTTTTTTGGCAGCAAGCTGACGGCCAACTGGTTTCCCAAACAGGCCGCGGAGCTTTTGCTTGCAGTCATCCCACGTGGCAATCTCTTCTTCGTGGGTTTCGAACCAGACGCGTGCGGTGCCGGCGAGATAAAATATTACATTGGCCAGCATCAGCGTAGCGTCCCACCTGTTGTGCTGGCTAACACGTTCATAAAGCGAGAGCCAGTCCTCGACGTCCACGCCATCTGTACCGCAGAATGTGCCCGGGTCGCGAGGGTGGGCTACGACGACAGTTGGCGTGGCAGGCGCAGACGGAGGGGCCGGGTCGGTAGTCATCTCGCCGGTTCGGCCCGTCGTCTCGTCGGCTCGTCGGGTCGTCGGCATGTCGGTTCGAACCCGCGACCTCCACCAAAAGATGTTACGGGGATGTTACGGCGGTAAGTCTATATTGGCGGCTGCTCTGAGATGGCCAGCACTCAGCTCAGAACCGAGCGCCCAGCTACCAACTGTCAACGTCGTCGTCGTTCAGCGCACCGCCACTTCTTCGTTCATGATTCGTCCATTTGTAACAATATTTAAAAGCAGGAGTCACTCTCTCAGTCCTCATCCAGAAGGAAGTACTCTGATGATTTTCGTGCATGTCTCATGGTCCATGATTAAATGATGCTTAATGCTAAGGGGAAGAGAAGGAAAACTCAGGTAGTGAAAGTTTTGAGCTCACCTTATAAAAATGTATCATCGGGGGCAAAAGTGTCCGCTACGTGCGAGTGGTAAATCCTGTACCGCCCTTATTGGCTGCTGGCTTGAGACGATACTTGTAGAGTGTAGTGAGACTCACATACACTAACATTTGACTGTCAAATAAATATTGCGGGGCAATGTATATAATACTTAATTACGCTGATACCACTTTTCACGTGTCCTGAATTATTTTGCCCCCCATATACTTCCAAACATCCTTAAACGAGAGACTTGTATCGATACCTCGAAAGAATACTAATGACTAATGTGTTAGCAAGTATCAGGAAAAATTGTAATGTTGGGGTTATTGCTGCCGCCGAACTGCTAGATGTTTGAGGACATGAGTTTTACCAATGAGCAGTTTTCGGGTTGAGCACAAGTTTGCTTGTAGGCATTCTTGTCTGCCTAACATCACCAGAAAGCAACAGTACAAGTTGTGTGTGCTGGCACAGATAGTGATGCGTACTGAGTATTGCAATTTCAGAAATTATGTCCGATGAATTGTTTTAGCTATAATAAAGAGCACCCTATTTTGCTGTCGATGTATACATTTAACTAGCAGCATACCCTGAAGAAGCTACCAATAAAATATTTCATTTAAACATTTTTATAAAAGAAGGGCTGAGATTATGGCCAGCCATGCGTGCGGTTGAGTGCTCACTGCCCTCTATTTTTTTAAATTCAGGAACTTATTAACATGTCAGCATCGCAAACCTTAATTTCAGCTCCTTACATCTTAAGCTAAGCCAGCTAACATAAAACATTGCAGTATGCTTTAATTTACCTACGCTAGGTTGAGAAGAATAAGCTTTTTGGATGTATCTTCGTTTCCTGAATGATATGAGGAAAGTTCATGTTCTTGGCAGGTTTATGAAAAGCGATGAGGAGGCTG
Organism: Amblyomma americanum; assembly: GCF_052857255.1. Taxonomy (NCBI): domain Eukaryota; kingdom Metazoa; phylum Arthropoda; class Arachnida; order Ixodida; family Ixodidae; genus Amblyomma; species Amblyomma americanum. The sequence continues at coordinate 525,258,339 of NC_135497.1, forward strand.
TACAAATCCAAGAGAATACACCGTGTCACACTGGCTGTCATTGCCTCTGAGATAAGTCTGTTCGCTAGTGAAGGCTGATTTATTCAAAGCGCAGTTCCGAACTTTGAATTGCTGGCAGTTATTTTCAACAACTAATTTTTGCATTGTCATTTGGGGGAATGGATGGTCGTGAGACACCGGCAAACTTCAAAATGCCTTTCCAAGAGGAGCAGATCTATGCCTCTTGGACGTTACGTGTGTGCAACGTGCTGTCATCGCACTGCGCTCCTGTGGCCAGTGTTGAGTTTTTCAGTGCCCATTCCATTCACGAATTATATGATGCACTTTTCTGGGGTGCAGCATGAATTCTTGCTAATGCCACTAACGTGCAAAGCTAAAGAAGCTGTGCTTGAAATTTCAGGAGCTATGTTATTGCTGCAGAATTCTTTACACTTTGAAAATTGCCATGCTAATGCTCCTCATGGCACATCATTCTGCACTCTGATGCAGACCTGCCAGAAGACGAACTACAAAGGCTGAGAGTCTTGACTTTTTGTGAAATGTAAAGGGTAGAACGGTTGACATTTGTGCTTGAAGAATACATGCTATCATGCACAGTCGGACAGAAGGCAAGCATGCACAAACATTAATTCGTTTCAGATTTCTCTCATGGCAAAACAAAGGAAAGGGGTCTGATTCACAGTATTTGCATACAGTGCAAAGGATGAAACATATGGGCCTGATGGTTACCAATGACGTGGACGAAACTGGGAGCGAACGCGCCTTCTCCTCCCGTGTGAATGGCGGATGCAACGGTGGGGCAGTGGCAACGCCACCGTGATGTGGCAAGAGGCAGAAACAGACCCTTGTGCAAGGGCAGTAAGAAATAGAGCACACGTTTCCCTCGAGACCAGCCATGGTGAGACATGCATGCAGCTTGCACCTTATAAAAGGTTAAAGGCAGCCTGCAGGCTACTTGGCATAGCGAGAGCGGTCAGTGTGTTGAATGTTGTAATGAAAAGCAAAAAAGCTGCAGTTTTTGTACGGGCCAACCCAAGAGGAAACCCTCATGTGCTGGATGTACTTCAGATTTTGTATATATTATTCTGAGCAGTGCTGGAAGATGTGGACAGAATGATGACGCACACACTATGTTGAACTGGCAACTAAATTTTATTCATGAAGCATTTCTATATATTCAATGCAGATAAAACAGTCAAAAATCAGTCCTGTCACGTTCCATCGTTACCCTCATCTTCCCTCTTCCAAAAATGCCTCTTCTGCTAGTAGTGATAGGGAGTTGCTACTTATGCATGTGTCTTTATAATCAAGCATTGTTTTACGCTCAGGAATTTTCTGTGCTTTTTCATCTCGGTTTCAGTCAACTATCACTGTATTGCATATAATCTTTGATTATAAAGACACATGCATGAGCAGTGCATTGCTATCGCTTCTAGTGAAACAAAGGGTATTTCTGGAAGGGGAAAGATGGGAATAATGATGGAGCATGTGACGGGACTGATTGTTGGCTCTTTTTTCTGCACTGTGCATATTGTAATGCTTAATGAATAAAATTCTTCTGTTAATTCAGCAAAATGTGTGTAGTGCTTCTCATCCTTCTGTCTGTCTCTTCGAGTGCTGTTTGGGAAAATGCTGAACCAACCGCCCCAAAATCATCTTGTATGTGGTATAGTGTCTATAGTTTTTTTATTTGCTTTGAATGCTTCTCTATTCTTATGATGATGTTCTCATCTCATTTTTTTACTGCAGAGAGCAAGAATATCACTGCCTGCTTGTTGCACAGCTGTGCCGTGTCATGGGGTCTGACTGCTTTAACTGCGCATCCAGGTGTGGCCTCACTAATACCATAACTTTGTTTCATTTCAGCCAGTAACACTTTCTCGTGTCATTCAAAGAGCACCTAAAGTTTTTAATGACACTTTGGGTTGTTGGTGCAGTTGGAGGAGAAAAGACCTGTGGTGCATGATCATTTATGTATTCTTGTGTTAGTAGAGCAGCTGCCTTTCCTTATCTCTTAATTGTGATGTATTCACAGAAAAGTATGCTGAAGACTTCATACATCATTCTGTGGGAAAGGTGCTGCCAATAACACAACTGATAAGTGGGCTCACATAAGTATCATGATGTATGTAGTAGATTGGATGAGATATCTGGGTACACAACACAAAAATAGCAATATCAGCAGACACCGGTTGATGAGACGTCAGTGCATGTTTTTTGTGCAGCTGACATGTGACAAGACTGAATAACTTTGTGATGGTGTATTTTAGTTTTTAAACTTGAAATTGGGTCATTCCAAGCCATCTGACCCAGATTTTGTTCGAGCATCTTCGATTTCATCTAAAAAATGCATAGTTTATTCTATTACTATAAGAATCATTATCCCAGCTTGTTTTTGCCAAAAAAATTGTGCTGTGGCCCCATCTTAAAGGGGCACTAAAGGGAAGTACTAAGTCAGGCTAGACTGGTAAGGTAGGATCACATGAAAGCACTTATGTCATTTTAACCAGAAAACAACACATAGATATACGTGTAAGAAAAGCGAGAAACACGTGGTAACTCCCATTGTAGATTTGAGCCGAGATAGCGAGTGTCGTACTCGTGAGCTTTCTGGAGGAACGCTATATCACCATATAAGGCCATTACTGTCGAAATGCGAAGAAGGCAGCATGGCGAGCATAGCCAACAGTGCGAAGGGTCTCGTTAATAGAGCGCAACAGCGATAACTGAAAGAAAGGTTAGCAGCAAACATCAGCGCTGCAGCTTTCGCTGGTCATTCTGTGCACTCTGGCTGTGTGTAGCTATTGTACACAGCAATATCAACTGCAAAGCTCAGAACTGCATTCATGGTGCGTATGCTCAATTGCTATGCGGCTGGTGAAGAAGCTTCTTTCTCAATTCAACCATCGAATCAGCTACTTTGGGCTGGCAGCGGGCAATATGAAATTGCAGTGTTTTTTTATTTTTAGTACGCACTCGCACAGACGTGCAATCATGCACATAATAAACATGTGAAGCACTATGCAGGTGCATGATGTTATGTTTTCTGCACAGTGGAAAGGAAAATGTGCCAAAGTTATCTGAAGTACCACATGCATGCACTACCACTTTTCATTTGGCTGAATAAAGAGCGCATAACTATCAATTTTTTTAGACTAGACATTATACTTTCACTTACAAAAATGTGAAATTAATTTGTTTCATATTTCTTTATTTTTAAACTGAAAAAGGTGGAAAGCTATCCGTTTTCGAAATTATTTACCAAATTTTATGGTATCACAGAAGTTGTATGAATGACAAAGCAGCCTATAAAACGTTTCAGCGATGAGAAAACCTAAGCCGTGCCAGAAAAAATTCTAAATTGGAGAAAAGTCGCTTTCTGCGGCATATTCAGCTGTCAGTTGCATAGTGATGTCCTGGTAAGCATAAGAAAGGTAGTAAGCTGCATAATAACATTCAGTCGCATTTATTACCACAAGTTTATTTCGAGTAATTTTTGTTCTAAAAAAGCATCATTTTGCAAGTTCAGCATCAATGCCCTGCTGTGGTATTGCTCCCTGCCTGCTCCTCAGTACAGTGCATGCTGGAGCCAGCTGCAAGTGTAGGTTTAAGCAGTGCTGCAGGTGGTGTGCTGGGCGTGAATGCTTTCAGCTTCTGGAGTACAGAGGTCTACTCAAGGGCACGGTTACAAAAAATAAAAATTAAATGGCCACATAGCAGAAGCATCAAGTCAACCCTCGTGGTAACTGGAGATGCGGACCAAAGACCACTGCAGCCACGCTCCTCATTGCGCGGATGCAAGAAGCGCTATGAAATGATGGCTGTCTTCTGCTTCCTTGAAGTCATTCAAGAAAAACAAATTGAACTCACTAAGTGGTTTAAAAGAGCACCTTGGAAAGAACAGTAGTGTTTGATAACATCGTCTTCATGTGCAGGCTATTTCACACTTAAGGGAAAACTGGGCGTGGATGGCTGCCGTGCTTCGCAAAGCACAGCTGCCGACAGCTGGGGAGAATTGATGGCAAAGGTACATGAACAATAAATATGCACCCATTCTAGCCGGCTCTTGGCAGCAGCGGTTCACAAAGCGTGGTGGTGTCGCACTCCCAGTTTCTCTCTACGTGTGAAACAGCCAGTGGTACTTCAACTGTGCATGCTAGAATTACATCGTAATCAGTGACCCAATTGTTTCAATTGTTGAAACATAGATGAACACGCCACCAGGCCTTTCAACCCACAAACATAAGAACATCCATTTGGAGCACCTTGCAGCACTGCTTAGATATGGTTTGCAACCAGCTCTAGTGAGCACTGCAGTAAAGAGCAGGCACAAAGCAACGTTGAGGTTTGGCTTCGGTGCTCCGCTTTCAACACTGTTTTCTCGCATAATACAAAAATTACCTCAATCAGTCTCCAGAATAAATTGCATTCAATGGTAATGTGCAGCTTGCTACCTTTCATATTTTTACTAGTATCACCTCTCAATGAATTCACAGCAGAATATGGCACAAAAAGCTGCTTTACTGAAATTCAGAAATTTTTTCTGACTCTGCTTATAGTTTCTAATCACTGAAACATTTTTTTGGCTTCTTTGTCTGCCAGGCAACTTAGAAAGTAGTTGTAATGATTACTGTGAGATCATAAAATTACATCAAAAATTGAAAAATCGCAGTTTTTTACCTTTTTGAGTTTATTATTTGTTTATTGTTACACGAGTTTTGAAACTTGAGACGGCGGCTTTGGCATGGAAATTTTTTTTCGTAAAAAACAAGCCGGCATAAGATTTGCCTTAGTAATGTAATAGACTGTGATGGTTTTGAGGAATTCGAAGATGGTTGAACGCTTAAGTCTGTCAATTGGCAAGCAATGACATAAATGTGCACCTCCACCTTAAGTAATGACAACCTTAACTAAAATGCATGGGGAGTGACAGAATTAAAGGCATTAAAATTGACCTTTAATAAGTATATGGGTGGAGGAGGGTGCTGAAGAAAACACTAGCTCGACATATTTTGCCACCACTTTTTGGGGGCTAAGAAAAATTTTGTGTGCTATTTTCGGTAGTGCCACATACTTGGTCTAGTTATGTGTTCAGCCTCTTTCACATTGTCGGGAACTTTCTACCACTCCTTCAGCTCTGTTTTTGCCACTGCCTGCAAAGGCGGTAAGGGAAGCCTGCTTTTTGAAGGCTCTCGACTTGTATGTTACTCGGCTCTGTCTGAAGTTGTTAGGTGCTGATGACAGCAGAATTACAGGAGGAAGGTTCTTTACCCGTACAGCAGGTTAAGGATGCGGAAAATAAATACGCGCAACTTCTGTCGCTATTCTAGGCGTATCAGTGTAACACATTGCATTCAAGTGACTAACTTGAATCTAAACCCCTGAGACACTCTTCTTGTGGAATTTCCAAATTGGTGCATAGTGAATGTGAAAAAATGATGAGATTTTCAAGCCTGTGGTTGTGCAAGATTGACGTTTTGATTTTTGGTCGAGTGTAGCAACTTTAGTGAAATTTTTATATAGTTGGGTAAAATTCAAAAACAAAGTGGCAGATTCCCCTCAAATGATTGCACCCAGACAATGGCAAGGACTTACTCTCAAAATGTGGTTAATCCCCTTAGTCCTGCTAGAGTGGCGTCGTAGAGGGAGCCAGACGAAAGCAAATTAACCATGGCATAAGAAAAATCGTTCGACGTCATCGGCTGGAGGGCCTCCTTTGAATCGTATCTGCTGCTTCTTTCTTGATATGTATCCGACTATACCAACATTCACAAAAGAGCTAGCAATTGCCTTATGTTGATGTCCAGATTTTAACAATGGTGAGATATGTAAATGAACTTTTTACTGGTTTTATAGTTTGTTAAATTAAATGATGCCAACTTTGCTTGATTGTTCCTGAAGTCTTTGAGTATTTATTCACCTTCACTTTGCTTTGGAAGTGCCGCAAGGAAAGTGTCGGAAATCTTTACATGTAACACAGTTCTTTAAAGGTGTAGTAAAGAGGATTCTGAGCTCGTATTTTTACCATGAAAACTCTGTCTACATGCTCCGAGCATTCTTGGAAACTTCGAATTATTGTCTTGTGCAGCCGATTTCTCTGTTAAATTGGATTAGATGTCCTAGCTCCAACCATTTTTAACTGACCTCTGAGAGTAGGAGGAGTCAAGTAGTGCGTGGAGTGCCATGAGCCAGTCATGTGGCGGATCTTGCTTTTGCTTTGCTTTCAGGTTTCTACGAATAGTTTTAGTTGCAGACAGCATAGCTGCCAATTAGGCCCACAGAAATAAAAATCTCCGTGGACTGTTTGTTTTCACAAATCATTCCACGTATTACTACATATCACACCGCCGATGGCAAGTGGCAAGCTGCCATGTGACTGACTGTAAGGCTCTCCTCAAATTGGTTGACTCCTACTCTTGGTCAATTAAAGAAACAAAAAAGGGGGGAAACGGGACGTTTCATCCGATGTAATATGGAAATCGGCTCCACAGGACAATTCAAAGTTTCTAAGAAAGCTTGCACCGTGTAGATTGAGTTCCCATCATAAAAAGGTGAGCTCAGAATCCTCTTTAGTGCTCCTTTAAACAGGACCATATGTTGAGCTCATATTTCTAGAATATTGAAAGAAGTCATGGCGATTTATTTTTCGCAGTCTTATCTAGTTAAACGAACGTGTCGTAAGCTCATACCCTCTAAAGGCAGACCTGAGTAAAATACAAGTCGAGACAGAAAACAGTATTCTTCCTTTTGCCCCTTTTGCGAGCAGTAGTAGAAACAGTGTAAAAGCAATTTTACAGTGTGACCAACAGTATGAGAAAAACTGAACAGAGAACTGGATCAAAGTGCATACTACAACCATAATTACGCAAATTCTCTCATAACTTGGATCATCGCCATCAACCTCACCGTTCTGCCTGCTTCAGGTCTCTTAAATGTTACACCCATCGTTTTTCTTTCCATAGCTCACTGCATTGTCGTAAACTTAAGCTGAACACTTTTCGTTACCCTCCATGTTTGTGCCCCTTAGGAAGGTATTGGCAAGATTCTAGAATACATGGTGGCAAAATATGTCAAGTTGATGTTTTCTGCTCCCTACAGCATTTCAGAATTGTGCTTTTTTGTAGAAATCACTGTGCCAAAAAACAGGCTGTGGAAAAAACACGCACGCAAACCAAAAGGCCACAACTGGACATGTGTTCACTGACATTACAAGTCAGACATGCAGATTCCTTTATCATACAAGTAAACAGAGACAAAGCTGATGCAGTTATCCCCACCTCTGCTTATATAAAACATTGTCCACACTTCCCACGTTACTGGTCCAGATGGAAGATTAAAATCTTAGCACTATGGAACAAAGGCTTAAGCTGTTTTTTTTATTTTCATCCTTTCCCCTCTGCTGTCCACACGTGGCACAACGTGGTAACAGGTGTGAGCTTGCCGGCTTCATCATAAAGAGACCGAAAATGCTGAAGGCCAAAGCTAGAGGCAGTCTGACCGTGGCAAGGCCTCATGGGCACTGACTTCACACATGAGACTATCATACCCCTCTTTACCTCCTTTGAATATGCTGCCACGAAGCTCAAAACAAGTTTGCTTTTTGTTTGACCATGGGTGATACACCCAGCAAATGTGTTTTGGTGTCACCTGCATACATGCACCCTTTGTCAAAAATTTTGAGTCCAAGAAGTTTGCTTCTCGGCCATGGTGTGTGTCTTGTTACCTATCACCAGCTTTCTGGACCTCATGAAGGTAAGAGGAGCTCTCATCACACCACTGTAATCTAAGGCTTCCCAGGTTGTTACAAGGGCCTCGTTATGCAGCTTGGAAGCAAACTCTTTAGGCTGTAATTATTGACAAAGGCCATACATCAAGGAACTACAGAACCGCTTCATGTGGTGCTTCAGCACTGAAATCTAATCCCCAGCCTTGCTCATTGATAACCTGCAGCATTGCAACTATGGCTCTAGGCTAGCTGGCAGAACTTACAAACACGAAGTAAGTGTCTGTACCTAAACACCTGCAAGGCGAAGCCTTTAAAACTGTGCTCAATGTTTTCGTCTACTCAAGCAAGGGAAATATCACTCGCGATAGGAACCACTCTTGAACACATGCAAGCTCCTTTTTTTCTTTTTCTTCGTGCAAAAGCTCGTCTGTCCACAACTGTGGTATTTTTGTTGATGCAGTCTCCAAGGTTTTGCAATTTCACCTTGATTCATTGTTTGTAAGGGAACAGAAGGGCCTTTATGTGTGGAAGAAATAAGTTTGGGCAGGCTCAGGCGTGGCTCCTATCCTGAGTAATATTTTCTTTGTGTGTGTGGACTAAAACATTTAGCGCAGTTTGCAAGGCCTTGCCTTACAAGTGTTTAGTTACAACTACTTCATGTTTGTAAGGCCTTCAAAGAGGAAAGCATGGGATTGGAGTTCAGTGTTAAAGTGCCAGACGAAGAGACTGCAGTTCCTTGATGCTCTTATGGAGGGGAAAGCATGACATGTTTGGTAAGCTTACTACCCAAGGACAAAAGTGCCTATCCTGAGTTTCTTGTTGACATATTCAAACTTGGTGAAGTGTGACGTCTTGTACTTCAAATCAATGCTCAGTAGATTTTGCCACCATCATATGGTATTGCCATTCAGTGTAAAATATTAGCAATAGCCAGCTATTCACAAGATTTCGTTGTATATGTGTGTGCAGGTTTGATACAAGGCCAAGTGAAGCCACCAGCTCAGGATAGGCCAGTAGGGCACAAGGTTCCTGTCATACTACCTTAATAAGCTATCTCATGGCCTTGGCAATGTGAGTCTGAGGTAAAAGTATGTGTGGTTTCTCACACCAAGGAAGATTGCATACCGCTTCAGTTTTGTGTCAGGGACAAGGCAGGCTACCTGCCATTGTTGTTGCCATAGGTGCTAATGTTGTGTGGTCAGTATTATATCAGTAAGACGCCATGGTGTCAGCGGGCAGCAGGAAGAAAATTTTTTATCTTGTTACGCTGGCATGCTCACAGGCTCACAGTGCGCTGTCAGCGCACTGCCTCCTGTGAATGGTGCAGTTGAAAGGATGAAAGAAACATTTTGTTGCATAGGACTAAAATTTTTATTCTTTCATATTCCTTCACTGGGATCAGTTAATGTGGGAAGTGTCAGAAGCCTTTCATATCCGAAGAAATGGAGGTGATTGCATCAGTGGTCTCTCCATTCACTATTATAAGGAATCTGCATTTTTGGCGCGGCAGTGACGGCGAACGTGTGTCCTGTTGCGGCCTTTTTGGATTGCGCGCCTTCCCGCACTGCATATCTTGAGGCTGTAAATAAGTTTCTGTTGTGTATTAAACTGCGAGTCAGGACTGGGTTTACGTTCTCTCAGTGTTAATGCTTTTTGCGCTGTTTTACATTGGTATGAATTCTTACCAACTAGTCCATTTCATGGCCTTAACTGGTGTATACCTTTGCTCACGCTAAGGAGCTAATGGTTGAATGCATTTTATAGTGCGTAAGTAGAATACTTACATGGTAATTAAAGCAGAAATAAATGATTTCCTGATCAGATTTTTTATATTCTATGTACAGTACCAGAGCTATGCTTAGTTAGACTTAAGTATGCGCTGCAGCCAAAAGATTCTTAAAGGTAACCACGTATTTTCAGTTTGCTTTCCTGTTTATAGTTTGGATATTTAACTCTTCGCAGGGAAATTTTTTTTGTGACCAGTGTTCCATTTGAATACTGACTTGAAATCATATTTTTGTATTTTGATCAAGTAGGAATGGTTGGATGAAAAGGGTATCCATATTTTTGTGCTGGGTATAAATAGTTATGAGTAGCGGCGTGCTTGCCTTTGGCTATGCTTATTTTGTTTAATAATCTTTCCTGTGTTTAATGTAATATTGAAAAGTATCCCAGCTGCTCCTGTGGAGGGAATTTAGGGGTAGCATAAACAAATCAATAAATAAATGTTTGTAGGGCAACGGAGCGGATTCGAAGAGAAGGCAAGTGTAGCAGGGGGCGGCCGAAAGTTAGGTGGGCGGATGAAATTGAGAAGCTTGCAGGCATACAGTGGGTGCAGCTGGCAAAGGACAGGGTTAATTGGAGAGACATGGGGAGGCCTTTGCCCAGCAGTGGGTGTAGTCAGGCTGATGATGATGATGGCCTGTATTGATCAATTCCTGCGTTCTAATTTGAAAGAACCTACTTTCACTGAAAAGAGGTTTTTAAGCCAGTGTCTAATAAAATGCAGGTACCACTACCAGTGGTCGTTTTCACAAGCAAAATGGTGCTCTCATGGCAGTTATTGTGGGCATATGCTTGAAGGTACGCTGCACCACTATTCACTTCAAAACAGTGATCACAGAGTCTTTTTTGGTCTTGATTTCACAAATGGAAACTGGAAACTGAGTAGTGGGAAAAAATGTCCCATTTTTAAATTCAGTTGTCTGTGAAATAAACGCGATTAACATAGACAGAAAGCGCCACAAAGTCCGTGACTCAGTTTTTGCTTTGAACAAAAATTAGACGGAGTTCTCAGTGCGTCCTTAATTAGTACATGCCCATCTTAACTGCGGAGGCTGTATGAGGGAATGACTTCTTGGTGTAGTTTACTGAATTGCAGCCAGGATTCATAACGGGGCAAGAATACTTTTGTACTGCTGCCATTCCTGTATGTGATCATCCTCATTCCTTTTTACAGACTTGGGCAAGACATCGATGACCTTTCCACACCACGCTGTCCCAGGAGCGTTGCTGTGCATGAGTGCACAAGTATTGTTGAGCAGCTCTATGTAAGCCAGCGACTGTGCTGTACAAGCTCTGCAGACAAATAAACCTGTGATGGTAGCAGGTTGTATTTCTCTGTTTGCAAACAGGCCAAGCAGACAGCCATATTTTTCCTTTTACATCACCATAATTTATGCTCTGCAGGTTTCAGTCCATCAGTTTATTGTTTATCCTGCAGTGAATGTGCTCCTTAATCTTAGTTTAATGCATCATATAGAGTTTTGACAGTGTCTCTCATTATAATTATATCCGGTATCTGTAATATTTTACTGAGTCCCATTCCACATGCTGTTTTATCAAATTTCTGACGTCGAGCATGCCGAGCCACAGTATAAAGCAGTAGTACCATGCGTATGCCAGTCATGCTGCTACCCAGCCTGCTCGTTAGGGCCATCACTCAATATTTTGTTTATGGCTGGCATAATAGCTGCACCTGAGCAATGCACGGCATTATACATTGTACTATGCCAGGCACTCAGCAATGACCGCCATAATACCTGGCCCCTACCATTACCTGGTACTATGCTGGCCACCCAACAGTGCCCGACATGTTACCCGGCACACACGAGCACCCGCCACAATGCTGGGCAGTCAACAGTGCATTGCCGGGCACCCACCAGTACCCAGCACTATGCTGGGCACCCACCATGATACCCACCACCCAGCAATATGGTGGGCACCCACTACACAACAGTATGGTGGGCACCCGCCAATGCCCATCACCATAATCCACCATCATGTTGGGTGCCGGGTTCCAGCATGCCCAGTAGAGTGTATTTTTCCGATAGGGCCGCGACGCCATCGTCACCGTTCGTGACGCCTAGGCTGAGAATTTCAAATCCAGTACGTAGCAAAACATCTCGTATTTATCGGAACGATACGAACTCGAAAAAAACGGATGCTTCGATGCGCTAGTGGGCTCTTGCTTGTTAAACTACACGCGATGAGGATGCGGCGAGTGCTAACCGCTGTTGCATATTAGCTAAAGTGTGACGCAAGTATCGACGTAGTTTCGTAACGCAGTTGATATCAAAGCAATCCGTTCGTCCTTGTCTAAGCTGTTAAGTTTCATGATCTCAGGTGTGGCGTGCCAGTGTCGCGCAAATTAATGCATCGCAGCTGCTCTACATCGTGCCACTTGCGTTCAACTTATCCACGATATTCGCCAGCGTGAGACACGCCGCATTTCTTCGCTGTTTTTGTCGCAACTTCGTGATTTTATCCGGCATCAAACGAAATTGCATTCCGTCAACAGCGTCGTCTGCTCCGTCGTCTGCTAGGGCATCCGGGTCAATTTACGGGATGACAGGATCGCAGCTTCTACAAACGACCTACCAGAAAAAGTAACTGAAAGCGCTTTGATATTCATAAATAACGTAAAAATAAATTTATAAATACGAAGCCTTTGTTGTGAAGATAATTTAAATATTAGTGATTTAAAAAACAAACTTCTTGGTGTGTTGCAATTTTTCAACGACGGGTTGCGTTTTTATTAATTGCCACTTTCAGGCATTGCTTCACTGCTTGTACGGCCGACACGTGTGAAGAACTCATTCAATAGGAAAGTGAGCAGGAGTGTGTTTTGGAAGCCAACGACCAGAATTACGGCCTGTCAACATTGGCGAGTTTCAACGGGTAAGCCATGAAGAAAGACACTGCTGCAACGTCTTGTCATCTGTAAAGGCAACGAAGACTCCTGCGCGGTTTTACTAAACCTGGATGAATCGCATGACCGGTGAGTCCCGCTCTGCGTTTCTTTGCTAATGATCTGTATTCACACGCGCTATTTGTATGCGGCTTTATAGGGATGTGAGTGGAGACAGTCTGCATGCGGTTGCCGCAGCTAAAGTGCGGCGCCAAAGAAGCAGAGCCTATATCCATCATGACAAGTGTTGTTCTCATTGTCTTTATGTGCGTTTAGTACTCGCGTGCCGTGGTAAATAAAAATGACACCAGATATCACAACAGAACTACGCTGTAGCTAGCTAACGCTGCGACACTGTGCACTGAGTAGAAGACGATGAGCAAGTGCCGCGGGACGGAGCGCTCACGCTAGGCCAGCTGCGATCAGACAGCGCACTATTTTGCTCAGGGTTTGTACTTATCGGATTAGTGCTTGCGCCTTAATATTCGTCATACAATATTATTCCGACACTGTGATTGCATGTGAAAGGCTGGTGCATATTCCTCGCCTTGTCATTTGTAAACTTATCTGTGCTTCCCCAATAGAACAAGATTTGAGGCAGTGTTAAGTCAAACTTAGATAAATCTTTTGTCTCCTGAGCTTTAAGCGTAGATGCTTCCTCTCCTTCTGAGCACTGCAGGCTGTCGGGGATGCAACTGCACACTTATTTAGGATTTCTACCTTCTTTCTATATCCCTCGCTTGTGCGGCCCGCGTTCAAGTCGTTCGCCATTGTCATGGTTTTTTGTTACTTATTTTCACTTTGTTATTTATTCTTGGTTGCGTGCATCAGCTGTGCTGCCGGCGATTCTCCGAGCTCGGAACTCTTCCCAGGCATAGGATCTTGCCCACAGACCTCCCTTCACCGCACTTACCAGTGTTCTCTGGTATTTTTTGTTTCTCTTGCCCTTACTTGCATTGCCAGTCGACAAATTCGTGCAATTTCTAATTGTATGCAGACTTGTTCAATGCGCTACCAATTTTTCTATGATGCTAAGCTGTGCTGTGAGATATCAAGCTTCTTGCTAGTGAAGACACACTTTTTTCCATTCTCTTCTCATTTATCCAAGGCAGACTGGTCGCAACGTTCAATTTAATACCTAGACATTGCGGTGCAAGGCACCATGATAGGAATTAATGAAAACCTGCGCATCCTATATTCAAATTGGTGTGCGGTATTTCAGATAGCTCATCTTTCAGTGTGGGTATGACAGTCCTTGTGACTCTTCTCAAAGAATATATATGGGTGCATTACATAAAATCTGTTCCTTTCTTTTGTCATGGGCTAGCTCATCGGTTTTTTATTTACTTATACTACGTCTAATTTTAGTTTTTAAAGCAATAGACAATTTCCTCTCTTGTCATTCATGACATTGATACAACCACTGAGAGCTGTTGCTCTGGATGTATTTATTAGCAGTGGCTAGCTGCCATCATCTATTGGGCCATGCGTGCTTCCTGCCTTCGGATTTGTCATCCCTCCTGAGCAGTTCATGGTAGTTATCCTTTTGCAGTGAAGCATATCTTAGCCACCTATTTAGAAAAATTTTTTCAACATAGGCTTGCAGATAGGTTTAGAAATGCATGCAAACTCTACATGCACTTCACAGCAGTACCTCAGCTTATAATTACAGGAACTGTAGACTTGTAAAAATATAGTCGCTCATGTAGTTCTTGACGCAGCTGCTGTTAACATTAAGGTGCTTTGACATTGCACACCTGTTGCTGGTTATGCATATGTGTCTTCGAGAAGGACCTATATGTACATTGTGTTCTACAATGATGGTTCACCAGTATTTCTGATACAGAGACCAAATTGTCAGTCAGTTATGTAACATTGCATGATGACACCAATCTTTGTGTGGCATAGCATCCTTCCAATGCACTGGGCAAGCTCCTGTCAGCACAGATTTATTGCTGGTTTATTGCCACGGCATGTGTTTATACTGCGCAGTTTGTACCTCTACATTCTCAAAACTGCATCCTTGAAAAATGTTTAATTAGTTGAAGGAAAATTGAAGAATATGTAACAGTAACTCTCACATTTCGGTGGACACTTGAACCGTGATGTAAGGGAGAGATATAGAAGGGAATTAATGAAGAGGTGCCGTAGCGGAGGGCTGACGCCCTTGCTAGATTCCCCTATTTAGTTAAACATACCTCGCAATTAACACATTTGGTGCAAAACAAAGATGGTACTTGCACGCTCACGAGCACCCTCATATTATTAAAACAAAAAGTGCCAATGTCGCCGTAATTCAGAGCTTTGCTCTTAAAAGCGCAGCCGACTGCTGCTCAATGTTAAGAGCAAAAATATGTCTCTTTTTCCTCATGTGCAGTCCGCGGTGCTGGTGCCATTTGCAATGGTGATTGACATTGAGTTGCATGATGCGCTGTCCGTTCCTGGAGTTAGTGATTTTATCTGTCGTGTGAATCTGCCGTTAAAATTAGTGCAGAACAATGGCTCCCCAGTTCATCTTAGGTAATCGTATCCTGTGCCAGTTGATACCACCCTTTTTCCTCAAATTTCCTAATCTCATTTGGCCACCTGATTGCCATCCATTCATGGATTCACCTACTCTTTGAATCCTCCCAGTGTTTTATTGTGGTATTGCATATATCTTCTCTGCACTACACATGCATTGCACTTCCTCTTTTTTCGATTTAGTCAAGATATCTCTGTTCCTGTTCCTTGCATAAGCAGCTGAGCTCTTGCTGTTTAGAGGGAAGGGGTACATAATTTTAAACACCGAAAGTTTTATTTTTTTACTGGTCGTAAACAGGCACATTCTATCAAGTTTCAATCAGCGGTGCTGAGTGCAACATAATATTTGCCTATCTAGGAGTCACTTCAACCTTTCACCCGCATTAAATGAAAACAATGTGTGCAGCCTCAAATATTGGAACGTCGTTGAAATCGCCTCTCAACAGTCACTGCTTGCTAGTGATGTTGATGGGGTCTTGTGGGCTTGCTAGCAGAACCTGTTGGCATAGCACCGATTGGTCACGCACATAAAACCTCTGCGGTCACTCTAGAATGACTACAGCAGCACTAATGATGGCCAGGTATTCAGTGGTTTTAAAGGCTTTGTAACGAGCGATGCCGACGAGACTCTGAAAGTCGCCAAGCCAGGCCTTGGCAGAAAGCTGGCAAGCGAAAACTTGTCACCGACGAGACAACAAACTGAGTATCCTCTCTCGTCTTTGTCAGTATGCCGAGCGGAAACAATAACGAAATACATTGCATGTGCTCATGTGTAAACACTACAGCACAGTGCCAGCCTCCTTCTGTGAGGACAACGCCTAGTGAGTACGTCTTAGTGATGTGATTGTAGAAAGCGAATTCTTAAGTCCCAGCGTATGAAGTTTTTCATTAGTGTATTTTTGGCAGCAGTGACCTGAAATCAAAAATTGCTTACAGCGTAGAACGCATAGAGTGAATTAGATGTGACAATGCTAGCTTAGGTGATCCTCTCTGTCTAGCAATGGATTGGTTTGGAAAACGCAGACTTGTGGAGAACGGCTTAGTTACATCTGATTTAGTGATGTTATTGCTGTAGTATCAGTGATGAGGAGTTGTAGTTCATGACTAAGGATATAAATACTGAGTGCGCAAATAAAGAGAGCTAAAATACTCAACAATCGGGAAAGAGGACATTTTACGACAGGCAGTGAGGTACTAGAAGTGGTAACAGAGTATAACTAGGCCAAGTCATCTGCACATTTGAGCCAGGTCGTGCACAAATGCAGAGCAATTGAGAGAAATGGTTGCGAGTAGATTGCCATGCACGCAGAAGTTACGAACAGCGCCTTTCAGTATGCTCAAAAGGAAAAAATTTTAACTGCGTAGCTGCTACAAATTTGTCGGGCAAAAAGTGGTACACTAAAATGTTTAAAATAGCTAATAGTGCAGTGAACCACTGAAAGAAAAATCACAAGGTTAATGCTAAGAAATGGAGGAGAGAGCTGCGCAAGTTGGCAATAAATGCGAACCAAAATCTGAGCTGAAATCTTGAATAGACATAGGCACGACATGCATTTTTAAAAGCATACTGTCTTTTTGGGTAGTGGGATGCTTGCTGGCAGCAAGGAACTCTAGTCTTGCCTTCATTATATAGAGATATTGCTTTGTGCTTTAGGTCCCAGAGCCTGTCACAGGCAGCATATGCTTGTAATGAATTATCTGTGCAAATATGCGGCATGGTAGACCAGACAAACTCTAAAACCTCATCAATGCTCACTCTCTCTGTAGTGAACTTTGTAAAGCCTGTTAGTCACCACATTGTTGCATGTCACCCCTTCACTACAACATTCCTCATAGTCTGAGTCGTTTTGGGACGTTAAACCAAATAAACTATACTAAGCAAGCCACCCAAATTGGAGGCGCGATTATGGTACTCAGCTGCTCACCCGAAAGATGCAGGTTAATTTCAAGCTGCAGGGGTCGCATTTTTATGGAGACGAAATGCTAGAGGTGCAGGAACACTGTAATGTTACCACACTTGAAGATTGATCCATTTCTTTAATATCTAACGTAGCCTGCGCCGCTTTTTGGTGTTAAACCTTATAAAACCAAGCAAATTTAGTGGCTACATCATTTCGAAAACTTTCTTTAAATTTATAATTATTTTCTAAACGCTAGCGATTTTCTGCACCTCTTTTTCTTCATCTTTGCCTCTCTTATTCCCTTCCTCGCTGAATAGCAGGTCAGTGGTTTTCAATGCGAGCTAAATATTCAGATTTTCATTTCATTCCAAAAGCTCTCTCTTGCTCTATTGCTTTGGTAGTTGTATCTGCAGTATATTATTATGCAGAAATATCTGAAGCTTAGATCCAAGAGCTACGGCCTGGATTGTAAGTTCTATATTCAAGGATATTAAGTTTTATATTCAACCATACTTACATTACTTATTACGCTATCTATGCAGACTTCTTTTGTAGTGGGCTACCTGGTACAGAAGTGCTGTGATCTGCAACGGTAAACATCTTTTCAAGGCAAATTGCTCAGTTACATGCATTAATAGATTGGGCAAGCTCCTGCACTTGTGAAGCCCATAAACTTGCGTTTTCACAACCTTCGCTGTGATGCACTGACTAACTGGAATACACCGCAAATCTTCACTCCAATTATATCTGCCTAATATAGTGAGACATTCATGTACTGAAGTTTAGCTTGATGGAAAGTCCACTGTACCCAAATGAGTGCACGGCAGCTTGTCTTTATGAAGTTTGTTAGCTAGCAAAGATAAAGCAAGGGTGGCATTGTTTTGTAATGTACACAGGGCATTCTTACAAACTCCAGTATGCGTGTAATTCTTTTCTTTCACGCAACATAAACGATCTTCCCTTCACACTCATGTTTGGAACAAAATGCTGCACACTTCACCACTGTAAAATTAAAGGCCATTGTCCTGCTCCACTAAATGATATCTGGCTGCTGCTGCAGCTGTGGCATGGAAAATTGGCTAGGCTTTATTTAAACCTTTTCGTCATGATACATCTACTTGCACGCCACACAAACGTGTTGATAGTACAATATCCAGTAGTTTTGCTGTGGAGAGGGCAGTGCTAAAACGAGAATAATGATTGAGAAAGCAGACAATATATTTTGACAGAGGCATCAAGAGTGCTAAATTTTTTGGAAAGGTGTTTTTGGGACGCTCCTCAGAAGGTTAAGGAACTTTTATACTTCACTAACATCAGACCAATTATGGAGTATGCCTAGGCAGTCTAGGAGCCTCTCGTCAGAACCTATTGTGATACGCTGGAACGCGTTCAGAATCGTGTGGCGGGGTTTGTCAACATCAAATATATTTTTAATTATCGAAGTAACAGTATCAAGCAGGACTTCAACTGGGACTCTCTGGAGGAGCGCCGGTAACGAATAGCGTTAGAATTTCTTTACCGCATTTATTGCAAGGAAACTGTTATTAACCCCGAAACTTATTTGCTGCCACCTTATTTTGTGTCCAGAAGGCACAACCACGACTAGAAAATACATGAGGTAAAATGCTGTACTAATGTGTTCAAACTGTTTTTTCTTTCCGCATGCCATCAATGATTGTTGTAAGCTGCCTGAATGTACCGTTGAATGCCAGTCTGAGGCAAAGTTTCGAGCGCTGTTGTCGGAATTGTGATGTACGCGCATGCTCAGCTGCTGTTTTTCTGCTTTTCCCCTTCTTGTCCTTCCCTGAACAATGGACTGATGTGAATGCGCTGTTTACGCTATTTTTATTATCTGCCATACATTCTTTCCCATCCTGTACAAAAGGTTCGCACATGCTGTAGGATTGATTGTGTATGTATGTATTCCCCCTGCAGTTATGCCTTCGTGGCGCTGAAGAAATGTAAATAAATAAATAAACAGCTGATGATCTACTAGGACTGCAAGATTCCAAGAGTGAGAAAAGCAGTAAGAGGCCCCGAGCCAGGTAGAATGTTGAAATTTTGCTAGTAGCAGAGAGGGATCATGCAGATTGTGGAGGACTTGAAAATTGGAGACCTATGGAAGAGGCGACTCAAGTGCACCATTTGGGCTTGTGATACAACGTGTAGGGCCCTTTGTTTTGGGGTGAAACCTGGTTTCTCCGTACTTTTGCACCCCAAAAAAGGTCTTAAATATCAGATTCAACGCAATTTCTGTGGAAATGTACCTGTAAGAAAGTGTGGTTTGAAGGTGCAAAGCTGAACTGCTGGAGTGTAGTGGATGTCATATATCTTTTGACAAATTTTTTGAACAATTCTGGTTATTTTATTTCTCTTTTATTCTTTATTGTTTGTCGGTTGCTTATAATTTTTGGATAAATTGAAAACTACATGTACTGACTGATATTCCATTGCAATAATTGTACCCATTGAAAGGGGGTGTGTGCACAAATAGGTCAGGGGAAAGAGTTCACGGCGGGCGACACGAAACGGCGAGCAGGACGGCCGGCAGTGCCGACGGCCAGTCCAAAACCAAGCGATTCCGTGCAGCGCGGCGACACTTCTTTCATCAGCGCCTCGTCTTCATCGGCGCTCCGTCAGTGATCTGCCAATGCGGCATCAGGCGCGGCCGTCATGGCTCGCTACAATTGCCCCGGGAACGAAGAGGAGCCACCCTGGCGGCCTATAGCGAGTGTAAGAGGAGGGGGTCATAGTACGTCTTCAGGCGGCTGACGTGGGCGGTTTATCGGCCGCGATGGCGCAAGTGTGAAGAGGGGTTGAGCGGCTCCACGATGTAATTCACAGGCGACGTTTGCTGGACGACGCGATAAGGGCCGTGGTATTCTGAACGGAATTTCGACGACAAACCTGGTGGTGTGCCTGGAACCCAGAACCAAACTAGAGATCCTGTCGGGAAAATGTATTGCCTGTTATCGTTATCATGACAATGCTTTTGGCGGCCTTGGGATGCTGACATAAAAGATCATGGCAACTGGCGGCATTCCTCCGCATGCTTTGCGACTTCGGAGAGGGGCGTCCACTCGGAGGCATCAGGAGTATACGGTAGGATGGTATTCATCGTGGACGATGGCTCACACCCATACAGCGTAAAGAAAGAGGTAAAACCGGTGGTTGAGTGCGTGGCGGTGTTGTACGCGTACATCACGAAAGGAAGGACAGCGTCCCAGTTGGTCTGATCTGCTGCGACGTACATCGTGAGCATGTCAGCGAAAGTACGAATGAATCGCTCGGTCAGCCCGTTAGTTTGTGGATGGTAGGCAGTGGTGGTCCGATGTACGATGGGACATTCGGTAAGCAGAGCTTTAACGATGTGGGGAAGGAATACGCGGCCTCTGTCTCTTAGGAGCTTGCGCGGCGCGCCGCAGAACAAAATGATGCAGCAGGAACATAACTTCACGGACAGCAGCAGCAGGAAGGGCGGCTGTCGCGGCCTACCGGGTGAGGTGGTCGAC
Organism: Amblyomma americanum; assembly: GCF_052857255.1. Lineage (NCBI taxonomy): Eukaryota > Metazoa > Arthropoda > Arachnida > Ixodida > Ixodidae > Amblyomma > Amblyomma americanum. Next base: position 525,278,691 of record NC_135497.1, read on the forward strand.
GCCGACGATAATCCAACGGTTCCCAGAGACAGTACAGGGAAGCGGGCCGTAAAGGTCAACGCCAACGCGATCGAAAGGACTTGCCGGGCAAGGGAGTGGTTGCAATGGGCCAGTCACACGAGAATCGGATGTCTTCCGCCGCATACAGGCGATGCAAGATCGGACGTATTTCCGATCATAGGCGTACATCCCGCGCCAATAGTAACGCTGAGAAAGTCTTTTGAATGTTTTTAGCACACCAGCGTGCGCACACTGAGGGTCGGTGTGGTAAGAGGCGCAAATTTGAGATCGTAAATGGCAGGGAAGGGCGAGAAGTCACCGCCGACCATCAGGCAAGTAGTTGTGGCGGTATAGAAGGCCGTCCTCACCGCCGACCATCAGGCAAGTAGTTGTGGCGGTATAGAAGGCCGTCCTGAAGGGCAAAGTGCGGGGCTTGGCGCCGTAATGTTCTTGAAGGCGCTACGTTTTGTGACGAAGACACGGCGTCTATTAGGGAAGCAAGCCACGGGTTTTTCCGCTGCTCCGCAGGCATATCAGCGATGGTAAGAGAAGAAAGCACGGGATCTCTCACCGAGGAGCAGGCAGCGTCGCTGAGAATGGCAGACCGAGACAAAGCATCTCTCCATGTGCTTACGGCCGGAAAAGTAGATGACGCGGATTTAAAACTCTTGAAGGCGAAGAGCCCATCGAGCGAGGCGACCGGATGGATCTTTAATAGACGATAACCAGCAGATCGCATGGTGGTCCATGACGACGTCAAACTGGCGACCGTACAGTTAGGGCCGGAATTTCGTTAGTGCGCATACAATAGCTAAACATTCCCTCTCCGTGACGGAATAGTTGGATTCAGCTTTGGTGAGCATGCGGCTCGCATACGCTACTACGTATTCTTCAAACCCATCTTTTCCCTGAGCCGAGACAGCTCCGAGGCCAACGCCAATCGCACCCGTATGGACCTCGGTACGTTCTGTTGGGTCGTAGTGTCGGAGTACTGGCGGGGAAGTCAAAAGATGGCACAGGGTAGTGAACACTTCGTCGCACTCGTCCGACCAACCAGACATGTCATTGTTTCCGCCAAGAAGCTTCGTGAGTGACGCAATGATCGACGCGATATTGCGTACGAAGCGCCTTAAATAGTAACTCAAACCTATAAAGCTTCGAAGTTGCTTGAGCGACATAGGTTTAGGAAATTGCACCACAGCACGGAGCTTGGACGCGTCAAACAAAAAGCCTTCCTTGGAGAGTATGTGCCCAGAGAAGGTCAACTTACAAGCTGCGAAGTGGCACTTCTTGAGATTCATGAGCAGGCCGGCGTCAGTCAGGCAAGTCAAAACCTGTCGTAGGCGTGCGAGGTGCGTGGTGAAATCGGCGGAAAAGACAACAATGTCGTCCAAGTAGCAGAGGCATGTCTGCCACTTGAACTTCCGCAATATGTTATCCATCATCCTTTCTAATGTGACGGGTGCGTTGCACAGACCGAACGGCATCACATTGAACACGTAGAGGCCGCCGGGTGTAACAAATTCTTTTCTCTGTCAGGTGCAGTCATCGGTACTTGCCAGTAGCCGGAATGTAAGTCAAGAGAACAAAAGTACTCAGTGCCTTGAAGGCAGTTGTAAGGTTTCTGGCGACAGCCGGTCTGGTTCAGCAGCGTATTCGGCCCGGGACACCTGCAACCGGGGTCACTGCACGGCGATAGGCATGTTGGTTCCTACGGCCGGTCCCCGGTTGGTTTATTAGATTCGAGACCGAGGGCTCTGCTGCCGTTTGTAAACAACATCGTTCCCGAAAGATCGACCGTGCTGTACGGAGGCAGTTAGCGACCGCCAAAACCGAGCAGGGGTGGCTCACCTCTTCAACTGTGCCTGCTCGCCGGCGCCTCGCCCATTCGGACTTCCCGGAAGACGTGTTCGGCTTGACAGCGTGAGAACTGTCGTTCGGACGCGAAGACAACGCTCTCTCTGGTGAGGGAGATGGTCCAGCGGCACCCTCTCTCTCCTGCGAGGTATGTGACGGGGGCGTGTCCTTATGTGAAGTGGTGTGTGTGTACGACAGCGCAAGTTAGGCTACGCCTAACCTGGCGAAGACCTCCTCGAACCTGGGAAATCCTAGGGACCGGACCCCTTTAAAATGGGACAACGAGTGCCATGAGGAGGAATCCTCGATCATCCTCAGATCTATCTTCTCAGATCCTCCGACCTTCCCCCATCACCCTCCAATGGGTTGCTAAATCTTGTAAATAATGTAAAATAAACCCCCTGTGCAGTTTCCTTCATAACCAAGTCCGACTACGTCATTCGGAGAAGGGACCTGCGGCGCTGAAAGAGTCAGCTCACTCAAGGACCCCTCATCCCCAACAACTGGTTGGCAGCAGCTGGGATGGACCGTGCGACATCGTGCTTTCTCAACTAGTAAGCGTTTCGGCATTTTGCTATAGGATTCGCCAGGCTTCAGATTTTGAGAGAATAATCTAGAATCACTGGGAAGTGTATGTCAACTGAGAAAGGGTAATCTCACGACATTGTGAAGATAGCATTGGCAAAGCAGAGAAAGCGTTGTCATGGACCTTATGAAATTGTCAAAGTCGGACTTGCTGTTGTTATGCGAGGAACTGTCAATAGAAGTACAGGGCAAAATTACAAAACTTGAAATATGCAAGACAATTCAAAAACACGTAGAGGACGATCAGCTGGCAGATACGTGGAATTTGGTACAGGAGGAAAAAATAAACAGGGGAGCGGAATGGGAAAAAGAGGAAGAACTGCAAAAGTGGGAAGCTGAAAAAGAAGAGATCTAAAGCGATTGCAGCTTGAAAGCGAAAATCGAAAAAAGGTGACACTACGAGAGCCGGCTTTCCTGAAAGAGCAAGCGATGTACAATCATATAGAATGAACAGATTCATGCAGACCTATGAAAGTGGAAGGGAGATAGGTTTGTACCTGGGAAATTTTGAGAAAACTTGCGAAAGGGAGAAACTTGCTCGCAGTACATGGCCGCAACGAATTCTCTCATTCTTTCCATGTGAAGTAGCTGAAGTCATAGCGACAGCACACAAGACGCAGCTGACTACGAAAAAGTCAAAGCCAGCCTGCTAAAAAAGGTACCGGCTGTCAGCCGAAGCTTTCCGACAGCGCTTCAGGAACACAATGAAAAACGATAGCGAGGGCTATCCGGATTTCGCGTATGGCCTAAAGACGAATCTGCTAGAGTGGCTAAAAGGGGCCGAGGTTTATGAAAGCCGAGACAAAATCATGGAGTGTTTTTGCCTTGAGCAATTTTGCCGAAGCATTCCCCAAGTGGTGAAACTTTGGGTTCAAGACAGGGAAAATGTCGACACAGTTGAAAGTGCCGTTGAGCTAGCAGAGGAGTACGTTTCGCGCAGAAGGTTGAGCACTGAAGAGGGTGCGTCACACGCTCGAAACGCCATGCGAGATAAAGGGCCGAGCAGAAAGACGCGAAGTGCTAGAAGTTCGGAGCAATCGGAGCAAAGAAGCTAGCGCCAGTAAAGCGTGAAGAACAGGCAAAGAGACAGGGAGCAGACAAAGCCGCGAAAAAAGAGTTTGAGGCTAGTAGGCCATTTCGTTGCTACAACTGCAATGGTGTCGGTCACTTTGCAGCCATGTGTACAAAGCAACGTTTGGCGTTGTCGTGCGTTGAGGATAACGCCGATAATCTAGAGCTCCTTAAGCGATACCTGCACGAGCTGCTCGTTAAATGGAAACCGTGCAGGGTGCTTCGTGATAGCGCCGCGACGATGGACGTTGTCCATCTGTCTTCCGCTTCCGAAAACGAGTTTACGGGAGAAGTCCCGTAGATAAAACAGGCAGTAGAAGAACACAGTGTATGCCTTCCCATAACTAGAGTGAAAATTTGTGGACCGTTTGGAGAGCTAATCACTGAGGCAGCAGTTTCAAAGGCCGTGTCACTTCAATATCCTTACCTCTTCTCGAATCGATCAGACCAATTGCTACGCGAGAGAGGCCAGAAGCTCGGAAGCGGGGTGGTACAAGCTTTGACAAGGTAGAAACCTCGTCAGCTCGCATCTCAACTAAGGCAGATTCCCGAACCTCAGGTATCCAGAGACGCACCAGCCAGCATATCGTTGCAAACAAATCAGGAGGGAAGGGAACCAACGAGGAATGAAAGCCAGACAGCTGACCGAGCAGATGAGCGTGCGTGCAGCTATGGCTTAAGGAGCTCTAGATTCTCGGCGTTATCCTCGATGTACGAGAACACGAAACGTTCTTTGTACACTTCTAAGTCGGTAGAGGAGGCAGAAAACGCTGAAGGATCCGTTTTATCTCCAACATCACTTAGTTTTGATCGTCTTCTGCAGGTGAACAGGGAGCCCCTAATAAAAGAACAGAAGCAGGATCCCACTTTGGAAAGACTGAACCTTACAGCTAAAGAGGGCATCGCGAGACGCAACATAACGATGCATGAGAAGGGAGGCTTACTATACCGACACTACCAGGACAGAAAAGAGAAAACATTTGATCAGCTGGTCGTGCCCGAAAAATACATAGCGGACATTCTGAGTCTGCCACGGAAATGGCTGGGCTGGACATCTGGGAATCAATAAAACAAAGGAGCGGCTATTAATAGAATATTATTGGCCGGGTTGTTTCAAAGATGCAGAACGCTACGTAAAATCATGCGATGCGTGCCAGCGCGTGGGCAAGCCGGGAGAGACATGGAAGGCTCCACTGAAAATTGTACCATTGATCTCGGAACCCTTCCGCCGGCTTGTAATAGACAGAGTAGGCCCTTTGCCTAAAACGAAATCAGACTATAAATACTTGCTTACTACCCCAGTAGCACAAGGTGGCGGGCCCATGCGGGTCCGACATGGGCAATGAGGGCTGGTGGCTGCCCGCAGTAAACCTACATGGGTCCCTCGTGGGGGCAGTGCTGGCAAAAAAGGTTTGGGCTGCCCATTTTATGCCTGGGTGGGCCCCTCGTCTGCTACGCATGGGCTTAAAAAGAGCGGCCAGCCCACCTAGCTCCCACCACAGATACATGCGGGCAACAGTGCGGGCTCTATCATGGCAAAGTGTGGGCAGCCCCTCTTGGGGCTGCCCGTACAGCACCTTGAGGGAGCCGCGGTGGTTTTGAGTGGGCAAAGAGATAGTATTCCCGCCTTCGGCCTACATGTGTCCTGTGTGGAAAATACAGGGGATAAACCATGGGCTTCACAGTGGCGAACTGTTGTAGGCATGCAGTTTGAGCTGTCTGAGCACCACCTAGGTTGGTCTCGCATGGGCTAGGCGTGGGCGCATTTGTCATTCCCGCATCTTCCCCGCCTTTATTCTAACCAGGATATAAAAGGGCTAAGCATGGGCTGCATGCAGTTCGTGTGCATAAAATATGGGGTTACATGATGAAGTGCTTTCGTCTGGTTTGGCTAGGCGGCGCTGACACGCAGTTCTTTCTTGTGCGGGGCGCTCCGTTTACTTCTGTCCGCGCTTGTACATGGACCACCCCGTGATATTTGCTCTATGACTGGTAAATAATTTATAATTGTCTTCCTCCTTGTTGTTTCAGTATTATCAACCGATCGATGGCTGCGACGTGTAGTTGGTTTTCAGGTCATGTCAAAAGCAAGAAAACTGGTAATATAACTGCTGCAATGGCATTTGTTGTCATTACAGCTTTTGAAACAGGCTGTTTTAGGTGTTGTAGTGAATTAAAACTGCATATCAACATTTATATTGTAGCCTTTTTCATGCCTCAGCAGACCTAAAGGCCAACTAGGCATCACAGCCATCATTCGTCTGATCAAGCCTAAACAACATTAGAGAAGGAAATGGAATTATAAATTATTTAATGGTAGGCAAATACCACTTGAGGATTCATGTATTCTAATGTCTAATGCAGCGTTTAAAAAATATGTGACAAAAGTTACGTTTTTATATTCCTTGAAACTTATTTTTTAGGTGTTGTCTATTTCACTGTTCTCAATTTGCAGAGGTAGCAGTGTTCAGTACTGCTTACCTTCTTTTTGTTGTTGTCTTTTCATTCATTGGTTGGGCCCTGTTTTCCTGTGTTATTTTGTGTTCTGTAATCGCATAGTGAATCACTTCTTTTTTGTTTGTGCACCACTTCTGTTCAGTGTTTTTTTTTTGTGGCAGGCCCCATGACAGCTGGCAGCTTTCCTTTCATTTTTTCCTTCTTCTCTGACGGTGCTCATGGTACTAGACAAAATATTGTTTACTGAAAGGCTGAATTCTAAATTGTACAGCATCATTAAGGTGCCCTCTTTCTTTTTAGCACATGCCATTAATGGTGATGCCTACTGTTGCCAAGAATCTTACATTGACACAAATTTGTTTCACAAGTGCAGGGCATGCTTTGCTCTCATGTAGAGTTTGTGCATTTACAGTGCATAGTTTGTACATGGTCTCTTAGTTGGTGACTGGCACAGTGGCCTCATTGGCTGACTTATATATTATTATGAGGGTTAGAATTTGTTTTTCTCACTGCTGATACACTTTACAAGAGCTTATGATGTCTTCAACAGTCATGTCTTTTTTATTGCTTTAGTTAGGATACTGAGGCTCAAATGAGCGAGCATCTGGGGCCAAAATACCACTATAACTTCGTGCCGTTTGTCAGCTTTTTTTATGATGTGCATAACTGTTCAAGTAGGAAATAATCTCAGGTCTCAGTGGTCCTTCATTTGCTTTTGCTTTTCAGCCTTTATGCCAGATGTCATATTTTGGAGGATAGTTTGTCGCATCCTTCATCATTGAAGTAGGTAGCACAATGTGCCAGCCGTGACAATTGGTCATTATAACTAAGCACCCCACCCTTCCTTTATGAGCACACCAAAGCTGAGATCTGATGGCAACTTTGATGAGTATTGACACCTGAAGTTGTCTTTTTACAAGCATAACGTTACGAACCACTTCAAAATTTCCTTATGCTATTGGGTTCAAATCATGTTTTTGCTTGCTGTCAAACTCGCTCAACGGCAATTTCATTGTGAAAATTAGTATAACACTTGGAAAAGGCAGCCAGGTCCTTCATTGAATGTAAGTGGTGCACATTGGAATCCTACTCCTGCAGCAAATCATGTGGGTCATATTGGAGGTTGTGTTAAAAAGTAATGGAGCATAGATATGAAAATGGTGATACACAGTTATTACCATTTTGTGGCCCTTGACCAATTTCTGTCTTTTAAAGGCACTGTACTAAAAAGAAACTGAAGTGCACCGGAGCCGCTGGAAACCTTTTGTGTGAAGAAAAGGCATACTTACTGTGCTCATGACAATTTGATGATTGAGCAAAATTTCAAAATGACCATTTTACTATTTCTTTATGAACATGTACTCTCTAGTGTCACATAAGGTGTAATGACAGAACTTGTCTCTAATTTTTCTTTGCGCTTCAGTTCTGTTTCTATTTATATTTTGTATTTCTTAGCATGAACACCACAGGCCATGCACTCCTGTATTACTTTGTATAAGGAAACAGTGGCAAGTCCAGCGTCTCTGCGTGTGGGCCCCTCGTTGAACACTATTCTAAGGCACTAAGTTGTTTGCCTTGGACTATATCAATAGCTCATGCGCTTCTAGCTGAAAAAATGTTAACTAATGTCTCCTTAAATTTTGACTGCAAGAATATAGGCAACATGCTGAGGACATATTAGCTTTACTGCGGGTCAACCGGCATTACTGCCTTGCTTGATAAGGGCATGGGCAAGTACTGCAATTAGAAAATTGCTCTTACCAGTCACTGCGAAGCCGCCGCGGTGGCTGACTGGTTATGGCACTCGGCTGCTGGCCCGAAAGACGCGGATTCTATCCCGGCCGCGGCGGTCAAATTTCGATAAAGGCGAAATTCTTGAGGCCCGTGTACTGTGCGGTGTCAGTGCACTCTAAAGAACCCCAGGTGGTCGAAACTTCTGGAGCCCTTCATTACGGTGTCTCTCATAGCCTGAGTCGCTTTGGGACGTTAAACCCATATAAACCAAACCATACACCAAACCCGTCACTGCGTGTTGATTTACACACTGGCAGTGCTCCTACTATTTTTATTTTCAGTATTTGCTACCACACATACTAATCTGCAATTTTTAAGGATGAAGTCAATTTTTTTCAATAATTGTGCAGTTAAAGTTGCATGTTCTAAAATTCGAAGCAAGCAGTTGCCTTTTGTACTTCACACTCCTATCAGAACTCCACTATTGCACGACACCATGAACATCAAGGTTTAAGTCTTGTATTGGTAATATACGAAATGATTTCTTACTTTCTTGCTTCAACAGGCGTTAAAGCATACTGCTGTTGTTGCTGTGAAGCATACAAATACAAACATTATCATATTCCTGGCTGCAAATATCGCTAAAAGTTTTTATATGCGTGTTTTTTTCCTTTAGTTGTATCTGAATTCAAGGTAGAGAAGGCAATGTATGACACCGTGAAGGGAATCCCAAAGGATGCAGTGTTTCACAAGAGGACTGCCATTCCCATCTGGTCAACAGAAGCAGTTGTACTATGCAGTTCCAGTGGCAAGTGCTCATGAGGTGACAGCGGAAGGCAAGGAAAAGGTTCTCCACAAGGCTAAGCATAGAGGGCTGGGAAAGTCGGTTCTGGGAATAATTATGAGACATCATTCCAGTGCCCAAAAAATATGCCAGGTGTCCGTGGTGTCTATCCTCTTCGGTCGTGTATTTTTGTGTGCTGGAGTGTGAAAAATGGAAGCACTAAGAGGTAATTGCTAGCTTTAGCTGGATTTATCTAAGGGGCATATACTCACTCCATCAGTGTATGTGAGAATTACGACTCAGGTTTGTTAGTGGCTTATAATATGAAAACGCAAAGAAAGGATAATGCCAAACATACAAGACGTGATCAAATAATTGTAGATGTTGTTTGCATGTGAAAGTTTATTTACAGGAGGTTAATTGATGAGTGCAATTAGCTCGTGTGAGGATGAAAGCAGCTTAAAAGCCTAGGCTCTATGTGCAATGCAGCAGTGCATGATCAGCGAAATTACACAGAATGAAAAACGTTTAGTGAATATGTACTTCTCATGCCATGGAAACAGAAGACGGATGGTACTTAGCAGTCATTTGCCCTGAAGCTTGGATTTTAGGTACTGGGGCCTAAGTGATGCTGATTCAGCATAGGCATTCGTAGGTGCCGCCACATTTGCTATCGTCCATGAATCCTCTGGTTGCCTCTACTTAACAACGAAAATTTGTATGTTATAACTTGTAGCGATCACTGAAAGCATTTTGCATGATATTGGCTTGAATTGAATGCTAGCTGGCCTATTGTTTAACTGTCAGAAGCCATGATGAAAGTGACTGTTAGAGTCTATCATGTAGCCCATAATGAGCCCCTGTTTGCCCTTACCTTCTCTGCTCTCTTGTCTAGCTGTTATGCATACAGTTTTACAAGTCACGTTCTAATTTCGGCTACTTCAATTGACATGTAAAAAAATTTTGGCTACTTTTTACTCAAGCATAGGTGTGCTTGAGCACTCTTTCGCTAGCTTTGCTGCATGATTTGTAAAAATAGTTTGTAGCATTGAATATGACAAAGCATATCTTAGCCACTTTTTCACACTTAGCAGGGACGGCCCAGTGGGGCCTGTAGAGATGGCTCGAAGCGGTTGCAATACTTTGTTGCATACATGTTGGGAGGAATCATGCGACTTGTGAGTTATGTTTATATGTGGCAGTAAACATTGCTACTTTGGAAAAGGCGCCGGTCTGCCATACAATGTCAGCGAAGCTTAACGAACCCCACTTGGTCTGAACTAATTTGGAGCCCTACACTACAGTGTCCTGAAGCCATTATTGTTTTCTGCCTTGCTGTGAGAAGCGGCTCTTGCAAGTGATCTGCCTGCTTAGAACCAGTCAACTTGTTAAGCTTATTCACTTAACTGATAATCAACTCCGACATTTTATATAACTGGAACCCTAACGCCTGGATGTACCAAAAGAAGTGCATCTCACTGGAATACAGGGCGTGCTAGGCAATATAGTGGGCAATGCACAGTACGCAGAATCTAGTGTGGGTTTTGTATGTGTGCAATTGTCTGCAGGTATTCTGCAGTCAACTGCACCAGACGCTCAGGATGTGTATAGCAAGCTATACCTAAACAAAACTCATGTGCACTCAGGCAGCTTTGGTTTTATTACATTCAGCAGGAAAAATAATCTGGCAGCTTTTTTGCACATCTGTTGGGGTTTTACCAGTGCCAGAGTTCATCGCATGTTGTTTAAGGTTTCTTTTCGAATCATTAACATTCCACCCTTGTCATTTTGTATGTGGCATTCAGCTGAAAATAACATGCAGCAGTCGGCTTTTTATGCTTTGCTGCCCCTTTTTTGGAAAAAATGAAGAGGAGGAATGGTCTTCTAAATAGATGCAGCCAGCCATGCAGTGCTTTACAGTTCTGCACCCTGTGCGCATAAGAAGTCTCAATACATGGATTTTGTCACCATGAAATATACTCGCATCAGATATTTTTTTAGTCGAACTACATCTTATCTCCTTTTTGGGCCCATCTTTATGGGCATCTTGTAATCATTTCTCTAAGTCCTTAATTTCTCTTATTTTTTGTTTTCTGCAGCAGTAGAATTTCCATATAAATTTATTTCTCTAGGCTACCAAGTATTAGTATCTCGGAGCCTGGTAATGAATCAAATTACCGGAGATGCTAGAGCGCTGTTGATTGTATCAGAAAGCGCAACTGTGTTAGAAGCACTGTCATGCTCAATATCAGCTGCAATGCCAAAATATGATAGGAATTCAGATTCTGATGCAGGCGTACCTAACTGTGTTGTAAATATATGCAGTTAGCTATGAATACAAAAGAAAAACACAACGCAATTATTCCCATTTTCATTCACACAGCATGATGATGAACAGGGGCAAGGGAGGAGGCACCTCAAAGTGTTTTTCGGTGTTTTCCCTATATCCGTGTTCATCGTTGTACTGTGTGAATGAAAGTAAGAAATACTTGCTCATCCACACACTGATTTCAAGCAAATTAATGCAAGTGAGGTGCTTTATGTGAGTAGCATTGATTTACTATAAAGCAGAAGACAGTTGATTTACTGCCGAGGCATTGCAAGTCGTATTGAATATGTACTGTATGTTTGCACCACTGAGCTAAATTTAATAGCAGTATTTGCTGGTTGTCTTTGCACTGTTATTATTATAGTGTATTTCACACAAATTCGTGATTTTGTTCTGTTGTTCTTCAGGCACTGTGGCTACATAGCTGGAGTCAAGCTGCTATCAGGGAAATTCAACCCATTCGACTTTGTCAGAAAAGATGCACGCTATGATGCTAAGGGCCTCCATCTTGACTATACTGCCAATTTTGTCTACCAATGAAGCTAAGGATGATTTTGTGCAAATGTGAGCATTTTTTCTTTCTTTACGATACGTGCTTGCTCTTAGTCTTCGGCAAGAACAGAAATGATGTGGTTACGTGCATGCTCCAGTGTACAATCATGTAAAAAATTATGACGCTGCGAGAGTGTGCCACACTATGCCTAACTGCGTGCAGGTGCCATCAGATGAAATGCTCGTGCCATCAAGGCCGGCGCAGAGAGATAGATGGATGTTAGTGCATCTGACTCGACATCAGGAGTGCTTGCCGTTTTACACCATTTGGCGTGCATTCGCTGGGATCTCTTAATTTTTCTCACGATAGTACGTCCAAACTCACAGCATCTCAATCAAGACATTCTACGGTATATCAACCACACCAAATCGAATGGTACACCGACCACACCAGGAAACACTAAACCAAAGCACACCAGAGCCAGTATCAGACAACCGCGTCACAGCACAGAACACCAGACCAGAACACACTAAAGCACACCACACTACGCCACATCAGGACCCGTGTCTGAAAATCTTGGTGTGGTTGGAACACCAGACACTGTCACACCAGAACCCGTGTCTAAAAAAGTCAGTTTGGTGTAAACACCAGAAACGGGCTGGTGTTTTTTTTTTCGACTGCGTATATGGCATTTCTTTCAATTGTGCCTATGAACTACTGGCAACGTATTGACTACTTTTAATGTAATTTTGATGCAAAGTGTTTTGTTCAGCTGTAGTTTAATTTGAGCCCTCTACATATGGTGAGTCCACTTCAGATTAAGTTGGGACTTCGAAATTGCTCATGTTGCATTTGGATTTGTAGACCTGAAAGCTTCATTTTGTACAAGTGTATTTGAAAGAGGATTTGCTGTATATAATATCTAGCCTACTACAAGAAATTAGCACAAGCATTAGCCTTGCTGTTCTTAGTGGCAGCTGACGGTTATGTTCTTACATCACTCATTTAGCTCCAGACTACAATTTTGCCATGGTTCAAGGTGGCCTTAAAGTAATGACCACTTTTTCCCCCTTATCTTATTGTTTGGGAAGCATATGCTATTGAGTCATGCATAAAAAGAAGTTAATATTATGATGCAAAGATGGGCGTTTAGAAGACAATAGAGAATTCTGTTATCATTAAGCTGAGTCACACCACTGTGATCATAGGCCTGTTTGAGTCCTCTGTATTATCCTGTTCTACATCCTTCTGATATTTTGTTGACTTGCACATGGTTCCTTGAAGAGGTAGTTTTATGAATGGTTCAATGTAAGGTTTTCATGGCAAAGTTTACTTTGTATAATCTGCATAATCTATTTCAGATCAAAAAGCTAGCACTCATTGGGGGTGAGCCAGCTGATGAGGCTACAAAACTTATTATGAAGACTAGTGAAGACTCCTGTGGCCCTTATGTACACATTGAAGGTGCGGGGCGAAATAGAAGCATTTAAAAACCTAAGACTGTACAGCGCAATTGTTGGTGAGTACGTGTGAATCTTCTGAAGGTTATAGACACTTTGTGCACACACCATCTAATTGCAGGAAAAAGCTACTTTCTATGTACCTGGTGTGGTTTTCAGCACTTCCGTTATCAATTACTGAGTAGCCATCCAAATTTAAAGGACTATAGGTACCAAATTTTTCCTTGTGCGTTTTTTTCTTTCAAACCATGCGTTAGACATTCTATACATGTACGACCACTAAATAATTTATTATTTAATTTCATAGTGGTGGTTCAAAACAGCAAACACACACGGACCAAGAGACGGGACAACTGATTCTTTATTAGGAAGAAGCACGTCATATATATACACACGGAAAAACAGCGCACATGTGCGATGTCAACAAGACTTCTAGTGCTAGTAAAAGGTAAAAACCGCTTTAAAAGCATGTGTGTATCTGCAGAACCGCTATCCACTATGTAGCATATTGATTTCTCGAAGCGATAGAGTAACAGATGGCGTACTCTCGCACCCGTTACTTTTTCTGATAATATGAAACGCCTCAGCTACTTCTCTAGTGCGCTGGTCAAAATGAGCGAACAAGACATCAGTATCGTCAAAAAATGGTGTACATTTGCACGTGAAACAATGCTTAGCTAGGTTAGTTTCTTAAAGAATTAGCGTGCTCCATGAGCCGCACGTTAACGCAGTGGCCAATCTGACTTATGTAGGTAAGGCCACAGGACAGGGATTTGATACACTACGCCAGTCTTATAGGGAACATATCTATTTTCATGATTTATGTTTCAAGCATTTCTTCTGCACCCTTCATGCTTTCTCTAAACTGCCGCCCCCACTCTTTCTAGTTTGTTAGGTGCAGGGAACAGAACCTTTACCCTATGCTTGCTCCCCACTCTTTTTAATCCGGTGCGACAGCGTGTGGACATATGGCATAATCATTACCTTTCTTCTCCCTTCTTCCGAACCCTTTTCCACCCCGAGGTACTTGCAGACGATTTTAGCTCATGGAGGACTTTGTCTGCACTCGAAACGAGAAATGAGTCCCGGAAACCAGCTTCCCTACATCTGTCTATTTGGGCTAAGAGACTGGGCATCATTTTATGATAATATTTCTTAACTGGCATGCCTAAGCATCCCGTAACGATGCCACTTTTTACAAGCTTTGAATGAAAGGGCATGTAAGTCAAAAGGGGCTTTTCACTTCCAGGGGAATACTGCCAAGAGATATGGTTGGGTTCGAAAGAGAATTTTAAATCAAGGAATTGCAAGACTTTTTCTTGAGGGTCTTTAGTGTGAACTTCAGCCACGACCCATTAGGTGCAAAAACATCAAGAACATTTGACACAAATTCGGGATTCACTGACCTAGCCAGCACCAGGTAATCGTCCACATAACAGAAAATGCGTATGCAATAACCGGCTATATAGATCAGTCTCAGCTTTCATATCAACCCGGCTTAGATAAATGTTACTGAGAATCGGAGCTACCTTGGCACCTATGCACACACCCGATTTTTGCATATAAGGTCGACCATCCCACTCAACAATTGTGTTACTCAGGTAGTAAGATAACAGTTCCAGAAAGGAACTATTGTGATTTTACACTCATTTTGGAGCACGCATTCATTGTTGTCCTTCGTTATACATTGCTGAATCTACTGGATTAGTTCAAAGTGTAGAACAGAATAAAAAAAACCACATCTATACTTAAACCATCACATAGTGCCGGGCTCTCATTTCGGAGGAAATCAGCTACTGCCTTAGAATTAGGTACGAGAAACGGATCCTTTACGCGAAGTGACGACAAATGTTTGCAAAGAGAGGTAGACACAACCAACTGCCAAGAATTGTGTTCAGAGACGATTGCTTGGAAAGGAACGTTAGCCTTGTGCGTCTTAACACTAAAGAAAATTTCTAGCACCGAGTATTCAAAGGCAATGACTTTACTTAGCAAAAAGAAGTGAAGGAAGCTGAACAATCGGTGCTAGAAATTTTCTTTAGTCCTAAGATGCACAAGCCTAAAGTTCCTTTCCGGGCAAGCGTCTCTGAGCACAATTCTTTGCAGTTGTTTGTGTCTACCTATCTTCGCAAACATTTGTCGTCACTTCGCGTAAAGGACCCGTATCTCGTACCTAATTCTGAGGCAGTAGCGGATTTCCTCCGAAATGAGAACCGGGCACTATGTGATGGTTTTAGCGTAGATGTAGTTGATTTGTTTTATTCCCTTCCACACTTTGACCTAATCCAGTATGTTCAGCATTGTATTACGGATGACAGCGATGAATGCGTGTTCCAAAATGAGTTTGGAATCACAGCAGGATCGTTTCTTTAACTGTTATCTTACTACCTGAGTAAGACGTTTGTTGAGTGGGATGGTCGTCTTTATATGCAAATATCTGGTGTGCATAGGTGCCATGGTAGCTCCCATTTTCAGTAACATTTATCTAAGCAGAGTAGATATGAAAGTTGAGACTGATCTAGCCGGTTATTGCATATGCATTTTCTGTTATGTGGATGTTTACCTGGTGTTGGCTAGGTCAGTGAATCCCGAATTTGTGTGAAATGTTCTTGATGTTTTTGCACGTAATGGGTCGGGGCTGAAGTTCACACATGAAGACCCTCAAGAAAAAGTCTTGCAATTACTTGACTTAAAATTCTCTTTCGAACCCAACCAGGTCTGTTGGCAGTATTCCCCTGGAAGTGAAAAACCCCGTTTGAATTACAGGCCCTTTCATTCAAAGCTTGTAAAAAGTGGCATCGTTACGAGATGCTTAGGCATGGCAGTAAAGAAATCTTATCATGAAATGATGATGCCCAGTCTCTTAGCCCAAATAGACAGATGTAGGGAATCTAGTTTCCGGGACTCAGTCCTCGTTTCGAGTGCAGACAAAGTCCTCCATGAGCTGAAATCGTCTGCAAGTACCTCGGGGCTGGAAAAGGATCCGGAAGAAGGGAGAAGAAAGGTAGTGGTTATGCCATATGTCCACACGCTGTCGCACCGGATTAAAAAGAGTGTGGAGCAAGCATAGGGTAAAGGTTCTATACCCAGCACCTAACAAGCTAGAAAGAGTGGGGGCGGCAGTTCAAAGAAAGCATGAAGGGCGCAGAAGAAATGCTTGCAACATAAATCATGAAAATAGATATGTTCCCTGTAAGACTGGCGTAGTGTATCAAATCCCTCAGTCCTGTGGCCTTACCAACATAGGTCAAATTGGCCGCTGCGTTAACGTGTGGCTCATGGAGCATGCTAATTTTTTCAGAAAGAAACTAACCTAGCTAAGCATTGTTTCACGTGTAAATGTACGCCATTTTTTGACGATACTGATGTCTTGTTCGCTCATTCTGACCAGCGCACTAGAGAAGTAGCTGAGTCGTTTCAAATTATCGGAAAAAGTAATGGGTGCGTGAGTGTCATCTGTTACATTATCGGTTCGAGAAATGAATATGCTACTTAGCGGGCACTGGTTCTGCAGATATTCACGTACTTTTAAAGCAGTTTTTTCTTTGTACTAGCACTAGGAGTCTTGTTGACATCGCACATGAACGCTGTTTTTCCGTGTGTATATATATGACGTGCTTCTTCCTAATAAAAAATCTGTAGTAAGTTCAGCGCTGGTTTGTGTGTCTCGTCTTTTACATGGTCCGTGTGTGTTTGCGCTTTTGAACCACCACTATGCATCAACACCAACTAGCGCAATGTGCAGTTTTTCTGCAATTTAATTTCTTCTTGGAGCTGTTTCCGTTTCATCAGTCGAACGATGACTGTGATGTGTAGTTGGTGTTTAATTCACATGAGGCATAAAAAATCGGTTAGATTATTGCTGGCAGGTCATTGTTTGTCATTCCAGG
This sequence comes from Amblyomma americanum, assembly GCF_052857255.1. Classification (NCBI taxonomy): domain Eukaryota; kingdom Metazoa; phylum Arthropoda; class Arachnida; order Ixodida; family Ixodidae; genus Amblyomma; species Amblyomma americanum. The sequence continues at coordinate 525,295,351 of NC_135497.1, forward strand.
TCTTGGAAGAGGCTGGATTAAATGTCGTAGTCAATTAAAGCTACATATCAGCGATTGTATTAGTTTTTCTAGTTGCATCATGTGACCAAAACGTCATCTTGACGACAGTCGGCGTTCGGTTGATGAAACCAAAACAGCATGAGAAGAAATTCGATTATAAATTATTTAGCGGGGCTGTAGGCAAGTACTACCTAGTAATCTATGTATTTTATTATCTAACGCATCATTTGACAGAAGAAAACACGCAATAAATTTAGGTGTCTATAGTCTTTTAATGGCTCATGCACCTTTCGGTTATTCTTATTATTGATATTTATGTTTATTATGGTTACGGATATTAACAGCAAACGAAATTTGCTGATATTTCAAGCATTGCACATTGTAGCATTGCATATGGCTATGAAGCATTTGCTGAAAGATGTGACTGTAATACTTTGGAAAGTGATTTTTATCCACCATACTGAATATCAATTTCATATGTTTGTTTATTCGTTCACTTTTACATCTGCTACGCAGCGCAGAATCCCAACAGCCACCATGGAAGGCAACAACAGAGTGGCTGCATTCGTGCGGGGGGCGAGAGACTGCGATGGCGGTCGGAAAGTTCGGATGAAGGGGGCGGACCCTTCACCCCAGTAATTGGGTCTTTGTATGCAAGAATGCCCAAATTGTCTTGCAAAAACAAATCAATAAATAAGAAGCATTCTTACTTGCATTGTAATTTCAGTAGTAACATGTACACAAAAAATACTGATGAAGTGAAGAAAGCCTCTCTGGTTTGGCAAGGTGGCCCTTAAGTCTAATTATATCGGTGGACCCAAAGGCATACAGCGATTGGTTCTATATGGGTTACCTTTGTTGACTTCCCGCAAGTTATCACCTAAGAAGCCCACTGGGCCCAGTACGGGCTAGCCCACGGAGGCCCGACACGGGCCAGCCCACGGCGGCCCGGCACGGGCCAGCCCATGGAGGCCCGGCAAGGGGTAGCCCACGGAGGCCCAGCACGGGCCTGCCCAAGGGGATCCAGCGCGGAGCCTTGTGGGGCTATGCAGTAAGCCCACTGGGCTGCCCTTGAGGGTCCCCCCCCCCGATGCCAAGTTGCAAATCCCACACATAACGCACGTCGGGCCCCTATGGGCAGCCCGTGCCGGGCCCACAAGGGCCCGCAGCTCAGAGCCCCATTTGTGCTACTGGGGTATGCTATGTCCCGCCACAAAATTTCTCGAAGCAATTCCGTTGAAGGACTTGAGCTCCACAGAAATAGCTGACGCCCTTTTGTCAGTGTTCGTGAGAATAGGACTTCCGGCCGAAATCCAAGCCGATCAGGCGACGGTCTTTACAAGCGCCTTGACGACCACATTCCTAGAAAGATACGGAATTAAACTGTTACACAGCTCGGTGTATCATCCGAAGTCCAACAGTGTAGAGAAATGGCATTCGGTGCTGAAACGGGTGCTACCCGCTCTTTGTTATGAGCATACAGCAGACTGGGAGGATTGTCTGGCGGCCACACTTCGCTTTACGAACAGTCCCCCACGAAGCTACGGGGTTTACGCTAGCAGAACTCGTGTTGGAAGAACCCTCCGATCTCCCCTCCGAATGCTGAGAGAAATGTGGGAAGGGACAGGAGAGAACCAGACAGTGGTTGAGTACGTGCTTTAGCTACTGGACCGCCCTAACAACACGAGGGAATTAGTAAACCGAAATATGAAAGCTGCCCAGGAGGCCGCCAAGGTGTAGTATGACAAAAACGCGCGCCTTCGAGGTATCACCACGGGAAATGGCGTGATGATCCGCCGGCCATCGAGAAAAAACAAGCTGGAAGTTCACTGGGATGGTCCAGTGGAAATGTTGCAAAAACTTTCGGAGACGAATTACGCGCTAAGGGTTCCAGGCAGGGGAAAGCAAGTGAGAATCTATCACTGCAATCTGATGAAGCCGTTCGTGGAACGCAGCAGGATTGTCAATCTGACTCTAAATTTACCAGAAGAGCTGGACAGCGAGGGTCAGGGTTGGAAGGGAGGTGCGGACGCTAGAGACAACGTGGAGAACATTCTGGCTCTCTCCGTGAATGCAGACTTCCTAAGCGGGACCCAGGTCGACACGCTAAAGCAGTTGTTGAGCGAATTCGCTGACCTATTTAGCGGTCGCCCGGGCAAGACACACCTCCTGACACACAAAATCGAGCTCACCTCTGATGAGCCGGTACGGTCGAAACCCTACAGGGTATCACTGCGGCAAAAAGAAATAATGGATGCAGAAATTCAGCGCATGTTGGAGTTAGGGGTTGTGCAGCCAGCCGAAAGTGACCATACCTCACCGCTAATTCTTTTTGAGGCACCAGGGAAATATCCTCGTCCCTGCGTGGATTATAGAAAGCGGAAAGGAATTACCAGGGATTAGATATACCCGATTCCCAACATAGAGGAAAGGATAGACAGGGTGAGCGGCGCGAAATTCATTTCCACCCTCGATCTCTTACGGGGATATTGGCAAGTTCCCCTCTCAGAAAGCGCGAGCAGGTATGCCGCTTTCATCTCCCCAGCGGGCACCTTTCGACCCTTAATGGTCAGTTCTGGGTTGAAGAATGCCCCCTACAGCGTCTCGAAACTCATGGACATCGTACTGAAGGACCATGCAGTGCTTTGCACTCCCTTATTTAGACGATGTGGCTATTTTTTCGGAAACCTGGCAAGAGCATCTAGAACACCTAAAGACCGTGTTTCTTGTTTATGACAGTCTGGACTCACACGGAAGGCAGAAAAGTGTAGATTTGGTTGCACTCAGGTGACGTCCTTGGGCCACGTTGTAGGCCAGGGAACTATGAGCCCATTCGAGTTAAAGATTGCCCCGATCGCAGCATTTCCGCAACCACGGATGAAAACGGACATTCGGTCCTTTTTGGATTAGTTGAGTACTACCAGTGATATATTCCTAGCTACTCACAGCGGGCTATTCCCTTAACTGAGGCCTTGCGAAAGGGAGCACCTACCAACGTAAGTTGGGATAACCAAAAAGAAAACGCCTTCAAAAGCCGGAAGGAAGCACTCGTGTCCTGACCCTAGCTCAGGAACCCTGACTATGGGAAAGGGTTTATAGTCCAGTGTGATTCCAGCGATAGAGGGCTGGGTGCTGTCTTAAGCCAAGTTGGCTATGACCATGAAGAACACCCAGTTCTGTACATCAGCCGCAAACTGACCAGTAGAGAGGAAGCGTACAGCGCTTCCGAAAAAGATTGCGCGTGTTTAGTTTGGGCCGCGCAGAAGTTGTCGTGTTACTTATACGGAGCAAAGTTTGTATTTGAGACTGACCATTGTCCTTTAACGTGGCTGCGACAGATGTCCCCCTAAAATGGTCGCTTACTCAGATGGAGTCTGGCTCTCCAACAGTACAATTTCTCGGTACGTTATAAGAAGGGGAAACTACACGGAAATGCTGATGGCTTGAGCAGACTGATGTAAGCGGGAGAACTTAGAAGAATCTCCTCGTGTGTTTTTTTTTTAAACTTTGTTCCGAGTAATCCGGCTGTGGCAGTTTCAAAAGGGGATGTTTCGCGCTCAGTCGGCACACAATTAACCCAAATTTAAACACAATTTTTTAAAAGTGTATTGTTGTCAATGGACGAAGCCTGGTAATTCTTTGGCGAATTCCGAGCGCTTGCGGGTAGGTCAGTGCTTTGCTGTTTGGAACGTTCCACCTGCGCTTTCCTTTGTTGGTGGTGCTTTGGGTTCTGCCTTGGGGGCGCTGATATTGCAATACAGGAACCAACACGACGCCATCTCATCTCTTCCTGCCCAGCGGTTGTCAACGCTGGACAGTCGAGATTTTTCTGGTCGTGGAGGAGCTGTAAGGTTTCTGGCCACAGCCGGTCTGGTTCAGCTGCGTATTCGGCCCGGGACACCTGCAACCGTGGTCACTGCACGGCGATAGGCATCTTGGTTCCCACGGCCGGTCCCCGCTTGGTTTATTGGATTCGAGACCGAGGGCTCTGCTGCCGTTTGTAAACAACATTGTTCCCGAAAGATCGACCGTGCGGTACGGAGGCAGTTAGCGACCGCCAAAACCGAGCAGGGGTGACTCACCCCTTCAACTGTGCCTGCTTTCCGGCGCCTCGCCCATTCGGACTTCCCGGGAGGCGTGTTCGGCTTGACAGCGTGAGAGCTGTCGTTCGGATGCGAAGACAACGCTCTCTCTGGTGGGGGAGATGGTCCAGCGGCACCCTCTCTCTCCGGCGAGGCATGTGACGGGGGCGTGTCCCTATGTGAAGTGGTGTTTGTGTGTGTGTTTACGACAGCGCAAGTTAGGCCACGCCCAACCTGGCGAAGACCTCCTCGAACCTGGGGAATCCTAGGGACCGGACCCTTTTAAAATCGGACGACGAGTGCCATGAGGAGGAATCCCCGATCATCCTCAGATCTTCTCATAACCTCCGACCTTCCCCATCACCCTCCAATGGGTTCCTAAATCTTGTAAATAATGTAAAATAAACCCGCTGTGCAGTTTTCGTCATAACCAAGTCCGGCTACATCATTCGGAGAAATGACCTGCGGTGCTGAGAGAGTCAGCTCGCTCAAGGACCCCTCGTCTCCAACATAGTCAAGAGCGTCGTCGATGCGGGGAAGAGTATAATTGTCCTTGTGGGTAATTTTGTTGAGGCGGCGGTAGTCGACACAAAATCGGATTGAACCATCTTTCTTCTTTACAAGTACCACTGGCGAAGAACAAGGGCTCTGAGACGGACGGGTGACATCCCGGTGTAGCATTTCCTCAACTTGTTCACTAATGACGCGGCACTCTGCTACCGACATACAATATGGCCGCTGTCGAAAAAGCGGGTGAGAACCGGTCTCCATGCGATGAGCGACGATGGAAGTCCGGCCTAGAGGAGTGTGGGCGACGTCTACAGCGGAGCGAAACATGTGCAGAAGGGCTGAAAGCTGCGTCCGGTGGGCGGAAGAGCGTCGTCGATGGCGGCTTGAAAGGTGGCGTCGGGCAATGGATCTGGGGCCGAATCGGGATGAAGAGCGTTGATGGAGGAACGGCAGGTGGTCACGGGGGCATCCAGGTCAGAGAGAATGTGGGCAGGTTGAATTAAACCAGGAGATTAGCCACGTAGCAGGGTAAGCGGGCAAGAAGATGGATTGTTGATAAGCATCTTCGTAAGACCTCCATGAACATCGGGAACAGCAGACGGCAGCGGCAGGTTTTTGCGGTGAACAAAGGAAGAAGACGGCGTAAATAAAACGGTGACGTCCGGCGTGGCAGGACGCGAGAGGGATACAAGCGCCGAAGACTCCGGAGCGATATGGACGTCTTCAGTGATGGTGAGCTTCTGCGGACACACGAAATGGAGCTCGTCGGCCAGTTATGAAGTTGTGTTGGAAGGTAGGTGCGCATTTAGTATGCGTGCTTTGAATCTCAGTGATTGTTTCTGCAATGCAAATTGGAGGACAGTTCTCTGCTGCGCGAGCTTTTTTCAATGTAGTGAAAGTAGCTGGAGCAGCATTTGTTACTGTGTCACCTAGCCAAAAGTTCTCCCACAGGACCACTGAGCTTCTGAATACCTATGGCTTGAAGCTCGAAGCTCTAGTTGCCCTTTCCGAGGTTTTCTCTATTAACCAGTGCAAGGCCAAGGGCTCCGAGCTAACAAGCATTTGAAACCATAGAACTATACACTGTAGTGCTGGGACCGTGCAGCAAGTCAGTGTTAACGAGGTCGCAATAAACATGGTTTACTGTAGAAAGCTAGTGTGAAAAATAGTTGCGCTCACAGAAAACGCTGTTTTTTTCTTATTCGGTCATTGAAACAAAGCAATGCATATAAAATTTTGATACCTCGCTGATCCCTCAATTTTTTTTCACGTAAAGACCAAGAGTTGCATGGAAGTTGTGCAAGCCACGAAGTTGCGTGTGATATGTGCCAGGGACCTGGAGCAGGCTGGGAAATTAGTGAATGGCCGGTGGTATTCCCTCAGTAAGGGAAGCTTTTTCTGTAAGTATGGTTTTTGGCGTGGCATTGCTTAGAGATGCATGCATTAAACTGACTAATCTGCACCTGCCCATGCTTCAAGAACAATGAAGTACATGAAAAAAAATTGATTGCCGAAAAAAAATTGCCGTTTCTGGTATGTTCTTTCAGGAAAGTATTTGCCACTTAAAGGGCTCAGTGTGTTGTGAAAACCTAAAAAATTATTATGTGCTTGTTGTGGCCTTTTGTAAAATTTTTCCTTCCACGTCTTTGTTGGCCAGACCTTGTAGCTTGTCTGCATGAGATTTCATGAGATTGGCTGCTACCTAAAGGTTCTCTTTTTTGTTGCTTTTTTATTGGTTGTCACATTCTTTGCGTGGTAGTGTCATGCGGTTTGGGAAGTAATCTGATCTGATTTCTGCATTCGCCTGAAGTGCAAGCTTTTGCATGTGGGGCAGGTTTACGGTGACCCCTTGTTTGCGGTAACTGCAGTTTGGCCATGAGGATTAGTCCTTTTTTTATTGTGATGCATAGTCATTTATTTCATGCATAAATTAATGAAGTGAGCTCTATTTTTTGCAATAAATGAACATTCATTATAGCTGCGGCCATTATAAGTGCGCTTGACTCTAAAATGGCTGGCTTCCGGCATTCAGTATTAACTCTTAAAACCGGCCGAAAGACACAACACAGAAGAGATGAGCACAAGACGAGGCTGGTCTAACGACCGAATATTTATTTAAGGAAAGCGGCAAAAGAAGAACTAAAAAGAGGTGCACACGCGCATAACCCCAATACAGTGAGAGGGCAAAAACAATATAAAGTCACTGGCATACAAGTAAACTATCTAAAAAAACAAATTCCTTACAGTAAAGGTTCACCAATGTTTAGCCACGCATATGTCCTTAGCCTTACCAATGTAGTAAGCCCCAACTATATCAGGACAGATTTATCATTTCCCTAAACCACTGATGTGCCGCGGAAATCAGGCGTGCAAAGAGACAGGTCGTCCTCCGATTGCATTCACGAGATTGAACGTGCAGTGTCAGGTAAGAATTCGCCTTCCCCTCTATACAGTGAACGTGCACTCAGTCAGGCGCACATTCAGACATCTGCCTGTCTGCCCATAGTAATTTCAGCTAGAAGGCAGTGAAAGACAAAAACCTTTTACTTTTGCAAGTGGTGAACATTTTTTATGTGCCACTGTGCATAGCGGATGATTACCGTAGTTGTATCAAGCCTAGTTTGAACGTTAGCGCATGGGGCTCCTACCTTGCTTTTAGCTGTCAAGACAACAGCAACATCATACTTTGGTGCGACTTTCTTAAGACGGTGCGAAATGCCATGGAGGTAAGGTATAGAGGCCGCCTTTTTGTGCTGCTCAACTACGTTAGCATCATGCGAGTGGTGTTACTTTATCTCGAGCGAGTGAAAGCGCACCCTGACAGGTGCGCGAGATGGGCAAGTTGGAACGCAGGTGCCATAGGCTTGGAAACCTGCTCCGAGAATGCATTCTCAACACAGTGCTGGCATGACTTCCGTAAAGCGGCCTTGATGCATGCGATTGCCAACCCGTCCATCACCAGCCTCGTGTGGTTCGACTCATAGCTAAGAGGATTTCCAGATCTTGGGCGTTAGCGCCAACATATGTGGTTGTCTACAAAGTGAAGGTTTAAAACAAGAAACTGCAAATGGTTCTGCTTAGCGAAATTCAGACGTAAAAGATAGGCTTTGACCGCATGCCTTAAAGATTTCTAAAACGTCTTGAGCCAACTTATCTGAGCCTTCCTTGTGGAATAAAATTAGGTAGCTCTCAACATAACAAAATGCTACGATGCCGCGGTCTTCCAAACAGAGCTTTGACGCGGTATCGACTGGACTGAAAAATCTCGTGGAGGAACGGTGCGACCTGGGACCTTCTGCATACGCCTGACTTCTGATGTAAATACCGCCCTGCCAACTCACAAAAGTGGAGTTCTCTGGAGTTCTAGTTTCTTACGGACAGCAACATGGGCAGGCGCAGTGCAGTGAGCATCGACATGGAGGGCCTGTACTATTCATTGTCACTTCTGAGGCATGTGCAAGACAGCATCAGGGTGAACAATGAGCATGCTTTTACAGACGATTGAGTGATTTTGGTTGCTAGCTTCATGACGCTGTTTTTATTTTACTGCAAATCCGCATTTGTCAGTTGGCAGGGCGGTATTTACACCCAGTTCGCCTTTGCTCAACAACATTTTTTGTCTAAAGTCGATAAGGCATTAGAGCCCTGTGTGGAAGACCTTGGCATAGTAGCATTTCGTTATGTTCGTGGCTACCTAATTTTTCTCGACATGGAGGGCTTAGATCAGTCGGCACAAGATGTTCTAGGAGTCTTTAAGACGTGCGGTCAAGGCCTTTCTTTTACATCAGAATTCGCTAAGCAGAACCGTTAGCACGTTCTTGATGCAGACCTGCGCTTTGTGGACGACCATGCTTGTCGGGGCTACAGCCCAAGATCGGGGATGGCGCTTTTTAGCTACGAGTCGGACCACTCGTGGCTGGGGAAGGATGGTGAAGAGGTGTACTTGTCGCTGGATAAGGTCAGCAAAGATGGAAACACTTGATGGGTGTGCAATCGCGTGCATGACATCAGCTTTACATGAGTCATGCCATCACTGCTCTCAGGACGCATTCTTGTAGCAGGTTTTCACGCTAATTACAGCTGGGATCCCACTTGTCCATCTCACAAACCTGTCTGAGCGTGTTTTCATTCGCTCGAGGGAAAGCAACACATACTCGGATGATGCTTATATACCTTACGTCCACGGTATTTCACACAGTCTCAAGAAAGTCGCGGCAAAGCATAATGTTGCTGTTGTCTTAACAGCGAAGTGCAAGACAGGAGGCGTTTGCGCCCCCATTAAAAAAAAGGCTTGATAAAAGTATGGTTAATCGTCCACAATGGAGAGTTTCACATAAAAAAGTTCACCACTTACAAAATTAATGGAGTTTATTGCGTTCCACTGCCTTATGGCTGCAACTACTATGGGCAGACAGGCAGATATCTGAATTTGCACCTAGCTGAGCACTTTCACTCTATAGGGGAGAAGGCAAATTCTAATCTGGCACTGCACGTTCAATCTTGTGAATGCAAATCTGAGAATGACCTGTTGAGGCTTACTACATCGGTAAGGCTAAGGACACGTGTGGCTAATCCGTCGGTAAACCTTCACTGTAACGAATTTACTTTTTAGATGATTCATTATATGCCAGTGACTTTTGATTGCATTTCGCCCTTCACTGTTTGGAGTATTGTGCGCACGTATCTCTTCGCGGGTCTTCTTTTGCGGCTTTCCTTCAATGAAATTTTTGTTAGTCCAGCCTCTTCTTGAGCTTATGTCTTCTCGTGTGTTGTGTCTTCTGGCTGGTCTTCTGGCTGGTGTTGTGTCTTCTGGCTGTTGTGTCTTCTAGCTGGTGTCTTCTGGCTCGCCCAGTCGTGAGCCTTGTTCAGTATAACTTACTAGGCTATGTTGCCGTGGATAGTGTCCGCAGCAGTTGTGGGTAACTCCGAAGAGATAGCGTCATACGAGTGGTTGTAATTGGAAGAGGCTGATGTTAGGATGCTGGGCAAAAAAAATTTCGCCGTCTAATAATTAAAGCCAAAAATGTCCAAAACGTAGCCAGACCACAGCAAAACTGCCGCAAAATTTGAAAACGCTGAAAGTAGGTGGAGCTACAGCGCAGCGCCAAATTTGAAAAAATAGAAGTATGGACAAAGCCAAAGTTTCGCGCCAAGTTTGAAAACTCGAAATGGGCAATCACATCACCAGTGATAAGTGACCGATACGTAACCAGGAGATAAAAAAAGAATGATAAATTGGAGGCAATAAGGTAAATAATGAGAAGCGAAATGCAATGAACGGGTAATTAGACTGGGCGAGTATTTATTGAATCGGCGGGAACGATGCGTGGCGGAAAATTTGAAATTTCTAAATGGTTGCGGGGATGAAACGAGGGTAAAATGAGAGTTAATCGATAAGCAATCAATAAATGGGCTTGGGCATGGCGTATAATGCAAGATAACCGCGGGCACTTAAGGGTAACGGAGTGGATTCCAAGAGAAGGAAAGTGTAGCAGGGGGCGGAAGAAGGTCCAGTGGGAGGATGAGATTGAGAAGTTTGCAGGCATACGATGGACGCAGCTGGCAAAGGACAGGATTAATTGAGGAGACATTGGAGAGGCCTTTGCACTGCAGTGGGTGTAGTCAGGCTGATTGTGATGACATTAGAATAGGGCTTGGCTTCCGAGCTGAATTCCAGTGACATTTGACTTAGAGCTGATAAAGAACTTGGCGACCATGATGTCAGTGAGCGTAATGGCGCCACATCATCAGCGAGGGCCATTGCGTCGATGTTCCAGTTCCAGCGCTTGAATTGGACTCATTCATTATTAGCTTCCAGCCATTCGTCGATAAACAGCTTGAATAGCAATGGTAAGAGCGAATCTCCCTGGCGAACAACTGTTTTGGGGTGCACCTTTCTTTCGTGTGCTTCAAAACGCAGCGTTGTAGATGGTGATTGACAGAATTATTTCACGTAGCGGAGAGTCTCCGCACTGTAGCACTTCTGGCCATATCCCGCCTACTTCTGGCGCTCAGGATGACAGAGTGAAACGTGTTCAAGTCGACCGACGCCGTGTACAGAGGCTTGCAGTGCGACTGTGCCTCATGAATTGTCGTTGCTAGTGAGAAGATATTCTCTGCACTGCCGTCAACAGGCGAAAAGTCCCGATGACGGAAATCTATTTTCACTACTCCGAGCAATCAGCTGTAAAGTCGTTTATGTAGGACCGGCTTGAAGATCCGTGCGATTGTAATATGCCTAAAGCAGCCAGCCACTCTATACTAAAGAAAAACATAATAAAAGCGAAATTGACTGGCTGCAAGGTATTCCACGCGTTGGTCGACTCCTCTTACTTTAGTAGGTGATTTTATAAAATGCGGGAGCTGGATATATAAATCGATTTAATAAGGAAATCGGTCCCACAGGCCAATAATAGAAGCTTTTAAGAATGCTCGGAGCGGGTAGATCGAGTTTCCGTCGTAAAAGGACGACCTCAGAATCTTGTTTAGCTCAGCTTTTACACCCTTCTGGAGTATAGTTCGTTGAAAAATTATCGCAATTCTCTTGCAATGGAACGCTCTGCGATAAAGTGGCTGTCTCATGCTGCTTTCGATTTCGATCAATTGTTCAGGTAAGGTTCGCGAGGTGGCACCGAACGTTCCAATTAAAACTGTACGTGTCCAAAAGTTTTCCTTATTGAGACGCGTTTTTCCCGCGCAAGAAATTCCTGCGTTGTAAGGCTTCGCTAATTATGTTGCAGAATGAAAATATGCTGTATTGACGCCGTATTATCGATGACGTTGTTGATCGTAAACAATATGTAAGCTTCGCGATAGAGGCGTTTCTAATTTCTTTCCATTCTTACGACGCCACTCATCGTGGCAGTCGCGTTTTGTACCCGTGTGTCTCCGACTTTTGAAGTGAAGTAGTTGTAAACTTTATATTTATACTTTTTTACCTGTATTTTCGTCCAGGTAATGATCCCTGTCTTTGGCTGCGCAGTTTTTTCTCCTTTATCCTGTCTGAACAAAATTTACTCTTGAATGAAAAACGGTATAACTGATCTTTGTTTTGCAGACCACCGGAATTATGATTGAATGTTTACATGAAGCTATTAATCCAATATTCAGAGCAAACACTGCGACTCTAATTGTAATTTTAGACGTTCATTTGAGAACTCTGCTTTTCCTTAATTAATGGCAGGCCAGAAAACAAAATACTTTCGGTAGGCTGTAATGTTGAATACATATTTTAACAGGCCTCAACGCACCCCAAATTGTACTGTTTTTAGCGTTAACAGTCAATAAAAACTGTATCTGCAAAGGTACTTCATGTTTGCTGATCATTTAGGTAATTTTTCGCGTTAAACTAATACTGCTGTGTAATCACTCACATGTTCTGCAGTCTAAATAAACAGATAAAGTGATTCCTACAGCCTTAAAAATAATCAGCGGTTGCTACCGTAGCTTTTACATGGATTTTGTCATACGCAGACGTGAGAACACCTCTCACATTTTTAAGCTAGAAATCGACATTACAAGCGTGATGTACCACCCCAGAGAGGGCCTGAAATTTTACACAAATAAGTTCGATAAACCGCGACTCTCATCTGGCAGTTCTAAGGAAAAAAATTCAACATATGCAGGGACAAGCAAGTTTGCTTCGTATATTTCGACAATATTCTCAGACGTAGAATTGGTAACATAGTGCAATGTTGCATTGCTCAATCACTAGACTTCGAGTGATCCAGTGCCAGGCCGGGTTATTGCGATATTCTGGACGCTGACGCCGCGGCATATTTATCCTGTGCACTCCAATAACAAACATACAATTACAGGCCATTCGTAAGCACTTATTAAAGGGGCAGAAACGTCGTAATTGAAATTATAAGCAAGGCTTCGGACATTTAGATTCACTTAGAGCTCTTTACGGTATGGTGTATATGCCCATGGGTCGAAGCAACTTTAGCCGATGCCTTTCTTGCAAATTCTTATTTTAGTCACAGGGGCAAAGCCCCCTATTTTCAACACTTTACGCTGGTCCGAGCCACCTGTCTATGCTTTGTGTTATCTTAATCGACGAAAGCTCCAGAAAGCCGCTTGAAGGGTTTAGTTGCATGATCAGTTAACATAACGGTATCGAATCCTATCCTTTGATGCTGTTTTCAACAAAGTTCAGAAAACGCCAGCAGACTGTTGGAGCGCTTTCAAGAGTGTGTACTAAATGTCTGTCTTACGTTATGTTAAAGGCACAAAACAAACGATAAGTGTTCAGTGTTCTGGCCCCGAAAGCAGATCAGTGATCTCTCTTGCTACAAACCTGCTCCAAACTGACCCCTTTAATTTAGATGTTTACAGCAGCTCTCTTTCCGACCCTCTCAAATCTGTAGTAATGCAAACAATACTTGGTACCGAGTTTGGAGATAAAATCTAGTGTGATAACTCAAGAAAGAACAAGTGGCGCCTACTTTTCATGCGCGTCATAAGGTAAAGAAATGAGGTTGGTGTTTTGAGGTTAAGATCATTTTTTCCAATCGTTATTTCTCATGCAGACACAATGCCTCTCGTCCACCCGAGGTTATGCTAATCAGCTCATATCGCGTTTTTGCGCTGTATAGTCCTTGGCAATGGGTTCAGAGCAGCACCGGAGTATTTTCCGATTTTCCAGGTTTACTTCCCTTTCTACTCCCTGAGTAGCTTCCAGTTTATTCCTTTAGTCTTTGGCCTTGTAAAGCTGTCACCGTGAGAGCTCTATCTGCATGCTGGCCTTCCGCAAACCCTATTCGCTATTTGAAGGAAATCAGTTACCAATTAATAAAAGGTAGGACTGCGGGAATAAGACACGTGAGAAGGCCTGGAAACGAAAAAGGCCCATGTATTGTGCCTTGTCAGCGCACGTTAAAGAACCCGAAGTAGTCAAAATTTCCGGAGCCTTTTGCTACGGCGTCCCTCATTGCCTGAGTCGCTTTGGGACGTTGAACTTGCATAAGCCAAACCAAACCAGAACCGAATGCGACACCGCAGGCGCATACTTAAAACTGTTCTTTCATGAATTAGAGCACGTTCTATATAAGCGTGGAAACGATGCGCTTAACCACCTTTGCCAATTTGCACAGGTGCTGATACATTTTTCTCTTCCCTTGGCTAAAAAAAGACAACAAACTAAACAGTCATTCGCGAAGGCCAGATAAAACAAGTGGGCATTCATACATTATGCCGCTATAGGCGCTTCATGCCAAAGGAATGTAAAAAAAGAGTTACCGCTCGAAAGTAAAAATCAACCTGTATAAAGATGACGGGGGAAAAAGAAAACGCGAGTCGGCATTGTAGTTGGCACAATGTAAAACAACAATCAAAGAAAATAAAGACGATACTGTTAGGGTGAAAGCAAGGTATGAAGTACGTAAACACAAACATGCTTTAGTCGGAAAGCACTACTTCAAAAGTTATAACCGGCTCACGGAGTTTGTGTCACGCTTGCCCTTGAAGGTGACCTTGACGAAACTTGCATAGCAATAGTTCATGCAGAAATAAAATAAATATTGCGGCGACTGAGTTTCGAACCCGCGGAGGCCCGAAAAGATCAGCTTCGCGGGCCTCTATGCTATCATTTTAAGCACTGAATTTTACAGAATGATCCTATGTTTTATGTAAATGAGCTATCTACAAACATTTCGAGAAAAGTGGCGTATCAACACACGTAAAAATAAAGCGCGAGGAAAGAGCCAATGGAGAGCTCATAGCTAACACATCATAAAGAGACACATCAAAACAATAAATAACTAGAAAAAAGGCTATGAACAGCACAGTACTAAGAGTGAGTGCTACTCCTGTTCAAACTAGGACTGGTCATGCAATTCTTTTAGGTGCACAATCATTCAACTGGAACGGTCTTTAGGAGACACAACAGATTCACAATGTCGGTCCATCATGCGTGCTTTCCATATTCTCTGCAATCCTGTTAATGATAACATATCTAAGGATTCATCAAAAGCTCGAGAGCAGTTAGATATCGTACAGAATGCGCCGTCAAATTGTCTTTTTTTAATGTCCGTTGCATGATGTCATAGAAGAATATTTCATCTTTACAATTGGTGAAACAATGCTAAGTTGTTTCAGGAGCATGACAAATGGGACAATTTACCGTAGACAAAAAAATACCATTTTTTCTAGGCATGTCTTAACCAGCAAAGTCTCCGTTTGTAGCTTAAAAAAATGTTCTTGTATATGGCGAGAGGAGCATTTTACATACGCCCTTGAATACGTCAGGTCCCGGCAAACTAAAATACGCAGATCATTACATTGGTAAAGGAAAGATCAAACAAATTAAGTCCGTGTAAAACCGTTTCCTCGATGCAGAAAAAAAGAACTCATGCGAAAAACGAGCAAGTAGGAAACCAACAGCCAAATACGTCATGCTCAAATCCTTACAAACACGGACGATACGAAACAATTCAAGACACAGTGAGGCTCGTTAAAGTATGACCTAAATTTACTTGCAAGAATTCACGCACGATTGTATGTGTCGCGTCGCGGAAAAACCTAAAACGTGAAACTGCCTGTCGGAGATAGAGGTGGAATAAACCAAGGCTGCCAGCGCTAACACGCCGGAAAAGGTTATCATGCTTCATTGATTCAAAAGACGAATACCACGAAAATTTGGAAAAAATCTACAGAAACACAGGATGTAAAATCTTGTGCAATTAATAAATTACAGTACATTATAAATATTAGTGGCGAGCAAAAGATTGCATGCGGTCGCCCTGCCCAAAAATCTAGAGACCGTGGGGCGACAAAGTCTGAGTGGTTTCGATCCTGGCCACGGCGGTCAAATTTCGATGGAGGCGTAATTCTAGAGGCCCGTGCACTGTGCGATGTCAGTGCATGTTAATGAACTACAGGTGGTCAAAATTTCCGGAGCCCTTCACTACGGCGCCCCTCATAGCCTGAGTCGCTTTGGGACGTTAATCCCCAATATACCAAACCAAACCGAAAAAGACAGCATACCGCTAAATGTTTGGTACGCGGTCTTTCCAGTAATGTGCACTGTGCTTGGCACTGGAAGAAACGCCACGGTACTTTGGTGGCGTACGTGTCCACTGAATTCCTGCACATTCGGCAGGAGCCGCCGCGGCTGCTCAATGGCTATGGCGCTCGAGTGCTGACGCGAAATACGTGGGGTCGATTCCGGCCGCGGCGGTCAAATTTCGATGGAGGAGAAATTCAAGAAGCACGTGCACTGTGCGATGTCAGTGCACAATAAGGAACCACAGGGGGTCTAAATTTCTGGAGACCTTCACTACAGCGTCCCTCAGCCTGAGTCGCGTTGGGACATTAAACCCGGTACACCGAACCAAACGAAACATTCCGTTGGTGTCGCACCCTACATATCAAACCAGAGAGCGCAATGCATGGCTTATCAGCGCAGAAAAAAACTAGGTCACCCGCATAGGCTAATACGGCCAGTTCGTGATCAATATTACGAAGCCCACTGGCGGCTACACTGTTTGCTACACTTTCACAAAGTGGCTCCAAATATAATGCGAACAGAAGCAGGAAAAGTGTGCAAACCCATTTCAGAGAGGACTGAATACTAACTGGTTGTTAGAGTCAGCAACCAAGATTAACAATTAAGCGGGATGAACGTTTTTTGTAGCAAAGGCGTATCCCAGTAGAAAGAATTAACCAATATTGACGTGGTTTAGAAGAGAAGAAATAAATGAATGGGACACCCGATCAAACGCCTTTGCCAGGTGAAATCGCAGCAGTGCTAATTGTTTGTGAGTGTTACTGCAATACTGCAACACTGTGCGGGCTCCATGTAGATTAGACTGTATTGACCTATCCTTGAAACCACATGTTTGATGCGGTCCAATCGAAGTAGACATTGCAAGCTGTAGCCGATTTTAGAGGGCTTTAGGGAAGGTCTTACGATCAACATTCGAAAGCGTGATCCGTCTGTAGCCATCTACAAATCGTTGTTTTTCTTTATCGTCAGTTTTCGGTATAAGACAATATGACTTTTGGTAAATCATCATAATCATCACCATCAGCCTGACTACACCTACTGCTGGGCAAAGGCCTCTCCCACGTCTCTCCAAATAACCCTGTGTTTTGCCAGCTGCATCCACTCTTTGCCTGCAAACTTCTTAATCTTACCCGCACACCTAACCTTCTGCCGCCCCCCGCTACGCTTAATGTCTCTTGAAATCCACTGCGTAACCATTAAAGACCAGCGGTTATCTTGCTTTCGAAATGCATGCCCTGCCCAAGCCAGTTTCTTCCTCTTGATTTCGACTAGGATGTCATTAACACGCGTTTTTTCCTCACCATCTCTTCGCGCTTCTGGTCTCCTAACGTTACACCTACAACTTTTCTTTCCATGGCTCGCTGCGTTGTCCTTAAGCTCAACCCTTTTCGTTAGCCTCCACATTTCTGCCCCCTAGGCGAGTACCGGTAAGATACAGCTGTTGTAGACTTTTCTCTTGAGGGAAATTAGTAACCTGCCATTCATGATATCAAAGAACCTGCCATATGCGCTCTACGCCATTCTTATCCCAACAAACACAAAACCTCCTCAAAATCTAACAGAAACATTCCATCAGGCCATTTGGAATGTCCCCAGGAGGTGCTCATTTTTCCCAAAGACATCCAAAAAACGTCCCCAAAACTAGCAGTGTCCAAAACGTTGTGCGTCCCAGGGGAGGCCTCACAAGGTTAATTCTAGATTTCTCGGCTCTGGCTCAATAAAATTATTTCTTCTTTTTGATGCAGACTTCACACATCTCAGCGCACATACGTGCCAAATTTCAGGCACATGCTTACGTTACAGGTGGTGTAATACATCTGTCCACTCGCGTGAATGCTTGCTGGCTAGGCCATTCAGACTTACCTGTTTACATGAAATGTGCTTTAACAAGGTGAAAATTTGGGCTGGTTGGTGCATGATCTTGTGACGGGAGCAGCGCAGCACGAGACAAAGAGAGAGGCGGGACACGATGCTGAAAAACAACCAAATTTTTAATGCACGTTCGTCGAATGTATACATCTCGCTCGTATAAGAAGGAAAAGATAAGCATGAAAAACGCACACGTGGTGATATATTAAGACATCGCGCGCAGATAATCAATTTCTCTGTCACGAAGCGCTATTGAAAGTATGCAGACGCATAGGTCGCTCTTTGGTCGGATGTTGAAGGCTTCTTCAATCTCCCTGGTCCGTTGATCAAAATATGACAGGATGACCATTGTGTTGATAAGCTGCGTTTTTTAAGCTGCGGAGCGCATTCATGCTCTCTGCAATGTTTTGCTAATTCACTGTTGATGGAGCCCTTTAGGGATCTTTTGTGCTCTCGAAGCCGTTTATTCAAACAGCGCCTTGTTTGACCAATGTAGGTGCATCCGCATGACAGAGGCATTTCATAAACCCCGCTTTTCACACATTTCACATTTTTCTTCCGGTGTTTTTTCTTGCATTGATTTTTTTCCTTTGCTCGCTGTTGACTTTGGCGCACAGGCTTCATAACTTGTTGGGTGCTGACATAAGCACTTTTACACCAGCTCTTGCTCCTACGGTTTTGAGACTGTGGGAAATGCCATTAATGCAAGGAATGACCGCGTACGGCTTCTTTTATTCTGCTGTGGTTGTGACATATTTTCTGCCTCTAAGTACTTGCAGAATCCATTCTGCAACATTGGATAGCAGTCTCGTCGGACAACCTGCTGCTTTCAGCCGACGGTTCTGGGTGTCAAAACTGCCTTGAACTTCATGATGACAGGATCTCGTCAATGCGGCTCTCATTGGTGTTTTTTTTCTGCCCCCGCTTGATGATATTGGAGTGCGCAGATGTGTAGGGGAGCAGTCCCTTCAAGCTTCGTGGTCCGTACCGCCAGCATATGTGAGCGCCTAGAAAGGCTAGCGTCAAGTCAAGAAATTGCATAACGTTGTTTTCTGGGAGTTCACTCATTATTTCTAGTCCTAGTTCTTCCAGTCCTTTGCAAAAGAAGCAATGAGAGCCGCATTGACGAGATCCTGTCATCATGAAGTTCAAGGCAGTTTTGACGCCCAGAACAGTCGGCTGAAAGCAGCAGGTTACCGGACGAGACTGCTATCAAGTGTCGCAGAAGAGATTCTGCAAGCACTTAAGAGACAGAAAATAAGTCACAACCACATCAGAAAAAAGGAAGCCATACGAGGTCATTCCTTACATTAATGACATTTCCGTCAGTCTCAAAAACGTAGGCGCAAGAGCTGGTGTAAAAGTGCTCATGTCAGCACCCAACCAATTAAGATGCCTATGCGCCAAAGTCAACAGGGAGCAAAGAAAAATCAATGAAATAAAAATCACCGGTAAAAAACGTGAAATGTGTGAAAAGAGGGTTTGTAAAATACTTCTGTCATGCGGACGCACTTACATTAGTCAAACAGTGCGCTGTTTGAATGAACGGCTTCTTGAGCACAAAAGATCCCTAAAGGGCGCCATCAGCAGTGAATTAGCAAAACACTGCAGAGAGCATGAATGTGACCAGCAGCTTAGCAACACAATGATCATCACATAATAATTTGATCAACGGACCAAGGAGATTGCAGAAGCCTTCAACATCCGACAAAAGAGCGACATATATGCGTCAGCAAACTTTCGATAGCGTTTCGTGATAGCGAAATTGATTATCTGCGTGCGTTATCCTAATCTTTTGCCACATGTACATCTTTTGCGTTTGTCATGCTTCTGTACATAAGATGTACATATTCGTTGGAACGTGGATTAAAAATCTGGTTGTTAGTCAGCATTGATTCCCGCCTCTCTATTTTTTGTTTCGTGCTGCGCTGCTCCCGCCACAAGAACCTGAAATGTGCCAAAAATTACACACAAAGGAAATATGAATTCAAAATGTCGCCCGATCCCGCCCATATAACAGGAAATAGCAGCGCAATACAGATGTAATTTCAGATTATCAGATGTGCTCTTTGCATTTAAATGAATACAAACAGGAGACGCATATGTATGCACCATTTAACACACAATGTACGGAGCACTATGACACCAGCATATAATAATGGCGTAATTTTTCTCTAGCTCTGAGAAATCTTGAAAAATAAAGCAATAAAAGCATAATACAGGCTGAAAGTTGATGCACCTTAAACAAACATTCTAAAGGGTACAAAAGCATATATGCACATGCAAAAGCAAACGCATGTAAAGAGCAACCTGGGTGCCAAACGAAAAGACGATATGAGTGTACGATAGAGATGCGCGGTTTCAGGTCACGGATATTCTGCAGGGTGAAACCTACCTCTGGCTTTGCCTCTCGCACGAGCCTCGGAGTAAGCTTGAGCGTGTTATCAAAAGAGGAAAAAAAAACTAATGCTACGAGGCTAAAAAAAAAACGAGCATAAACCAACACACCTTGACGACCTTGCCAACGGAAACCAGGGGTTGAAATAAAATGCTGCAACTATATACATTAATTCAACGCAGCCTTCTGTCCTGCGCCTTCTCAAGGCACAGCGAACGCTCAAACATACACCTTACATCCTCGTTACACCCCCGTTTTATTTTCTTGTGACTCAGTGTGGAGATAAGACTGCTTGGAGCCGGATGGAAACAGGGGGGGGGGGGGGGGGGGGGCGTCTTTAGGTAGGAGCCCTGGCGCGCCGCACCCATGGTACAGCAGACCGCGCGTGTGGCACAATACGGCATGGGAAGCGAGATCAAGGGGATCAAGGCACAAGTAATCCGGTGGGGTGGGTTGAAAGTCAGCGACGTGAACACAACACAAACTATACGGCTGCGACAGGACGGCAATGTAGGTAGAGCAGGTTAATCCATGGGCACTCGCAGCAAGAATCTGGTGGGCTTCTGAAGATCCCTCCCGCCTATGACCGCAGTGGACGGCCACGCTGCCACCAACAACACGCCGCAGTCGTCGGAGGCGCTGAGGGATGCAGAGTGCGCGCTAGGAGTCACCCATTGCCTTGAAATCCGCTGCCGCGAACGACGCCTGTAAGAGCGCCATTATGGTGTAGGGACATGAAGCTGCGCAAAAGACTTGATGCGCCACGCGCGGCTGTATCAGTTCTAAAAGGAATTATGTGGGCACGCCGAGGTGTGCGGGAAAGCTGCCATGAATCTGTAGCTACGAATTTCACGACAGCCCAGTGATGAGAGCAAGAGCTGCCCTGCGCTGGGGCTTGCGCGCGAGCGGCCAGGGGCTGCGCGAATACGTGTGCGCAAGATGGCTTCCGTCCAGCGAGGAAGCTGGGCGAGCGCAACGAAGAAGCCGGGCGAGTGATGGGAGGAAATTACTGCGCCTCCGCTAGACAGCGGCGCAACGAGGACTGCTGGTAGTTGGAGATGCCTGCAGGGACCGCCGCACCGTGCTGAAGTTGGAAACACTATAGAAGACTGGCACGTCGGTGACCGCCGCTCCCGGCGGTGCGACGAAAAGACAGACCGCCGTCGCCTGCCTGTCTGCAGCATGGAGCCGACGGCCCACGAGAGAGATGCAGGGTGAAATGCGCTTCCTTCGGCTGTTCGAACAAAACTGTTTGATCTCTCAAAACGGCGACTGCAAGAGCAAAACCTTCTCTCCCCGTAGCTTTTGGCGCGAGGGAGAGAGAAAAAGGAGCGAGGAGTCAATTTGTATTTTTTGCTGAAAAGCATTGGTCCCAAAAACGTGCCCTAGTTACCTTTCTGGGACCAAAATCCTATGATTTGTTTTTGTTTCTGCTTAGCACCCTCGAAAAAACATTTCTAGGCCATTAGTGGGCGCACTTCCCTTTTGCTTGTGTTTCTGTGTCCTGCCTCTACGGCCTGGAAATGTTCGATAAATGTTTTACTGGGACTGAGACATTCCATTCTTTCTGGGCGCACCTGGGGAGGTACGTTGTTTGCTGGGATCCTTCTAGTTATTCCCCTCTCATGATCCGGATCAGCTGTCACTACCTGCCCTAAGGAGACGTATTTCTTTACCGCTTCCGGCCCCTCGCTGCCAATTGTGAACTGCTGTTTCCTTGCTAGACTGTTGAACATTAGTTTGGTTTTGGGCATGTTAATTTTTATACCTAATGTTCTGCTCTGCCTGCTAACTCATTGGTCATAATTTTCAGTTCACCTCCTGAGTGACTCAGCAAGGGAATGTCATTTAGCGAATCGCAGATTATTTAGGTATTCTCCATTCACTCTTTTTCCCAATTGTTCCCAATTCATGCCTCGGAAGACCTCCTGTAAACCGGCGGTGAATAGCATTGGCGAGATCGTGTCTCCTTGCCTGACTCTCTTCCTTATTGAAAATTTAAGGAAGGGCACAAACACAGCATCAGTATTGTTCTCAAAATTTTGGAGTAGGACCAAGGATAACGGATATTTATATGTTTTGTGAAATTCCCCTAAGAGGCCGTCAGGTCCCGGGGTTTTCGAAAGGGGTAATTGATCAATTGCATCTTCCATTTCACCCATTGTTATAGGACCACTTACTATCCTGCATTCATTCTCAGAAAGTGGCAAAATCATACACATTCATTGCGCTACATGAACATCGTCAGCAATGCTTGAAGCGCTAGTAGGCCTAAAAAGAGAGGTATAGTGTTTAGAAAACTCGGTTACTATTTAATCTGTTCTTTTGACCAGGGCGTCACCACAGTAGAGCTCAGAGACGCGCTTGGCTCTCAGGTGGCGGCGCTCATCAAGCAAGGCCTGTCTTGTTGGCTCCTTAGAGTGCAAAGCACGATTGCTGCGGGAATGGACACGGGCCACCCGAAAATGTACTGCATTGAACCTTTGAAGGTGGCATGTTACAGGTGCAGTTTCCTCTGTGCAATCCTGGAGCCTCGCGTTCATGCTCGTGCATGTTATAACGGCTCAGAAGCAGTCGTTTCTCCTCCCCATGCGTAAAATAAGACCTAACGATGCCAATCTAAATAGCTACACCACGAACTTCTTGCTTAAACATCTCCCAAGCAGAAAATAATGGGACTCTCATGGTCAAGCCAGATTCCAAAGCTGTCCTCACTGGCTGATTAAACTACTTCTCAATTAGCAATGAATATATACGTGTCCACAGTGTCCACTGCGGCTGAAACTTGGGCCGATCACGTTCTCTAATCCGCGCCCACACAGTGACGATTCCATGACCACAGAAAGAAACAGGCATGACACCACACGAAATACGCCTCTTAAGATCTGAGGAAACGTATATCCGATCCGGACGTGAAGGCGAGACTCTAATAAATGTGAATGCGGATGACAATCTGGCATCATTTATGTTGTAGGCAGAAGCCTAGCCATTGCATGTAGCTAGGCTGAGAACGCGCTTGGCTGTGCGATCGCGTGAGGCACGCTGTTCGTGTCGCGAGACCTCGTTCTGGGCCCGGGCCAGTGTTCGCCTGCCCAGGAATTAAGCCGGTCGGTGCTCCTGCTTTCCCCAACTCAAGAATTTAAGCCAGCGTTTTCATTTATACTTGATAAAATACTAATGCTCTTATCGGCGTTTCCACTTCTACCCGCACGGTCTCGTGGGTCGCACATGAAGTTAAAATATCCTACGAGTACCACATGCCGATTAATGCCCAGAAAAGTTGCAATATGCTGAAAGAAAACTGCTTGAACACCCGATTATTTGAAGCATACACTTTGATGAGCCTGCACGATTCTCCGTGCAGCCGAAAGTCAAAACATATAAGGCACCCTTTTGTGTCAACCTGTACATAAAGTCAAACAGAAAAACACTTTTTTTAGGAACACAAAGGAGCCCGCCTAAACCCTACCGAGTGCGACACACGGACATCAAAATCTGCTATGAAGGGCCGCAGGGCCACTTCTATATCCAATTCACTTTATGTCTGACTTCTGAACAGCAATAATGTCTAACCGACGGTCCGTAAACAATGGGCGCAACTGTACTTGTTTCTGCCTAGAATGTCCGTCTGCCTAGATGTTGAGTGTTGCGGCGGTAAACTGCTGGACGTTCGCCATGGTGACCAACGTACACATAAGCCAACCATTCGCGATGGCGGGTGCCAATCCAGAAGGTGAGACCTCCCTAGAGCTGGCACCCTTTCTCCTCTCTCTCGAGCGCCGAGGAAATTTGGTTCTAGACTTTCAAAGGTGGGAGTTGAGCTTGGAGGCAGGGGCGGCGTCCTCCAGAGAAGATACAACTCGGCGACACGCCACGCTTCGAGGACATTGGTGACAAAGCCACAGCTGTTCCACACTTGCCATCATGAAGAAAATCAGCCGCCTATATGGCACGTCTGACAGTGGCATCAGGAATCCCATCAGCGCAGGTGCTCTACGCTGCAGCCACATCACCACCCTTTTCTTCCTCCGGCTCACACACAGTGCAGGCATGCACACCAAGTGTTTCATCATTGACACTGTCTATTTCCGGCGTGTGTTCCGCCAGACAGTGATGGTCAACATCTGCAGAGAGTTGCTCCGTCCGTGAAGGCCTGGCAGGGTCGCGCTGCAGACCAGGGCCGACATCAGACACTTGGCCAGCATTTGCTGATTCAGCGGGTGCGACGGCTTGTGCGGCACCAATAACATCCAAACGTTATGTCACATCCATCAAATTCTCCTGCAGAGTCGTCCACAGCATGGGTGCCACTGCGGACCGTCTGAAGTATGGCCAAGTCGCCGAAAGTCATCACACCGGGGAGTGTAAGGCAGTAACGGCGTATATTCCCAACCTTGTTGCAATTGACACAAAAGGGCGGTCTGCCTGAAATTAAAGCCAGGGACTGTAGACCGCAAACTGTCAAGAAATGAGGTACTTCGTTGACAATGACACCATCAGCGAGTTTCAGCACCATGTCTGTATTCAAAGTACAGTTCAGATCTATTTGCGAAACTCTCTAGTGCTCCACTGTCATGGAAGTAACCTTTTCGGAAGCTCGAAGGGCGTCACGAACTAAGTCATCTTCTAGATGTTCTGGGAGCCAAAGAAGCTCGAGCTTGAGTATGCTATCGCCGCCGCCGATCACGCCTCGTGTTAATCTCCAACACAGTCGCTCGCTTTGGATTGCAGATCGTCGTCTTAACATTCATTTGCGGCATGAACAGATCGGATCTGCCTAACCTTGACCAGAGCTTAACCTGAGTCTAATATCTTCGCCAAACGTTCCGACTGCCCAGAAAAGCAAGGGCATAAGCCAACCAGGATAAACACATGCTTTCGCACGTGTACTCGTTCTAGTCGTATTACAATTATATCACTTTTTTGTTTACCCAAGGGAAGAAAAAATATGATATCAGTACCTGTGCGAATTCACAAAGGCGGTTGCGCGCATTGGCTCAGCGCATATGTTGCATGTGCTCTCACTCATCAATAAAACCTTCGAAGTCTGCGCCCCTGCTCTCTTTTTTGTTTCTAGGTCTCCTGTTCTGTCTTATTCGTGCAGTCATACCCTTCTGTTTAAATGAACCAACTCACCCGTAAGAACGTTCCACAATATAATTAATAATGACAGTGCCGCGAGAATGTTAACCATAATTCATGTCATGCGGGTACTGTTCTTTCATGTCAGTAGATCTATCAGGGTAGAAGTCAGAGTTTTCGAGCACTAATTTGACCGGGGTATTATCAACCGTAACTCTTTCAACCATTTAAATGCGTCGCTTCATGGACAGTTTTTTTCCCTGCCCAACACAAATAAATCATTAGTGCCAAGAACGTCGCCAGCACGATGTAAGAAAAATAAGCTGAAAGAGCGTTGGCATGCCCACACAGCAGCGCTGCCATGCTATTTTACGGAATGTCTGTTTGTAGGCTTAACTCTGCAAGCAAGTCCTACCCAGCACGCGGTTCCACGTAACAATCTTAACAATGTACCTGGAACGTTGCTCCATACACGCGCCACGCAAGTGCATCTGCATTTTGTAGGAGGTGATGAGTTGCGACACCATGGCTTCTCGAGCATCCGCAGGGACATGCCCGCACTGGCATGTTAGTGAGCAGTGCGCCACCACGGACCCGAGCAGCCATGCTTAGTCGTGCGTGGCTAGCGCTGTGTTCGGGAAAAGGGATTCTGGTGGTTGAGCCGATGCTAAGCGTTTGGACCTTTAACGCTCCTAGCGGAGACAACAAACCACTTTGCCTCCAGCTTCCTGTAGACTGCGTCTCCGGCCTGACCCGACCGGAGGAAATCGGAAGTCACCTTTTTCTGTCGTCCTCTTCATCTTTCAATTTCCAATGTTTCACCTCGCAACTTTCCTGTCTCCTCCTGCCCTTTTGTTTTTCTTTCGGGAAGAGTTAACCTTGTGTGGCTAGCTACCTTGCGTTACGCCATATTAGGTTATAGCTGTGGTGAAGAGCTCGCGTGGGCAGGACTTTCCAGCAAGTTCCTGTCCCGTCCCCCTGTCGGGCTCCATAGTGGGCGGCTGGCCCACACTGGCCGAATAACATATGCATTTTATGGCTCCCACGGTTCCAAACATGATCGCTGTCTGAAAAGAGGGCGGAACGAAGCTGCAGACTTTTCTCTAAAAAGAAAGCAACATTCTCAGAGTTCCACATCACACATAGTGGAGTAGAAGGCAAACAAGCTAGAGTCCTATCTCCGTTCCTTGTGTCGACGTGCCTAACAGATGCCTTGGGCCTTGTCTACTATGTATCCATAATGGCCAGTGGCGATTTGTTACTCGAACTCCGTGACAATGTCCAAAACTGAAACACGCAAACATTATGTCTTTTGCGGACATCCCTGTCCCCATCCCACTATCAGTGGCGTCATCTCAGAAACTGATTTCATACATCTCAAAGAAAAAAAATTCTGGAAGGGCTCACCGATGAAAACCTCAGATATCTACTGAATCAAAATCCGTGAGGACAACAGAGAAACAGATACAAAACAATTCGTCCTCACATTCAACATAGCACATTACCTGAAACAATCGAAGTTTGATACCTAGCGGAGAAGCGCGAAGGCGATTTGCACTAAAACAAGGCACATTCTCCTTCAGCGCAAAAATGCACATTGCTGACGGGGGTTGCGTGGGCGCGGCATACTACACCGGCCTATGGTACCTGCCCAGCTCACACGCAGTGAGTCTCACGCAGAGCCACGCACACCTCTGGCAGGCGCAGCGAAAGCTGCTATGTCACCCCCTAAAAAGAACCCGCCGACACCCAGGCCGGCAACCCGCCACGCTTCACCCTTTCGGGAGAAGCCCAGCCTTGCGCCCTCTGGTTCGCCGCGGAACTCCAGCGCCTGCAGTGAGTCCATGAACTCAAACTCCAGCGCACCTCCGCTGCAGCGGCGGCAAAGCCCTTTTAGGCGAGAAAAAAAATCAGGAACAGGACCCAAATAATCCGGGACCTAAGTTTTGAAATGCATCGCCACAGATCTACCACACGGCATTCCTAATGCATTGGAACTGCCGTGGACTACTAAAAACTACAGCGATGTAACAGACCTCTGAAATTCGCTCTTCCCTGTAGCATTGTGTGTACAGGAGACGAACTAGGGGCCCATACACAAAGATATTTATAAACCTATGAAGCATTTTGGAGAGACCGAGAGCAGGCAAGTTGGCTCTCTGGAGGTGCTGCTATTGCAGACCGGAACGCTGTTGCAACCCAAGAAATCAAGCGCCAAACGAAACTCGAAACAATTGCAGTCACCGTTCATCTTCTTAAAATAATTAAATTATGCTGAGTATATCCTCAACCGCATCTGACTGCAACACTCTATGATCTAGAAGCACTTTTTAATCACCTACCAGAGCCATATCTGGTAGTAGGGGATTTTAATGCGCACTCCTCGGTCTCGTAAAGTAAAATGACAGATGCAGGAGGCGGCATTTTAGATTTTAGTTCGTCCGACAATGCCTGCCTGCTCAATACTGTGGGCACATTGACTGCGTCCCGAACTGAGGTGAAAGGAGGTGTTTAGTGATTTTAAGTGGGATGTTCTCGACAAACCCTATGAAAGCGATCACCTCACCGTGGTAGTCACCTTATCATCCTCACCCTCAACTTTCTTTAGTAAACCGCTCCCAGTAAACTCAATTTCCTCAATGAAAGTATGACTAACGAGTAGCAGTACCTGGAACGCTGCTTCGGGCCGCGATAAATATTACACGAGAGGGAGCAGGGTTGTACCGGCAAGATTGAGTGTGCACGATTACCACACGAAAACGCAATAACCCATTTCCACAAGGAGGGCTCAGAGAACTTGCCCCAAGTAACTTCAGCTGAAAGGATGAATGCTCGTCTCTTCAGTGTCCTTTCCCCTCGACTGGCATAGACTACAATAACACGTTCGAACCAATTTCCCAAAGAGCGCCCGGAACAATTCTACCACTAAGCTCCTTCGCTCCTTCACCCCCTCGTGTCGGTCAATAATTGGAGCTTGGCCCGCTTTGCGCATAGGCGACACGCTCCATAATTTCCGACGCACACACGCGCATCTTGTTTTAAAGAGCTCTATATTGCCCCGAAATTCGAGGTGAGTGGTCAAACACTGATCGTGTCGGGGTTTATCGCGCTCCTCGTTGCGCTCGTCTCAATTATGTTTCAGCGAACCCGCCAGCATGCCTTGAGTGCTTGCACGATTACGCAGGCAGCCACGGTAAGCTTCGTAGTGAAGCGCATGAGCGAACTTTGTCTTCGCGCGCATGCCAGCGCTACCGCGAGCTATCTAATGCATCACCACTGGCAAATCCGGCAGGCTGTCCGCGGAACGGCGGTCTGGTTACGTCCGTTCTCTGGGCAGAGTTTTTCGGACGGCGTTATTTTGACACAGCCAGAGATAAGGGTGGATGATAATGTGGCTCTCGTGATTGCAACCGTATAAGAAGTTTTATTGAGAAACAGGCATGATTAGTTTATTATTTTAAGGTGGCACTGAGCATCAGCGAGGCCCATATATCACCTCATTGATGACACGTATTGCATACGACACGTATGTCATGTGTATTACGCCACTTGCTTCACATTTTCTCCGCCCTCAGTTAGACTAATCGCATATGAAATATTCATCCTCACTAAACTTGAACATGCACCAACTATATGGAACCCCATCAAGAGTATCTAATCGAGGCGTTAAAGGCAGTACGAAATCTACCAGCTCGTTTTATGACATCATAATGTGATTCCCGGCTTAGCGTTACTAAGATCAAAACTTCCATTGGTCTAACTCCGCTAGCAACTCGTCGAAAGGTAGAAAGTCTATGCCTCTTTCATAAACTATACCATACCTTCCCGCATTTGCGTCAGACCCTCATTCTGTTCTGCTTGAGGGAACAGAATGAGGGTTTGTTCGATTTGTCCGATTTGTCGATTTGTTCGAACGACGTTTGTTCGATTGTCCAAGTGTTCAATTGCCCAAGTGTTCAGCGCATTCATGGTTTATCGAACGCTTTCAATAAACGATGTTTGCACACTGCCATAGCGGAATGGAACGCACTTTCCGACGATGGGGAGACTGAAAGAAACCCTGTAAAATTTGAACAGTTATTGTTAAAATATTTCTCTTGAGGTGGTGGTGGTGGTGGTGAAAAGCATTTATTTGGATATATTTTAAGAGAGGTGCTCGGGAAGAGGCCCATAGTAAGTCTCGCCCCTTACAATACAAGGCGGAGTCCCTCATTCCGGGACCCCGTTGGTCCTGACCGCTGCGCAGGTCTGCCGAACCAGGGCCTGTTAGGCCGATAGTTCCTGGCAGCCGAGCAGAGCCGCCTCCCAGTCCTCTCGGGTGCGGGTAGGGGTGATGTGTGGGGGGGGGGGGGGGGGGGTGGAGAGAAAGATTTTGCCTGCATGCCCAAACCATGTGAAAAGTGTCGGCCACCTCCCCACAGAATGAGAAACGGCCGTCAAGAGAAAAATCAAAGTGCTTGGGAACCGCCGAGCACAGCAGGGTGTTTGTATGGAGCCTAAGGAGAGTTCGTTCGCCAGCTTTACTAGTCCCTTCATAGGAACTTGGTAGCGCCGGGGTTCGGCACCAATAGTGCTCAGTTTTATCTTTAAAATAAAGAAGAGGGCTGAGATCTTTGTTAAGGTCCGCCGAACAGGCGTTCCTTGGGCGGACGAAGGAGTTCCTATTCTAAGCCTCCTTGTTACCTTCTTATTGCCTTGTTTCATTTTCATAAATCACCGTGTCAACTTTGAAAACATGTGCTTGCTATTGTTTTTATTTTAATGTACCTTATTTTTATTATCTTTGTTAACCGTTATTAACATCTTTTCTCCCCCCCCAACCATGTAGTTCTGCAACGGGGCCCTTAATAGAAAATAAATGATGATAAATGATGATGTACGAAATATGGCTTGTTTTTCACTGAAGCCCACCACTAATTTTTAAAAACAGGGTTTTTGCTTAAAGAGAACTTTTTGTGGCGATGTATTACTAAGTACTGGCAGACGAGCAAAACAGGCAAATCATTTTAAATAATAAAGTGATTAATTAAACTCTAGCAATTAACTTTCCAAGTATTATCGATAGACGCACGATTGCAATTATATATTTGCAGCCAGTAGTTTGTAATAGCCATATCAGCTTTAAGAATTTTGGAGAATGCGATTACCCCCACCGCTATAGTTCAACCTGTTTGGGCCTTCTCTCGCGCCATACGAAAAGTGCGTGCCTGCGGGAAGCACAAAGAGGCATCAATCTATTCGCGGCACTGCGTGGCGCACATGCCACGTGACATCTTCTAAAGCGCCCGCGTTGGGCGCATTGAGTCGTGAGGAGCGGGTGGAACCTGCATAAAGGAGCAGTGTTATGTTGCTCATGCCCTCTGAATATTCAACGCACTCATAATTAGCAGCTACCGCCATGCAAGACACCATGCTTTGCGGTCTTGTCAGCGCCTACTTTCCGTGATGCTTGAACTCGTTGCCCAGAGATGCAGTTGTTTTAATGGTAATAATATGCATGTTGTTCAAAATGATAGGTTCGAAAGGCAACGAAGTGCAGGACCATGTTTATTTCCTCATTTTAAAGCCTAGTAATGAACGACGCACAGCACGCAACTAGCGGTAAAGAGACGAAATAAAAAATTGGCTGCTGTTCAACCCGGCTGAACCTAGTTTACAGAGCGTAAGCTCGATTAAGCATGGTCAGACACAGTTTGCAGTGGTTCAACTTTAATGGATATCAATGACTTCAATGACCAAACTGACAGTGCCCGCTATCAGCTTCCTCTAACGTTGTTCACACCGGTGCTTCTCCATACGGGCCTTTCGCTCTTCTTCAGTTTCTGCTTCAATCGTAGCATATTTCCTCACTCTATCCTTCGCCAACGCGCCCTGTCGAAGTTCCTGATCGCCAGAATCATCAGATTCAATCAGCCATCTACGGTACACAGCCGAAGCACTGGTTCCAGCGAGTACCTCCGCCATGGCTTTCTGCGGACGTCAAGCAAAGCTTAGCGCGTTTTATTATCCGGTCAGATCAAAGGCGAGTTACGTGGTTCAGCTCAACTGCGAAGTCAGCACTGAATCACGTTGTTAGATGCAGTTGCGAAGGCGAGCGGCCGCCGCCGGCTCTGCGCGCCGCAGCTGGGCCGAGGCGCCGCGAGTCACATGGCATGACGTCACAACCATCCCCTGCTCCGCTGCTTAAAGGTGATTGTTCGAAGCGGCATGACCTTGAGGTTTTGCACAGGAGTATTTCGCGTAGCATCCAAAAGCCCCTATCAGGTGGCATAACAATCGTAGCATGCGTTAGTGGTGGGGCGTTCTTCAACGTTCTATATATCTGCGTTCTATTTGCGTGGGCATGACTACGTGATGGTAAAATCAGTTCCTCTTCGCCGACTTGGAGGCAGATGCAGAAAAATTCAGGCTCAATACGAGAAAAACGCATTGCTGCTGATTGTCTGCCATTGGTTTCAGTGGGGTTGATCGCATCAGCGAGCCTCCATCGAATCGTAATATGCACAGATTCTTTAAGTTCACCAAATTGTATTATGCGAAATCATGGCTTGCTTTTACAGATGACGCAATATATTTCTGACCATCTTTCGCACTGAAATTTTCATGTTCTGGGCCCTTGCACTCAGGCAAGCTCAATAAAATGATCAGAAAATATGCAGGAATCGTTGTGCCGCTTTACAAAGATGCACTGGGCTTCCCGAGACTCCAAGCATCACTGTAGTGGAGGTAAAAGGGGTTAGCTTCGCCTGGCCTTTTTAGGCTAGGATTTAGGTGTTCTCTTCAATTCTGGCGAGGGCTCCCAGCCATTGGAGTATCTCTTGCTTATAGGCAGGCGTCGTGGCTTAGGCAGACGCGTTTGTTGAGACGCGCGTCTCTGCATCTTTACTCTCACATCTCTCTCCTCTCTCTGCAAGTGGAAGCGATTGTGGCCCAGCTCGAGCCTATCGATAGGCTCGTGCAGTTTTCTTTTCAACCATCATTTATTTATTTGTTTATTTACTTATTTATTTACTTCACAATACTGCAGCCAGCGCCGCTGCCGAAGCAGGAGCGGTTACAAGAGGAGCGTCTTCGCAGAGCGCTCAAACGTAGCAATATCAGCGAACACAACAACAGAAGGCGGCACACAGTTTCATTGCTCAATGGTATGTGGAAAAACGATTCTTAAAAGAGTTTGGTCCTCACAAGATACGGGCGTAGATTTCTGGAATCTATGAGGGATGACGACCTTTTCGGTGGGGCAAGAAATAATTTATCTCATGGCAAACGTATTTTCTGACGGTAGAATAAATACAGGAATTTTAGTATTTCTATAGCTCGTCGTGTTTGGAGCGTCTCTAGCACAAGCTGAGTCAGCATGTTAGATACCGATGATGTTGGCCTGTGTTCTGATAGCATAAATCTGGCTGCAAGTCACAGATCTGCTCCAGCATGGCTTTATATATTTTGGATAGCACAGATCCCGCGCACCCGTCACATACTCGAGAACTGTGCGCACCAAGGTGCGATAGGCCTCGAGCGTAACGTCGGAGAAGGAATTTTTAGTTTTCTGCGCAGGAAACATAAGTCATTATAAGATTTCTTCGTACATACGTTCTTGAAGCGCACTTGGCAATTAATCCTACTGGTAATCGTGAAGCCCAAGTTTTTAACTGAGGTAGTTCTGTTCATAATATGGCCATTGATAAAACACGTCAACTTAAGCTAATTTTTTGTTGCAATGGTCTAGGAAACCGTTTTATTCAAATTAATTTGCAATCCTTTGCACTCACACCTATACCCGAGCATACAAACATCTCCATTGAGCAATAATTGTGAAGACACATAGTTAATTACCGAATAAATAAGACGCTCATCAGCAAACAATTTCACATCTATGCAGTCGCCCACATTTTTTGCAATGTCATTAACGTAGGTGTAAAACAGTAATTGGCTCAGTCATTTAGGCCAACCGTGCTTAACTATATCGAAACGGAAAAAAAGTATTCACTATAATTCATTGTCAAGTCCGTGTACTTGAAGGCAAGTTTAGTTCGAAAGAGGGCGTTTTTGTTTCGTAGATAAAACGAAAGCAGAAAAAATATCTAATTTATTCGATCAATACGTATGAAAGATTTATAACCATTTACACACATACAAACACACACGCACACACACAGGTTTTATTTCTCCAAAAACTAGAAAGTGGTCTCCAGAGTTAAAAGCATGACGAGGCCCATGAAACCCAATACATTGCAGTAGATCGGGGTTCAAAACTGTAGGGAGGAAAAAAACGTTTAGGTGCGCGATAGTTGGTTGATCATGTTTGAAGAAACGGCACAAGGGACGAGGACGAAGAAGGGGGAAGTTCACCCACAATGTATAAAAAGAACTGACATTAATGAACTGAACATTTTCACTGCATAAACTAGGTTTCCCGAAATAATAGTCCTACTTAGCCAAGAAAGTAGCCTTCAAATTCGTTGTGCAATTCAATAAGAAATGCTACTCTTAAAGAAAATTGAAAACAATGAAACGCTCTCACACATTATGGATTGATAAAATATAGGTGGCTTTCCCAAACGATACTCCACAATAGAGCGTAATCACACAACCAACAAGGGCATAGAAAAATCCGCAGAATATAACCAACCACAATATATAGCCTTCGTTGATAACAAGAAAGCATTTGACTCAGTGGAAACCTCAGCATTTATGCACGCATTGAAGAATTAGGCTGCACAAGGGTGTTGTGCGAATTACTGGAAGATATTTATAACGGCTGCACAGCTACCATAGTCCTCCATAAAGTCTGCAACAAAATTTCAATAAGGAAGGGTGCCAGACAGGTAGACACGATCTTCACAATGCTATTGACCGCCTGCTTACAGGAAGTATCCCGAGGCCTGAATGGGAATGGTTGGGGATATGAGTTAATGAAGAATACCTAAATAATCTGCGATACCCTGATGCCCTTGCCTTGCTGGGTCACTCAGGAGATGAATTACAAAATAATAGCAATGAGTTAGACAGGCAGAGGAGAATGGTGGGTATAAAAATGAACATGCAGAAAACCAAAGTTTTGTTCAAAAGTCTCACAAGGGAACAGCAGCTCACAGTTGTTAACGAGGAGCTGCTAGTGGTAAAGGAATACGTCTATTTAGGGCAGGTAGGGACTGCTGATCTGTATCAAGAGAGGGAAATAACTCAAATAATAAGAAGGGAGTGGAGTGCATATGGCAAGTTCTCTCATATCATGAGAGGCAGTTTAGCAATATCCCGAGAGAGAAAAGTATACAGCAGCTGTATCTTACCACTACTCAATTATGGGGCAGAAACGTGGAGGATAACGAAAGGGTTCAGCTCAAGTTAAGGACAATGCAGCGAGCTATGTAAAGTACAATGGCAGGTGTAACGTTAAGACACCGGAAGCGGCGAAAGTGGGTGAGGAAACAAACGCGGATTGATGACAACCAAGTCGAAATCAAGAGTAGGAAATGGACTTGGGCAGGGCATGCAATCCGAAGGCAAGGTAACCGCTGCTCCTTAAGGGTAACAGAGTGGATTCCAAGAGCCGATAGACAGAGCAAGACAAAAAGAGGAAGAGAGAAGGCAGGGACGTTAACCAGAACGGTGTTCCGGTTGTCTGATCTGCACTGGGGAAGAGGGTTGAGGGGATAGAAAGGAAAGGAAGGGGCGAGGAGCACAGTTACAATCGGGCAATCGGTTTCTTTGCAGGAAGATATTCGTCTCAGTAACCGGAAGCACTAAACTCTACGACACAATCGCAGTTGGCCTGAATAAAAGATGAGAGATTAAGTTGCCAGTTTTTAAATTCCGGATCATAAGAAACAAGCAGTACAAATAATGCAGTAAGAAATAGTACTTGGAGACAAAAACTCTCGCTACATTGTTGTGACGCTTTTAGCGTGCCAAGGCAGTTGAGGTCTTCATGGCGATTAAACGGTCATGTTGAATGAAGCCACGAATGTAATAAGAGTTTATGGGCATCGAGCAGACGCTGCAAGATACTGTTCTGAAAACTGACCCGACGAATAAAAGTGCCTACGTTCGAAAACGCTCAAAGAGCGCGAAAAAGTAATAATCGCTTCGTGTTAGTTTTCGTTACCAGCTCACTGACAGTGGAGCAAAAAGAGCTAAACAAACACGGCAGTCAGACATACGCATGCGACCCGAACAACGAAAACTTCAAACGCGTGCACGGAGAAAGTACGCAGTGGAAGAAACGAAATCCTAGGCATGCAACGCAACACTACGAAGACTGAAAGCACGCCGGAACAAATATCACGACCGTAGAGCAAAGGCGGCTTCATACCGCAGCCTCTACCAAGAGACCTAACCCTTATGCTTACTGACCAGGTCCACCTCCAAACGAGCGGATTAATTAGGAGCCGGCGTTCTCAGTCTGGCCCGCCACCCGGCATCGGCGGCCTCGGAGCTTGCCACTCGATGCCGCTGAAAGAAATGGAGTTTGTGTCGAGTGCCAGACGGTGCGACCGGACCGCCTGTGATCCGGTGTGGTGGTATGTCTCATGCCCTATGTGTACTGCTATGTCCCGTGGTATATCCCATGTTTACAGCCACCGAAACGAAGATAGGCCTTATGTTTCAAGAAATATACTAATTTATGCGATAAAACAAATGAACACGCCTGTAAACGTGACACAACTTGCCAACGACTGTTGTTATAAAGCTTCAGTGCTGATATAAATCTGTAAGCGAAGAACATGTCGGCGCTGTGTAGCTTCCTGCACACACGCTTGAACAACGCATGTGCACAAAAATGTTACAAAGCAAAGAAATTGCGGATTGGTTTCTCCGAATCCAACTGTGATGAAGGGCCCCTGCGACTATGTACTCTTAGTCCTACAAGGACAACAGTCAGAAATACCACTCCCTGTTAACTCAGCAGCTCAACACAGCTGGAGCAACTGGGTGGTACGAATTTATGTTCATAGGAAGAGCCGATGGGTTCGCGCATTCAATGTGCACATATTTTTAAAATATATATAACTTATTTCATATATGCTGACAGAGAGAGAGAGAGAGGGTTTATTGATAGGAAAGGCAGAGAGGTTGGCCTGAAAAATAAATGTCTGGCCTGCTACTCTGCTCTGCGGGACGGGAAGAGGAGATAAAAGGAGGTCACGATGGGGGACGATGATGATGGGAGGAGGCAGATGAAAAACTACTTAAAAAAAAGGCACACTTTCTGACATCACAAACGCGAGACAAGGTCCGTGTCGCTCAAAAAGCGTGAGAGCGCTCGCGTTGCCTTTACAGTTATAAAACTATCTGGCCAAGCGCCGAGGATCAAATCCTCAGAGAGGAGCGATGTGTCCATTGACATCAGAGCAGATGCGAGAATGAGTCTTTCCCGTGCATACGCTGGACACGCCACTAAAACATGTTCTATAGTCTCTAGCACGCCACATGTGGTACATTCCGGGGAGTCCGCTCGTCCTATTAAGTGCAAGTATTTGCGCGTGAATGCCACTTTTAAACGTAGTCTACGGATAACGCATGCAATAGGGCGAGGTATTCCGCGAGGAACTGAAAAGGTCATCGTCGGATCTAGCCGTTTAAGGCGGATGTGGCGGGTGTCTGGCAGGGCCCAGTACCTAGCCGTCGCCCTCCTCATCAATTCCGAAAGGAGGCAAGTTGTGTCCACTATAGAGAACGGTACAGCTGTATGCAGGCCACTGCTGAAGGCGCTCCTTGCTTCAGCGTCGGCGGTCTCATTACCATCGAGTCCGCAGTGTCCGGGGATCCACTGAAACACTATACGGTGGCCGTTTCCCTGAGCAAATGATACGAGACTAATGATATCAAGAACCAGAGCTTGGTAGGCTGTGTGACGTAAGAAGCATCCTAAAATGTGTAGCGCAGGTTTACAGTCGGTTAAAATGCACCACTCCTGAGGCGGTTCTCCGCAGATGTGGCGAATCGATTCCCGAAGGCCCACAAGCTCTGCAGCGGTTGAAGTAGACTTGTGTCCCAAAATGAATCTGCGGGTCGTCTGTTGTGCAGGGATTGCGAAATTATAATAATAATAATAATAATATTAATAATAATAATAATAATAATAATAATAATAATAATAATAATAATAATAATAATAATAATAATAATAATAATAATAATAATAATAATAATAATAATATTAATAATAATAATAATAATAATAATAATAATAATAATAATAATAATAATTGGTTTTTTGGGGGAAAGGAAATGGCGCAGTATCTGTTTCATATATCGTTGGACACCTGAACCGCGCCGTAAGGGAAGGGTAAAGAAGGGAGTGAAAGAAGAAAGGAAGAGAGAGGTGCCATAGTGGAGGGCTCCGGAATAATTTCGACCACCTGGGGATCTTTAACGTGCACTGACATCGCACAGCACACGGGCGCCTTAGCGTTTTTCCTCCATAAAAACGCAGCCGCCGCGGTCGGGTTCGAACCCGGGAACTCTGGATCAGTGTACATATACTAAAATTGGAACGATACAGAGAAGATTAGCATGGCCCCTGCGCAAGGATTGCGAAAGCTGCTGTTGATGCATTTGGAGACGCAGATCCATCCGTGTAGGCATGCGCACATCTGTGGTATTCTGACCAGATGTAGGCAAGTGCGAGTTGCTTCAGTCCGCTAACCGGCATCGCAGACTTCTTGATGATGCCAGGGACATGCAGGCAGACTGAAGGCTGAGCCATTACCCATGGGGGCTGCAAGGAATGATGCGGCAGGGCATAGTCTGATGGCAATACGGAGCGATGGAAGCGCAGTACGCGTGCAAAACTGCTGTCTGGTCGCTCATCAAAAATCTTTGTCAGCGGTGCCGTGTAAGCGCACGTAAATATACACGAAGTGGTTCGTGTGACAGGTAGACCGATATTGGGCACGCAAGAGATTCCTCAATCGTGCCTTTGTTCGAGGCACAACGTGGTAATCCGAGGCATATCTTGAGCGCCTGTGCTTGGACACTCTCTAATGTCCGCAAGCAGGAAATACTCATGTTAGAGAGTACAGGAAGGCTGTAACGAACGTAGCCAATAAAGAGGGTGTAGTAAAGTCGAAGCAAGGAGCGCTCCGTTGGACCCCATTTAATGCCTGCCACAAAGCGAAGCACATGGCAAAAAAGAGTGAGTCTTTTCTTTAGCATGTTTATATGCTGAGAGGCAGACATGGACCAGTATGTAGAAAGCATAGGCGAAAATTAACAATAAAGCACAGGAGATGCGCCCGGAGGGTAGTACAGCACGCAAAAATCCGAAGGAGCGAGATTACCAGTTGGATGCGTGCGGTACGAGTAGAGAGAAAGAAAAACGTAATTTATTGAAAGGACGGTGAAGTGGTAGGCCGGCGGTAAAGTGAGCCTGACCTGCAAGCGCTCGGTATCCAGTTTCGCTGCGTGATGTGAAGTGCATACACAAAAAGGAGAGGCGCCGCTATGGCAGGCTGACTTGAAAATTGGTATTTCGGAAAGGAAATGGCGCAATAACGGTCTTACTCGCCGCCAGCACCTCATCCGCGCCGTGCAGGAATGGATGAAAAAGGAATAAAGAATAAAGTCAGAAAGAGTTGCCGTAGTGGAGGTCTGCGGAATAATTTCGACCACCTGGGTCGTGCACTGATATCGTACAGCACACGGGCGCCTTGGCGTTTTCGCCTCCATCGAAACGCGGCCGCCGCGGCCGGGTTCGAACACGTGTACACCGTGCCAGTAACCGAGCGCCCTAACCACTTTTTAACCGTTGAAGGTGTTTGATTTTGACAGGTGTTGCGTATCACGCTCTGCGGGAGCAAGTGGGCACGAGTCCTGTTCTATTTCTCCCGCTAAAGCTGCCATTTATCATCGAGCTACATCCGTGGGCTGAAAGAGGATAACACAGAAGTTTTCAAGGCGAATTCAAGTAATCTGCTTTGTTGTAAGCGCCAAATTATCATTCTTAAGGCTAAATCAGGAACTTGTGCAGATCTAGGGACCATATGTGGCGTGGTTTGTCGCACCCGTTGTACTGCATTGGCTCAGTCGTCATTACTGCGCGAGGAACCGCACAAAAAGACAAATTAAACGTATTAGGTACAGATGTGAGCTCGTTGGTAACTAGTGCTTAATGTTAAAACGAGTAGATTCAAATACAATGCGAGACAAGAGACCGTCATTTGCCTGTCTTGTCTGCCTCACGCTCTAATAATACAGTGATTAATATTGTCCCTGTAACTTTTATATCTGGCACACAGCAAAACAACAGCGCATGTATCGCTGATGTTATGGCTTCGGTTAGGTGTGTTCGTTTAGGCTAACTCGATTAGACCGATCTGGAAAAAATGTGCCTGTCGGCTTCACGTAAACGCTGGCTGGTGGAGATGGTCAGCCCGACAGCAGGAGGTGGATTCACATGCCAGGCCATCTCGCACACGGCATTTACTCGCCGTCACGCCTAGGAATGGGATCATGTGAGGGAAGGAGAGAAACTGGTTTGCTTTTCCTAAAATATTGGCAAGTGTATGTTTGCTTCTTCTGCACTGTAGGAACCGGTTTGCCATTCGAGCTGTCGCGCCTCGGTTCGGTATCAATCTCAACGCGCAGTGGTCGACTTGGGGTGACTTGTTGAGCCAACCGTTGGGCTGAGCAATATCACCGGAAATTAACGGCTGAACGTTATTTTGAATATGAGCCTTGTCAGTGTCAGTGC
This sequence comes from Amblyomma americanum, assembly GCF_052857255.1. Lineage (NCBI taxonomy): Eukaryota > Metazoa > Arthropoda > Arachnida > Ixodida > Ixodidae > Amblyomma > Amblyomma americanum. Next base: position 525,334,998 of record NC_135497.1, read on the forward strand.
TCTCTGAGAGGCGCGCAATAAGTAAACCGGTTTCTGATCTCCCCCGCGTGCCATTAAATTTCCAACTCCATCCACGATAAACCTACCTGACTTTGCGCTCTACCCTCCGTGTTTTCTTGCTCAGAATTTGCGGCTCTTTATCGCAATGTCAAACGTTATTTCCTTCATTAGTTCTGGAAAAAAATGGTCAAATATGACAACCCTTTAATTTTCGTAAGCGGTCGCGAAAATAGGTCTCCTTAAAAAAGGGTCGAAGCATTTATTGGTTCTCTGTGCTCATAGAGAGATATATAAATTTAATCAAATCAAGAAAAAGAGGCCGGCCAGAAAGATTGATATCTGGGATGCTGCTCTGCACTGAGAAGGGGAGGAGCGGAAGAAAGAGGGTCATGATGGACGACGATGTGGTGAAAAGAGAGATGACAGTCTGTGTACACACATTTGAAGGCATCACAGCAGTGAGCCGAGCTGGTGTCACTCAAAAAATGTGAAAATACCCGCATTGCCTGGGCTGCTTGCCAACTGTGTGGCTATGAGCCCATCAGTCAGTCCTCCGAGAGTGGCCTGCTATCCAAGCGCTTCAAGGAAGCAGCCAGCGTTATTGGCGCGCCTATACCGGACGAACCACTAGCACACGCTCTACAGTCTCGGCCAACCCACAAGTGGCACAGTCTGGGATGTCCGCTGGTCTAATTAAATGTAAGTATTTTCGCGTGGAAGCCACATTTAAACGAAGTCTATGCATCAAGCCTGCATGAGGCTGCCGAATTGCACGCGGTACAAACATTTCCAACTCGGATCTAGTATTTTCAGGCGGATGTGCCGAGCTCCTCACTGAGCCCAGAATTTTGCCCTCGCATTCTTTATAACGTTGGAGAGAAGGCAAGTGGTGTCCGGTCTAGACGACGGCACAACTGTACGGAAGCCATTGCTCAGAGCAGTCTTTGCTTCAGCAACGACCTCCTCTTTCCTATGCTCAACATTTTGCTGAGTAATGCCCTCTAGAAGCATGCACAAAAACAATGCCTACAGAGTGTGTTTTGTAAAGTTTTTGTTGTTACCGTTGGTACCAAAAGTATAAATTTTTTGCATTTTGTTTCCGACAATGTACGGGAAAATCTTCCTTTTTATAAAATGCTTCACTGGTGTCTGTAACATGCAGGACATTCAAAAGAGGAATTTGAAGCTAATTTCATGGCAAGTCTCATTTCCATAGGAATGGGACTGGATCTGCAGATACTTGTAGTTTTGACATCGACAGCAGCGTCTCGATCTGTCTGTCTCTCCCCTTCTTTCCGCAGCTTGGCATTTTCAGCGCTGTTTCTTTCGCTCGTCGACCATGTCATGCACGATTGTGCGCAGCAGCCTCAGTTATTCCGGACAGCGGTAGGTCCACGTGACGATGACCCTTAGCGAAAAAAGGCTGTGCTGAAATGCATTTCGAACACATTTATTAATTTCATATTTATTTTGCAATTGTTGTGCATATGCTTAATAGGGTAGGATGTTGGGCCAGTTGGTGTAGCGACATAATTAAAACTTTGCGCAGGAAAACACAGGACGGGAGGGGGAAACACGCACACACACACACACACACGAGCGCAAACTTGCAACTGCATTTTCAGAAATGATACACCGCCTTAAGAGGCAGAGAGGGCGCAAGCGTACAAAATTCAGAACATAACATGTAGGAAGAAAAGAGCACGCTCATAGATACTGCAAAAATTGCATAAAGAATAGGCACATGCAGAATCTTATCAGAACTAATCGGAAATGAACAACAAAAGCAGGCTATCCATTGCGGAGAAAGGCGAGTTCTTCCGTGGTGCTAATTTTAAGGGCCTCTACAATTTTCCGGGCCAGCGTATCGGAAGCCCGCCCGATAAAAACAGTAGAACGGAGGAAAGGACGGCATTGCTGTTTCTTCTTATACCTTTCAGTATAGTGTTCGCATTTGAGGCAATGCAAAGACAGGTTCGAGCCGCCACTTGCCCCCAGGGAATTGGCATGCTCTCTGAGCCTGTCATTGAGGCAGCGCCCTGTCTGGCCTATGTACACAGACCCACAGCTGAGCGGAATCTTTTACACCACACCAACAGTGCAAGGCACAAACTGAGTTTGGTCTTTGATTACACATTTGTTCTTCTTTGCCCTTTTGCTTTGGCACCTGCTGGTCATGGCGCACAGGCGGGACAATTTCAAGGGGGCTGTAAAAACGACATCAGCTCCGAACTTATTAGCCACCCTCTTGACATTGTGCGATAGCTTGTGCACATAAGCAATGACTTGAAAAGGTCTTTTTTTCTCTTGCCAGCGTAGGGTGAGGAACAGCGACGGCCCTCTCAAGCCTACTAAATTGTTTGAGCAGCGACTCCGCCACAGAACCTATTACCAATCTCGGGAATCCGGCTTGCTCCAAACGTTCAACCTGGTGGACAAAACTGGATTCGACCGTATGCGTGCATGACTTTTAAAGGGCTGATCTAAGACAAAAAGACACAATGCCACGTTTTACGAGCTTAGAATGAGATGAGTCATATGGCAACAATGCTTTCTTCGAACGCGGCATATAAGACCAACAAAGGTGTTTGTCATTTTGTCCATATGCTTAAATTGCAATGCGGATACTTTCTAAGTATCCTGGGAAAAATATTTTGAACATTGTTAGGAATGCAACAAGTCCGCTTAGAATGTTTATTATACATTAAAAATATTGCCGCGAATCTTTGCAGTGTTTCTTCCTTCTTCGAATGTGCTGACACGCCACTTTATCGCTTTGTTTGCGACGCAAGACGCGCCTTGATTTATCTGGATTGATAGCAGCCAGGCAGAGCTGATTCTATGTTGTTCCGGAATGTTCTAGTAACTTTACACGCTTTATCTCGAAAGTTCGCTATCAGCCTTAAATTGAGCACGGCCGACAGCGGCGGGCATTCTGTTCGACGACCGCCAAGCACGCTTGTTGCTACGCCGCCGCCGAGGGATTTAGTCCATTGTGGGCGCAAGTCAGCCAAAATAGAGAGTTGTGTTGACACACCAATTTCGCAGCCTTTCTGCTCTCCGGTGTGCAGTCACCACTTCGTGACATCAGGTGGAGGTGCTGGGTCGCCCTCCATGTTCCGGACACCCCCTTCAAGTCGTGACGCCAGCCATCTGAGCTTCTCACCTGAGGACGAGCCAGCAGCTCAGTGAGCCAGCTGACGTCTCCAGGGAGAAGAGCCTGAGTTCGGAACCCTGCCGGACCGCACCAGACAGCGAAAGGACGCCACTACGAGCACCGCTACTTCACCAAAGATGTCGTTCCCGATCATACTGCAGCAGCCGCGGGTGCCGCCAACTTCCAATGGATCCCTAGGCGAAGACTCCGAAGAATGGCTGGACCAATATGAGCGCGTGGCATCATTCAACAATTGGGATGATGCGGCGAAACTCTGGCACGTCTTTTTCACACTGGAGGGCCCAGCACGCACGTGGTATGAAAACCACGAGTCTTCCTTATCGACATGAGACCTATTCAAGAAGGAACTCTTGAAGGTGTTCACCAGTGTCGTGAGGAAAGTCAGCGCTGAACGACTCCTCGAGTCCAGGATCCAGCTTTTGAATGAGCTGTGCAATCCGTCCGGACACGACGACCACCACCAGCGGCAACTTGCGGGAAGTGATCCGCGAAATCATCCGCGAGGAGCTACGCCGATTACTGCCATCCCCCCCCCCCCCCCCCATAGCCGCAAGCAGCGACTCTCATGGACGTGGTACGGGAAGAATTGCAACAGGCACTTGGCACCCCGACGGCCACAGAACCCCAGGCCATGACGTACGCCGCTGCAGTACGCACTCCTCAGCCCCAACGACAATCCCTTCGTCCTCTCCAACGTGAACCACTTGTTCCCTAACTCCGCCTTCGTGCCCCCGCCCGCCAAGCCTATGAGAGAGGCTCAAGCCCCAGAAAATGGGACGCCTGGAGGACTTCCGACGACCGGCCGTTGTGCTTCCACTGGGCAGGCCATATTCTTCGTCACTGCTCGTACCGACGTATCGGTCTTCGAGGATTTGCCGTTGACGCCCCGTGGCCAAGCTTCGGCCAACGTCCGCAGGAAATCGACGAGTACCTGCGTCGAGAGGAGTACACGCCAAACCGCCTTTCGCGCTCTCCACCGCCGTCAACCTCGCGCTTTTCTTCGCCACGCCGCAGCTACGCAGCCGCGGCACGAGGAAGGTCTCCCAGCCCCCGTAGGGGAAACTAAAGACAGCAACCTCTCAAGGTGAGGTTGCTCACGAGCGAAACACCGAAGATCCTCCACCGACCATGCCCCATGAAGACGCTGCACCCGCTACGCCGCATGAAGAAGCTAAACTCGCTGCACCGACGCCGCACAAAATGACAACCCCGACCACGACGCGACCTGCATTCAAAACGACGCCGCCACACAGGAAAGCTCCAACGACACGCCCCACCCGCGATTCGCATACGCGACGAAGCCGTGACCCGACGCCGAGGCCGAATTGCAATGCAAGAGCCAGGACATCAGACTTAAGCCCAAACTCGATGGAGCGTACACACGAAGCGCCTACGCGCACGAGCGTCTGGAAAACCGGTCTGCGCATGCGTGAGGCGCGAGGCGCGAGCGGGGCGCGAGCAGGGCGCAGATATCTGACAATGGTCAGATATTTGCGCCCCCGCGCGCGCGGAAGAGGCTTGTTGGTTTCTGACTGACGTGCACCAATGAGAGCGCAGCTCTCCCAACATCCGGTACGGACTTTTTCGCGCCGTTTCCTCGGTTTCGCTTGGTTCGCCTATGGCTGCGGCGATGTCTGAGGGTATAAATAACGAACTACTCATTGCTGCTGTAGAGAGGCGGCGCTCGCTTTGGCTGGTAAGCGACAGGCTGCATAAAAAATAAGCACTTTGGAGAGAAGTGGCGGAGGATGTACTACCGAGAGCGCCAGGTAGGCATACACTTTGCTCGTGATGAGCACTTCATGGTTGAAATGTGAAACTTTTCGCGTTACAATTGTGCAGAAAGCGTGGACCTTGTACAAAAACGCTGGAAATCGCTGTGCGACAAATTCTGCCTCCTGTACACGGCACGTCAGTTGGGGCGGAAGAGCGGCGCTGGCGCGGACGACATCGAGCCCACGGATTTCGTGTGGGCACATTACGAGCAGCCGTTGTTCCTCAGGGACACGATGGTCACCAGGCCGTAAGTTCATCAATATTTTTATTCCCATACCGAGCTGTTCGCTTTAAGGAACACAAGCAGTGCCGTCGTTTGCCGTGGCGGGAACACTGCAGGCGTGAAGCAAGCGCTATTTGACGTGATACGATTACATCCGAAGTGAACGTGTTCTTGATGCAGGACTTGTTGCAAGAAAATGTGGCATAATCTGTGGCAAAGCTGCAGCTGAGCGTGCTGTTGGCAATTGCTCCACGTCATAAATCCAACGTAAAGTGTGCAAATGCGCCCGACACAACCACCCGGCTGCTGCTTGCGCCGCTGAGCAAGCAGAACGCCGAGCCGCCGTGACACTGGCGGGAGCTAATGATAGGTGTATGAAAATCAGGCACTTTAAATGTACGGAGACTTCATATGCTGCCTTAATTGCTCAGTAATGTGTATTCTTAAATAGGCATTTTAAGCAAGCATCTTGTGTTGCTTACTGGGCTTTTCATGCAACTTGAATGCCACTGACGTCCACACATTAAAAATTACATCTCGGCATTTATTTCTGCCACGAGAATGTTGGAAGTTTACAACATAACAGGTAGAATTTTTGCTACTGTTATTGGATGAATTGTTCCTTTCCGTGTTTGTTTTTTTATAACTTATATGAGGTATTATTTTCATGCCCAGGTGAAAATCTGTTAATTAGATAGTTATCTAATGGTTTCATCTGGTCCCAGAAGGAATTCTGGTTTGCTGCTGGTTGAAATAGCCCCTGTAGGGCACCAACTATTTTTCGGCTTTAATCTACTTGTCCCAAAAGGAAGCCTCTGGTTTGCTGCTGGTTGAAATGGTCCCTGCTGGGAGCTTCTGGTTCTGAGGTGAGATCTACTGGCTCCTACTGAACTTTTTGTTGTCAGATTTACAACTTTTTTCTGTTGTATATGTTGTAATGGTCTTCCTCAACGCACAAAATTTTTCATCAAAATCTCTTCGAGGTTTTCTGCCATACATTGCAAAAATAGTGCTAAAATTTAATGAGAAAACTATGTTTATTAACTAGCTGTTCCCCGCTAACACCTATGGGAAGCCCTTAATGAGAGAGTATATAAGCATGAGCGCATAGTAAGTTTAAACCAATGTGAGTGTATGTTTTTCATATAAGTTATGTGTATTGCTGTGCTTTGTTGTTGGCACTCAGTTGTTACGATTAAAGCTGCGTGTTCTCACTATAGGCAGATCTGCGTGGCCCTGCAGGGCAACACATTTTAGTGTAGGTTGCTTCTGTTGTCCTGAATCTTTGGAGTGTGTTTATTGTCATTAAGAGACTCTTTAAAACATTTTTTAACTTGTCAGAAAGGGATGAAATTTAAGGTCATATTACACGGATGGTTTATCCAAGTAAATGTTCGCGCTATCGGCCGTTACTGGTTCCAGCAGGTACAGGGAATGGATCAATAAACCATTTGAACTGGGATAATAAAGAACCTCATTTGGACATTTTCACCGCAGTCCTATCTCACACTTGTAGATGCCTGTAATGACATACCTGCAGCTCATGGTATTCTATTTAAAAGGATACCCTGTTGCTCAGATTCCAGTTCATGATCAGGAATGCCAGGTGGCGGAAATAAATGCACAGATTTCATTTTTTATTTGTAGCTATTATGTGGTTGTGGGAATTAGCATGCCAACCAATTGTATTGAAACAGTTCCCTCGTCATGAAATGCACGTGGCAGGCCGTGTGGATACGCTCAGTCAAACAGAAGTGGCGAAAATATGCTTGAGGGCATATCAGCTGCATTATTAATGAAGAGAACGTGACAATTCGGAATCCGCAACGACACTTTTTTGATGCAATGATCACAGCTTGACTCTTGGCTGCTTAAGCAGTAAGTGTAGATCACGTTCAAAATATCACAAAGCAGCATGACCAGAAATAAGATCAACACCTTCAGTCTTACTTGCCTGTACACTTCAAATACAAAGCCCTCACAGTGAAATACTGTTAAAATGAAGAAGTAGTATATGAGTTGACCAAGAAACACAGCAAATGGCACTGTAACATACAAAATATATTGCGCACTGAAAGAAAATAACAAGGCTTTGCATTGACTGGAAGCATTTCACACATCTAATATGCGACTCCAAATTAAACGAGTTTCCATTCCGTACTGACATATTAAAATACTCATTTTTTCCTCGAGCTACACGAGAATGGAACAATCTAGACATAGATATTACTAACAGTTCATCATTAAATGCGTTCAGTGCCCAGGTTATAGATCACCTGTTTGTTTCCCAGTAGTTATTCTCATTTTCCACACTTTTCTGCCCTGTTTATTTCTACTGTTTTGTTTGTGCCTAGATTGAAAATACAACACTAACTGCAGCCGATTTCCTTTTTTTGGTATGCTTGTCATCATGTTTGCCGCCTATTATTTGTATCTCAACTTGAATTCTCTAACCGATTTTGTAACTATTTTTGCCATATGTTATTGTTAAATTGTTTACTACAAACATGTGCACTACAACTGTATCATTCAGAGCCCTTCCTGTTACAGTCCTTGATGGGACTTACATTATCAAATAAAAAAAAATGCTCAACATACTGTGTGCACGCGAAAGGCCTCATGAAGTTTCCATGTTTATGCATATTCATCTAGGAAAATTGGACGCTTTATGTGTACAAAAGGAACACCACTGTTTGCAATGTGCTTTGTGCATTACAGATAAAATGTGTTTTCTATCATGTGCACTGTCACAGCTAAGAACTACGCGAGATTCCGTGGCACCAAACAAGAGACAAGGCACAAGTGCTCTTTCCTTCCTTGTTGCGCGCTATAGAACGGCACGTGAATTACCCACTAGCCTGAACCCTCACAGTTCTAAGCTAAGGATCATAGGCAATGTTACCAGCGGTTCACCATTATTCACTCACTCACTGCTTTATCAATCAGACAGGAGTGCCATGTTAAAGTGCAGATTTGCTGCACCTACACAGATACTTTATAGGCAAGCCAAGGAGCTGCATAATATGCTTAATGTGTGAGACAACTACTTAGTGCAATCAATGAACCTGCATATTTTATTTTCCATACAATGTGCACCAACTCCACACATATAGTTCTTTGGGTCACCACTATGCATATGTAACTCACATGTATCAGATTTTGTTTCATATAAGTTCCAGTTGACAGGAACATCTTCCTGCAACCAAGCAGTTGAAAAATGGCAGCACTTTTGTTGCATTAACTGCACACCAAAACCTCAGAGGGTAGCACAAACATGTGCCACCTTTATACTGCTATTATGGTAGTCTTCATGAAGAGGCCAGTGGTAGTAATACATAGCAAAAGCAGCCAAAAGATGAAGCGGTGCAGTGCACGAAACAAAACATTTGGGCACATAAGTAGGCAAATGGCTTAGAGCAGTTTCAAAATTTCACAATAACGTATACAGGACATTACAAGATAAAAATGCAAAAAAGCTAGAATATACAAGACAGTATGCTCAAAAAATGGTATGCAAGACACAAGAGGGAACAGAATATGAGGATGCCACAGTATGTACAGCTGTCATGAACCAGAATAGGGTAAGTCCGTCCTGCAAATATCATTATATGACCTGAAAATGATGAATGGAAGTAAAAAGACTCGTTGAGCATATATCGACACATTCTTGCAAACAGTGACTTGAAACACGCAACTTCATGGTGCATATATATGTACACTCTCATATACAGGACCTGAGGAAACTACAGGCAGCAATTCAGGAAGCCAGGTCCAAACGGGGTGCCAGGGGCAAGCAGTACGCCGGCGTACCAGCACAACAGTGCCCCAGAGCCATCAGAGACCATCATTGAGTTGGAGGAGTGGCGCCTGGACTGCGCATCGCAGGCGTCACTCGTGCACGAGGTGGTGACTGACGAGGCACTGCCATCACGCCACGAGTCGCTGCCGTCAAGCCACGAGTCACCTGCGTCGAGCCGGTCGGTGCCATCCCTCCAGGCACCTGTTGGCTTGCTGGAACAAAAAGCATCAGTGCTGCAGTCATCAACGCCTACACAGAACAAGCGAAAGAGAAAAAAGGAATATGCTGATGATGCTCTGGCTGAACACATCGAAAAACTCACGGATGCACTGCAGACATGTGATGGACATGATGAGTACGACCACTTTTGTCTTTCAGTGGCCAAAATCATGAAGCGCGTGAACAAGAATCAGCAGATTGACCTGCGCGCAAAGGTGCTACAACTTTTTAATGAATTTACTTTTGAATGACGTTCCACTGTTTGGAATCTTTCTTTTGCCTCTAGAATATGCTTAAAATGTGACACCAAAATAGTAACATTTATGCCACAATGTGAAATTGCGATGCGCGAGATTTTGGTCAGGAACATCTGCTTGGTTATGTTCCTGACACAGGCTACGGGATTCACGAGTATAGACAATTCCTTTACTCCAAGGAAAGAATTTGTAACAGGCACCACATAGGCTGTGCTTTTGACTGCCTAAGCACATTATGCGTAAAGAGGCGTCAATCTGGTGCGCAAGCCTCACAAAATCGCCATTGTGTGCACAAATTTCACTCCCGACGCTGTGAGTCTAGCTAGCACTTACCAAGGTTGTGCGTTTTATGAGACACAGCGTCATTGCCCAAATACATATTTTGACAGTAGCCGTACTCTTGTTTGCCGTGAGCGTTCATTATACCAGTGGCCGTTATAAGCAGGCCTGACTGTGCTTCTTTCCGGTCAGTGCAGTGCTGTCGTGTTCGTTCCTGAATACATAAGGCCGCAAACAGCTTCATGCATGGCCAAAGCTAACGTAGTAAGAAGTTCGTATGCATTTCTCTTAAACACTAGGGTACCTTACCTTCACTGTCTAGGATGACACTGCTGGTCTTGCACCCTGCTCAACTGCCTCCTTTGATATTCCTAGCTGCTGCCACTGCCAGGGAACTTCACCAGCCTTGCTTCAGAAGTACGCAGCAAACTGCTCCCTGGCCGCAGCAGCATCAGTGTGGTGGTTTCGTGCAAGTTTCGGAGCCAGTGGGAAGTACTGACTCTCCACACAGCTCTCCCCCACCCATTGCTTGCCTCGCTGCCAGTACCCTTCCACTACATTCCCAGACATGTCTTCCCTATCTGTCAAGTTCTGCGACTGTGGAGTTCGGATAGTCAGGAAGTTGTAGAGGATGCAGGCAGCCTTGACAGTGTAGTCCACATTACTCGGGTGCAGAGGGATAGTGCGCAGTAGGATGCGCCACCTGGCCGCTGTAATTCCGAAGGCGTTCTCAGCACAGCGTCTGGGGAAAAAACCATAACAATGAACGAACAAAGATTGTGGCATATCCAGTGCATTTATTAACGAACACATGCATGGGAATACAGATAGAATGGAATTTTATTTTTCCAGGCCTGCTTGCTTTGAGCTTTCCATTTACTCAAGCTGACATTTCCGTGTTGTGAATATAAAGTGTATTGAGAAAGCTTGCATTAGTTCAATGTCAGTATAATTCCAACATTTGTTGCAGTTATTTTCATATTCTCTGTTTTGAATTAAGCCTGTGTTCTACCACCTTCTTGCACCGAGAACTTGGCAACCGTGATTAAATAATGCCACATCATACCGTGCTCTGCTTAACCGGTAGTTTAAGATCCTCTTCTGATTTTCTCGCTGCCTAGATGGATAACGGTGCATAAAGTCAACTCGAAGCTGGAAGGCTTCGTCGCCCACGAAAGCGAAGAGCGTAGTCTCTTGCGTCCCAGGCAGTCTTCCAATTCTTGGAATGTCCAGGCGTCCCTCGCTAAGGTCACACCCGAAGTCACTTTTTTTCAGTGTGCCACCATCACTAAGCCGGCCTTCAGCACCGACATCCACAAGGATATACTTGCATTCACTGTCGACGACAGCCATGAGCACAACAGAGTATGTGCCTTGAAATGAAAAGCGTAGCACAATTAGCACAGGTGGCAGCACACCTAGTCTGAAATGTTCAGTGTGACAATGACAAGGCATGACTGCATGCTATACAGCATGGTACAGTAAAATCTTATTATAAGAGACACTCTTATAAGAGACATGCGGGAATGGTTTGATTGGTTCCCCTGTTTGCCATGTTAACAACTTTGCACACAAGAGACACCCGGTTACTGTATGCCATTTCACAAATAGCAGGCAATGCTGTGAAGCCTAAGGAAATAGTGCGTCCGCCGCGAAGCCATATAAGATGCTGTTGGGCACTCAAGTGTTCGGGCTCTCTAGCATTACTGTAATGTTCACTGAATGTGAACTACTTTTAGGGCACGGACAGCCTTTGCGAACAGGCACGCTAGCTTTGGCAGCGTTGCCTGCTGTGTATGAAATGGAGTATAATGAGCTCAAGTATGACTTGTCCAATTATGTGTTCCTCCAAATGTGTATAGAAGAATCACGTAGTCAGCCAGTTCATTTAGACATGACATTTCATAACATATCTAAATGGAAGTAGTGTACAGAACATGCACAATTTTACCTTGTAGTTGTAGAACTTGCTCCTGGGGTTTGGAGGGCAGACGATGACCACGTGCTTGCCGTCAACCGCTCCCAAGCAGTTCGGAAACTGCCATCGCAGGGAAAAATCCCTGGCAATTCCTCCCCACTGCGCCTTTGTAGGTGTCTGGAAGCAGTCAGCAGCACTTTGAGTGAGATAGACAGCGGCAACCTTGCAAAATGTTACATGACCAAAAGCCAACATCTAACGACAGACATGGGGAATACGATTTTTTTTGCAATATTTCCCCTGTTAAGTTCCTTTCAGTGCAAGAGCACTACTTCACGATGAATCCTAAAAATCCCGAGGTGGCTATGAAGCCTGTTGAAAAGCCGCTATGATCTCACAACATGAAAAACTGCCGCATGAAAGGGTATACCTCTGAGAGACAACCAGCGCCAACTCTCATGGCTGAGTGGAAGAATATTGCAAAGGCCTACTTCACCTGCATGAAATGATCTTTCAGTCGTTCCCAAATGGCCCGACATGTTTCGTGGATGCACCACCGTGCTGTCTCGATGCCCACGCGGAACGCAACGGCAACATTGCAAATATCTTACCCTGAAGCCAGATAGCTAGGAAACAGAGCAAAATGATCAACACATGACGTAACCTTGAATTGCGCCTCCGTTTTTTATGTACTTTCGATTATTCTGCCAGCGTCTCAATTTTAAATGCAGCTTTTGTAGAGGTATGGCAGAGAAAGTCATTTCATGATGTGAAGCTCCTAGATTCTAGCAATGCTAGATTACAGGTTTAGCACCTCCATGCATTCAAATTTTGCCCGTGTCTCATTTGTTCTACTGCACTGCTTCTGTTATCTTACCGTTTATCTGTAGTGACACTCTTCACTAGCTTTATTTTGTTCCTTTTCAGTTCATTTTCGTCACATTCGGACTGTCTTTGGCTGCATTTGCTTGCTTTCTTTTCTTTTTAAGTCCTCGGGTGCTACAACCCGGCCTTCCTGTGCCGTGCACCTGCATTGCTAGGGGTTCCCTACTCTTTTAGTCACGTCTTAACCATTTTGCTTTTGTTCTGGTTTCTCCAGTTGTGACTTATTGCTTTTATGTGACTTCTTTTTTTCTTTGCATTTTTCCGAATATGTTTTTGAGCATTTAGCACTGTTTCGTTTGCCTTAATGGGTTCCAGCTCTGTAAGCAGCAGCTGCTCCGGTCTCTCTCGCTCTTTCATTTTTTTTAGAGGACCATTACAAGGCTTAAAGGGTAGCTTGTCTATTTCGCCAAACTACCACACAACTATGTGTCGAAATGCTTTTTCTCACAATGTAGAACTCCAGCTTTATAAACCTCAATGCTATTGCCAGTCGCTCGCCTGGCCCCAGGGGCTCTCTCACAACAAGCTGCCGTTTGAGGTCTGGCAAAACAAATCTCAGCACTTCATCAAACAGCACTGGAGTCATCCGGAAAAACTTTCGGAAAAGTTCATGGTCACTTTCACGCATGCGACGCATCGGCAGAGGGAAAATATGTGGTTTGTTATGCCAACAAGCAAAAACCAGACAGCATGACTACAATACACTGTGATGCGCTATTGCAGCACAACTATTGTGGGTGCTTTCTGTGACTGAATAAAGCAGCCTTGTGTACAGTGTCGGTGAAAAGTCTTCAGGGTCAAAGATTTTCGTTCCAGCCGCACAATGGAGATATCACGATGCTATTAAAGTCCAAAGGGCCTTGAAATGATAGGTTTCTTCTGATTGGAGAGAAGCTCACTTCTTGAATGCTTCACTACAAGAAGCATTCAAGGGGACATTGATTCCACAAATGAAAGTTGTGGCCTGCGACCTGACGGCGTGTGCATATTATTTATGCCAGATAAGATATTGAAGTCGTTTTCAAAGCTGCATCTTGTCAATGTCAGTGCTGCCCTTCTGCCTCACTAGCTTGGTTATTTCAAAGTTGCATCTCTGCAATGCAGGCACTAAGCTTCTGCACGAGCAGTGCAGAAGCAGCCAATTGTTCATGCCCCTTGGTTCTCCTGACACTGTTTTGCAATAGCGATGTGCCCCGGAGACCACCGAGAGGAGCCCCAACTTTCGAAGATCGTGCTTATTCGTAAGTTGCCAATGTTCGAATACACTGACATGAAACTCCTTTGCCTTTTTTATGTGATCTCTGTTGGCAACGAAGAACTTTGGAGCGTACTTCATCCGAGTTGCTTCACATCTCCAACCGTATGTATATATATATATATATATATATATATGCCCTAAGTGCCTAGCATTCAGTTCAGATGGAACACGACTGCTATTTTAGTCCCATCAAACAGCAATTACCGGCACTGCATTTCCACCTGTACCAAAGCCTCCATTCCTTTTTGGCACTAACTAAACCCTCCCACTCACTCCTTATGTTAACGGTATGTCACTCCTTATGTTAACGGTATGTGTGGACGCCACTACAGAACATCAGAACATTAAAACATGTATGATGGCGTATTGGTAGCTGGCTTTTTTTTTCTTTACCATTACACCTCAAATCCAAGCTGTTAAGTTTGTTTCAGTTTGGGTTCGTTGTCACAGAGTGGCAGTTGCTGTTCGTTTTGGATACAGCTACAACAGCGGCGAACTTTTCTTTCTCACAGTGCACAGCCGACAATTTACCTGCTGCTGGAATTCCGTCCGCACGTACCACTGCACAGTACCACCAAATATAGCAATATTTGCTGTTGCATGGTTTTAACTTGTTAGCTAGATTACGTCCGCTGTCGTTAGGGGACCTATAAGTGACTGCACTGTGTAAACGCAATCAAACCATTGATTATGTAGCCCCACGGGATAAAGCATTCTTCTTTGCACAAGGTGCAGTCAAAGGAACATTTTCCAAGCAGATTAATGCAGAGAAGCCGACCACCAGACCAGGGGGAAAGGATCTCTGTACCTCTGTACCCAGTGTATCATAGTGGGTACCTGGCGGCACTGGCGACCGAACTGCGCGCCTACGGCATAGGGCTCGGATGTTTTAACCACTAAGCCGCCGAACTGTTGCGCTAAATGTCTTTTCAAAACTCTACACGGACCTTTTACACTTACAGCGGAAACGAAGATACTTACCGCAGGGTGACATCGGCCTTCTTGTCTGCGCGCCACGAACACGGGCCGAACCCACCAGCGGTGCCTTCTCCGCTGGCGACGCTCCTGCCTCCTCCTCACAATGAACTGAAGTGCTGTTCTTATCACCAGCAGTAAAACTCGTCTTCGTGCACACACCACTGGCATTATTGCAAATAATGATGCTTGGAGAGGAGCGGAATACCGACGAGCTGAACCGGGATCCAAGTGATGCTATGTCGATGGTGCTTCAGATTACACTAAACACCGAAAAAAACTGCGAGGCGATGCGTGCGCGTTTGCATAAAAACCTACTGTGCAAACCACAATTCAGTTTATAAATGGATTTACTTCTCCTGCCGCATTAAAAAGCTAAACGCTTCAAGTGGCAGTCAAAAAGTTTCGGCCGATTTTAGCCTATGCAGTCAAGCAACGATACGGGAGGGCGAGCGATACGCGAGCACAAGCACGCGCCAGCAACTGGCCATGGAGATTCGCACCGCTTTCGACGTCCGTCGCGGCGCGCCGCTAGGCGCGTAGGCGCTTCGCGTGTATGCCTCGGAAGTGTTCATCCAGTTCGGCCTTTAGAAGTCACTATCAACGGCCGTAAAGTTACCGCTCTTGTCAACACAGGAGCCATCTGAGGTGGCACAGTAGCCAGGTATGGCTTCAATGACAGCAAAAAATAGTCATCGCTGTCGTATGGGTACGTAAGGCACTCCTGACAACATCAAGCTGGACATTTACTGTGTCTAGCTTGTTTCTGCGCTTCTTAGGCCTCTGGCGCACATTTGCCTCTGAGGACGTTGAGGAACATGTTCTATTCCGTTCATTCGAAGCAGTGGGTTGCGGATGGCCGGTGGAGTCATGGTCGGTGAACACGTGTTCAGGGCCCACAAAAATGTCCTCAAAGGACGGTGCAGGTGAATGTGGCCGCGGGCTTGCCTCTTCCTCTTCGAGGACAACCTCGGGCTCTATGCTGCTGTGTCCTCTGCAGGAAACGCCATACGTAAACATTGTTTACATAGTGAACATAGCTATTCGCTTATTGAGTTTGGCGGCAGCACTGGTAAAACCACGGCTTGGCTGAGAGCATGCCAGTTACGCCCGCCTGTCTACAAACCTGCCCTTTATGTATCTGAATTGAATCAAATAACCCGTCAAAACGCACACAAGTATATTAGATGAAGAATGCACCGAGTAAAAATGTTTGCAAAACATCAATTTCTCATTTTTGCATATTCGAAAGTAAAAGCAAGCGCGTAAAATCTAATCTGTGCAAAATGTGTGGTGGTAGATGTTATTGAAGTGCTACGTACTGCCACATATCCATTTGATCTCTGAGGAAACGCATTCTTTCGAGGTATATCCAGACCTCACTCTTGGGCACGGCCCCTGCGCCGCTTCTTTTGCAGTTCTGAATGTCTCTCAATTTTCTGCGGTAGGTGTCTTTGAGGCTTCTCCACCGACCTTGTACAACGTCGACAGTTACTGAAAAAAATGTTAAAATTAGTTAGGAAGGAAAATAATTAACTAAAAACACCTTAATGAATTCCAGAGTGTGGCACAAAGCGTATAGCATGTTCCCAGAGTAGCTCTGAGGAACAAAGCATGGACATGACTGCACGCTCCACTAACAGTGAGCATGCACTAAGCAGTTCGCGAATGGAATCGGTGCCGAGATTGTGCATTTCGACATTTGACACCACAGAAATATCAGCAGCTCAAAACGGCCCAGAATAATTCTGATAATTTAAGTTATTTTAGTGCGCATTGACATTGCACAGCACGCGGATATATTTGCACTTCACCACCATCGGAATCTGTGGCAGAGACTTGAGCATTTACCTTGCAGTTACCGGTGAAATAAGTCATTATTGTGCCGTACCGGAACGGGTACTGGCGTGGCCCCCCGCCGTGAACAAACACAGTGTAGATTGAGGCAGAAAAATGAACAAGAAAAAAACAAGCCTCTTCCGCACGTGAACAAAGGCAGTCAGATTTTTGTTTTGCCTTCACGATAGTTTAAAGTTACTTTTTTCCCCCGGAATGCAAGTGGAAAGCCCCCATGGGCGCCGCAGAGGGTAAACAAAGGAGGAGAAAAAGTTTGCAGGCCTCGAGCCGAGCACAGTATTTAGAGAGCACGTGCTGCTGAGCGAGTCTTTCGCACATTCAAAAGGAATCGTTTCGCCCATACGCGCTTTCTCTCTTAATAACAAGTTCAGCATATTGTGTTTTAATGATGTGTTTATTTCCTCGCAAAAGGGAGCGATGCAGAACGTGCGGCTGCAAAACACCCAGAATCCACGTGTGCAGCCATTCATATGCGCCTGCCTTCTGAACTGACTGCCGTACACTTTCATAAAAGAGAAATCACAATCGCTCGTAGTTAGAGCTTCGGCACTGCAATCCACACCCGTGAGCAAAAAAAAAGAAAGAGTAGACTAAAAACTGGTACGTACGTGTGGGGTCGATCTGTCGGAGGGCCATCGCGCAACACCTCCCATATACCGGTCTTGTTGGAATTTTTCCGGTATTCGTTCGAGCATACATTCCATCAAATCGGTCGCTTGGCGACATTGTCGACAAGCAGTTCATTGAACGCAGCGCGAGCCGCTTCACCAGCGCGGAACGCAAATGCTATATCGACTAGTTGCCCCTGCATGCGCTCGAAAAACCACAACACCTACTATGCCGCCACGTGCGTGAGCAACGCTCCAAAACACCGTTTGCGTTTGGCGCTTCGCCGCTTCCGGTACTGTACTTCCGGCGGCGGCGGTGGCACGTGACCACAGGTTAAGATGCTCGCCATTGGTCAGTCGCAGAGCGAACACACCGACGCTGCGACTGAATTTCCACCGAACGGAACTCGATCGCAAGCTGTCTGCGACTAGAGCGACGGCCCTCCCCAGTCGCAGAACGACAGAATTCGCAGTGTCGTAGGCGAAAATCGCATGCATGTGAAACCGGCCTAAAGCGTTTATGATTTACAGCGGGGTTGTTACCTTGTCACGCAGTGCAGTGGCATTGAGGAAAATCACTGTGGTGCTGAGGTTTAAATTCAAAATTTTTGTTTTCCATGAAAGTAATTCACTTAAAGGTTTCTCACCGTAACTAAAATCATAGCAGCTATTTAAGGTGCCGCATATTCAGTTTTTTCTTCGAGTACATATTTCTGACGATTTAAGGCTCATTACTCGGCAACTCCTACTCTGTGGCAACCTCGGAATTCTTTCGGGTTAATATGTTCTATTCAAATTTAAGCTCCTTAAGTAGTACAGGACGCACAGAAGATGAAGAGTTTTATATTAATCACAAATGTACGTGCATCGTTTTCCGAAAAAAATGAGAAAAATGGTACTTTTGTACCGAAATATTGAAATAAATCGTATCAAAAGTTCTCGGATGGCACTTTTTTCTTGGCTGACACTAAAGTACAATATTTCTACATTGTTCAGGAAAATTTACGACAGCATAAAAAATATACAAATTTGTAAATCTTTTTCTCAGACCTAGATTTGCACTTGCCTGGTAAATTCAAGGGCTCCCACACGAGCTGTCATTTATTTCTATTTAATTTTGCATGAAATTTCACGATAAGAAACAACTATAACCAGAAGAGATTAGGGAGAATCGACCACAAACAATGGTGCGTTTGGCATGGAATGACCTATTCCTGGGAGAGAAGGCCAATAGGGGTGGTTTCTGAAGAAGACCTGTGGTGTCAAACCACCCCTCTACTGTCAGGCTGACTCTGCCTAACCTGCTGACGGCAGCTGAACCCAACCTAATGACGTTACGTGAGAGCGGCATGCAAATTCGATCCCGACAGGGCAACTTGACCTGACGTTGCTAAGCTCATGTAAACGCCCTGTCTACTTCAAACGTTCTCGTGTGTCATGTATCAGCACCAAAAGTGACTTACAAGTAAAATCAGTTGCCTTTACTTGTTCATTCTTGCGCCATTCCCATCTTGTCCTCTGTTATGGTGTTTAAGAACGACTTTGATGGCCAGGACTGGTTATTTTTCTGTAATTAAAAGGCTGATGAAAGTTTACATTTTTATGTGGCTATGACAATAATAGCAAAGTACTAGAGTGAGCATTATGGCTCGTTGGTTTACTATGGGCTGGCTGGCAGTTTCAGGAAATTTACTGAGGCTGATTAGTGATTATACCTACAGTGGCCCTCCCCACCCGGCTAATAAGGAGCGCGAAAAAGCCAACTTTTTGATAAGGAGCGCGAAAAAAAAACCCAACTTTTTGATACCCTTGACCCGCTGCGGTGGCTCAGTGGTTAGGGCGCTCGACTACTGATCCGGAGTTCCCGAGTTCGAACCCGACCGCGGCGGCTGCGTTTTTATGGAGGAAAAACGCAAAGGCGCCCGTGTGCTGTGCGATGTCAGTGCACGTTAAAGATCCCCAGGTGGTCGAAATTATTCCGGAGCGCTCCACTACGGCACCTCTTCTTCCTTTCTTCTTTCACTCCCTCCTTTATCCCTTCCCTTACGGCGCGGTTCAGGTGTCCAACGATATATGAGACAGATACTGCGCCATTTCCTTTCCCCAAAAACCAATTATTATTATTATTATTATTATTATTATTATTATTATTATTATTATTATTATTATTATTATTATTTGATACCCTTGAGGTCGTGCGGATCGCCATTGGGCACATAAGGGCTATGTAGAGAGTGCGTATCAACGCATAGCGAATGCAGTGCAGTGCGTTGAGGCACTGAAGCAGTTGACTGGAGTCCGGAAAGGAAAAAAGGGCGAACGATAACAGCAGGCAGGGCAGCAAAAAACTTGTATTAGAGGTGGCGCGGCGATGACATCGGGCAGTGATGCTTGGTGGACTGCGCGTATTAACTAGTCTGAGGCCTCGCTGTGATTATTGACGTAGCGCCCATTTCTGTGCTGTATCCGTTGCCGTGTTCATTAAATCGCATTTTTTTTTATGTGTCTCCGTCGTTTGTTTCTTAAGCCATCAGTGCCTCTGCTGTACTTATCTTTAATAATCATGGTCGTATATAAAAACATATTTGTTTCATTTTAGTGAGGTCTCATACTTTCCTACTACTAGTTGCATTTGTGATTGCGTTATCATCTTTTCAATATGGCACATATGACAAGACAAGAGAAATGAAACGTAATCAATGAAAACAAGGCAGCACTTCAGCACTGAACAGACTGATAACCCTGCGGTAATTCTCGGAGTGGAAATCTAATCACACTTTTTACAAGCTAGCAAATAAACGCTCTCATGGGTACAAAATGAAAGCTGATATTATTCCTCCGTGCGTTCATTTTCAAGGATGCGTGAGGAACGATAGCGTGCTCTTGGAAAACGAAGCTTCCGTGAAGGTCATGACATGTGGTCAAACGATTGCGCGAAGGAGCACATCATCGAGACAACGGGCGCAATGAGCGAGGAAAAGTGACACATCTCAGCCAAGGAGCTCGAAGCTGGCATGAGTTGTTGAGCTGCCACACAGCTTTAATAATTTGGAATCCAAGTGTTACTAGTTCGATTGCACAAACGTTCACCCTACTCCGCTTACTTCAGAAAATGACCAATCAAAACTGCATTTCAACCTGCGTGTGATACTATTTTGCATTGAAACCAAACATGGATGGAAATGCACGACGCCGCGGTATATTAACAAAGAGCGGCAAGCAAAAATGCCGCTGTGGCGTTTCCTTTTAATTTAATTTTAATTTAATCAAGTTATGCTTCCGCTGCTGCAGTGTCAAACGGCCAGGCATGGGCGAACCGCGGCAAAGGGTAGCCAATGCCAGTGATTCATTGGCGTTACCTGTTGGAACGAGGACGATTGCCAACGAACGGTCGTTATCAGGCTATTGTTAATCCCTGAGGTCAAGCTCAGCTAAGCCGCCGAGCTGAGCCCGGTAGATTTTGTCGGCCAGATTTCTCGGGCCACTCTTCAGTCGGTGACAGTTTTGCTTCTTTGGGCTCGAACCACACTTGCCCAAAAGACGCATCCTCCAACTCCGTCACCGCTCATCAATACTTGTTAGCAGTGGTCAAAACATTGTCAGTAAACATGAAAATTACCAATTCTGAAGTGATTGAGCTACCGCAATAAGTCTTTCTTCGTTAAGACAAGGATTATTGGAAAGATACAGAAAGAGAAAACAAAGCGTACTCTGAAAAGTGAACGTTCCTGCAGATAGTGACGGAAATCAGAATTAACTGCCTTCTTTAACTGCTACAAATAAGGTCGAAACTGAAAGACACATTGTACAGTTGCACAGTGGAACCTAGTACAATTGCACTGCCTACTAATAACCAACCTTATGCACGCACTTTCATTGCTTCGCTCCCCATTTTCGCGAAACGTTTAATCAAGATAGCCATCAAAACTTCTACGCTGCAGTTGGCAAAGGACGGAGATGTTAATGATTCGACACACCTCTCTGGGAAGACGATGGATGGTTTTTGGAACTGTGACATGCTTCAAGGAGAATTTGGAGAAATAGGACGCGCACGTGGACATCGTGCTATGAAAAAGGGAGAGGTTTGATGATACCAGCGTGGGTTAAGAGTACACTGGCAGGAGCTTTCACTGTTACGCGTCTGCCTGAGATAATGGAGTGATTAAACATACAAGGACACCAAATTTTATTATAGGTTTGCAATGCAATAGCATTCAGAGCTATTGATATTTTGCCCGAAAGTGACTACTCAGGCTAATGAGACCCCAGCTGCTCGTCCCGTACCGTCTGCCGCCTGCCATGATAGGCAGTTACACACAAACCTGGTCAGGTTAAGCCTCTTCCTGTCATCCAGTGGACATCCTCCCGTCTCGTGACGTGACAGCCAGGCTGGGGCGTCACGGCCCTCCGGGCTTTGACATTTCCCGCTGTTCTGACGTCAGTAATGACGTCACTTACCGCTGGGTTTTCAGATTTTTTTTTCTGGACGAAACCGCATGGTCGCCGCCAGCTTTTTTCTCCAGTGAGGCTTCCATGATCTAGCAAAAAAATGCAATGGGCTATTAAAGTTGCTACCAATCTCAGGGAGATCTCTTTTGTTTTTCTATAAAGATATGATGAACGCCTGGGCGACTCTTAATAACTCCACCAGAGAATATGACCGCCATACAGCGGCCCATTGTGAAGTGAGGAGGCAAAACGAATGACAGTACGCGCTTCGCTTGATAGCAACATCCCACCCTTGAAATTCGCATCCACCCGCTACTGTCGTCTAAGATGCCGGAAGAAGCTAACCGCCAATTCGTACAAGCGGGCACAGCTACCACTTGTGACTGATTACTTCGCCAGCTAAGCCCCACTATAGCTTCAGCAGGGCCGATGGTCATCACGGTGCTCATCGTATGAGCGGACGAGCAGATGTAACATATGGTGGAAATGTAAAGCGCAAATTAAGAAGACGACACAAGGAAGACACATGAAACACACGAGCGCTGACTTTCAACAGTTTATTTGAAACCTCGGGCCAGTATATATAGCTGATAAATCGGGCAATTGTCACACATGCGCAGTATGTCACACATTCATATATTGGCGCAAGTATTACAGCTCCTTACCAGTAAGAGCAATAGTTGGCTTGGCCACACAGCACCCGCCCAAACGGTCTATCATTTCAGCCTTTATGATCTCTCAAGTCAGTCGGCAATGGTTTTTGGCGATAACAGAGCAATCTTGGTAAGCGGGATGACACACGAAATCTTCATCTGAATCGCTATCATTTTCACCTTCACCGTTTTTCTTACATTTCCTACAGTGTGTGTCCAGAAACCCTCCTCGCCGTTCGGACCCATTATTTCAACGTTCTCGGAGGCGTTCCTTCAACCACCTGCCTCTTTGTCCTACATAGCTCTTCCCGCATTTTAAACGGATGCTGTAGACAACGAAATGCGTACATTATATGAACTTTGTTTGGTGCTTTTTTTGCTGTTCGAATTCTTCTAATCACAGGACCTGGACAGTCTGCACAATTTTTCCAGCCTATCGGAGCTGGGAAAAAAACTTTCACGTTCCCCCGTTCGCCGATCTTTTTTAGGCGATGCGACCGGCCATGAGTGTACGGGATCACAGCAATCCGTTCTGTCGAGGGTGGTAGTGACGTACGAGACTCTTGTGAACACAGGCGCATAAGTACAATTTCCGCGACACTGATCAAAACATGAGTAGGATACCCCGCGGCTCAGAGACGAAAGATTTGCTCACTGAGGCTAGCAGCCATTAGCTCGGGACTGGACTTAAAAGGCGCATTTTTCAAGCATAACCTTACAATGACCATCTTTGCCAGTTTGTAATGCGCGGAGCCGAATGAAAGCGTAACAGGTCGAGCTTTTTCTGAAGGAACTAGGCAATGGATTTTTGCCAAGTGACATTTTCTCAGACAATTGTCCTGAAGGGGTGTTAACCTTATGTGTTTTGACGCTAAAAAAGACCTCAAGAAAATCACGGCGACTTGCTTCTATACTCTCTCCAAATCTTGCAACTCCAGCTTAGTACAGAGCTGTCTCACTTTAGTTTTCACCTTTGACATACCTAAGTTCTTGCAGGGATTAAGGTCATTCGAAACTGCTTCTAAAGCTTTGACCTTAAAAAGCCCGTGAGAAAGCACAGAAAAGCTCCCCCCCCCCTCCTTATCAGCGGGTAGAACACAAAGGGCACGTTTTTTTCAAAAAGGCCAAAACGCGCTAGACAGGTACCTCCGGGACAGGCTGCTTGCAGTGATGCAACGCGTCCATGCCGTCCGACAAACAGCGCAGGGACTCCTCTGCGGAGGCACACCGGGCCACCCGTCTCACAAAGGGCTCAAGCTCCGGGGCTGAACTCCTCCCTTGGGCCGCAAACTTTGGCCCGAGTGCGAGCACCTTCCGTACATCCTGAGTCAAGCTGATTTGTTCAAGGCCATGGACAGTACCAAGTAATACTGAGTGTGTCTCAGGGAGGGCTCGACAAAGCTGCCGGAGTCGAAGTTGCCAGAAGTGCTCGGTGGTTTTGTAGACTAGGACAGAGAACTCTCTGAGCTGTCTTGCAGTTGTGGACGGGTCCCCAGCGGCGCTGAGCTGCGTGGCAAGATGCCTTCGTGGGAGACGAGGAAGGGGAAGCCATTCAGATCTCTGAATTCTGCAGATCCGATTTCCGTGGTTAAAAGATGGTAGGAATCCTACAAACAAGGCGCGAACGTGCTCTGGAACAATTTTGTTCGAATGCAGAATGAAAGTGACCGGGCATTGGAGACTGCGCTTGCGATGAAAACCTTGGTTGATGAAGGCGCACGAGAAACACATAAAAAAGAGCCCAATATGTAGGAGAAATATATTTCACTAAGGTGGCAGTCTGGGCATGTTGGTGATTCACGATGAAAATGTACAGCGCAAATAAAGACGAGGACGCAAGGAGGACACATGGAACCCACGAGCGCTGATTTGCAGCAGTGTATTTCGAACCTCAGACTGTTATATATAGCTGAAAAAACGGCAATTCTAACATATGCGCAGTATGTGATACATTAATATGTTGACGCAAATATAACAGCTATTTACGAGTAAGAGCAATACACGGCTTAGCCACGCAGCGCCCACCCAACCGGTCTTTCATTTCAGTCTCTATAATATCCCGAGTCAGTTGGCAACGGTTTTCGGCGATAACAGAGCAATCGTGGTAAGCGGGTTTGCCCACGAATTCTTCATCTGAATCACTAATAGGAACCTCAGGCCGTTGTCTGCGGACATGAAGGATCTTGTCTATTCGTTGCCACAGTCAGGCTTGCTGTCTTGTGTCCAGGACTGTTATGGTATATTCGGAAACGTAGCTTTTATGAATGGAACTGGAATGTCAAGCAGGGGATTCTTAGAACTTCTTAGGTTTCATCTTCGGTGAACTTTTATCCAATGCTAAGGCAAGCCATATCTGCACAAGGAGAGAATTTGTATCGGCTCCTGTATTGCCCCGGTTTCTAGTGATTTATTTTTAGCTCATCTTGACAGAGCCCTTTTTAGCTGCCTACCGACCCAGTCAAAACACACTACAGGATTCTAAGACAGAAAATTTCTGTAGTCTGTAGTCTTGTCGTATTTTGGGCATGTCTTGTGTGGTCTGTCTTGTCTTCTGTAGTCTATCTTGTCTGTTGTAGTCGGTCCTGTCTTCTGTAGTCTGTCTTGTCTTTTATAGTCTGTCTTGACTTCTGTAGTCTGTCTTGTCTTTTGTAGTCGGTCCTGTCTTCTGTAGTCTGTCTTGTCTTTTATAGTCTGTCTTGTGTAGTCTGTCTTGTCTTCTGTAGTTTGCTTTGTCTTCTGTAGTGTGTTTGGTGTAGTGCTCGTACACTGTGTAACAGTCGTTACTGTGTCACCTGTCAATTAACACAGGATTTGTGTTCTGGAGTAGGCAATGCACAAAAATGCACAGCTTGTTAATGGTCGCCTGTCAACACAAGCTTTGTGCATTCCAGAGTAATTCGTGCACAAAACCACTAGAATTGAAATGAAAATGATCAATTTTTATTTACTGTTTCATGCTTTTTTTTCGAGCTTGCTGATGCATGCTGTCCAGCGTTGTCCTGGCCGCAGGTTCCTAGATACATCGCCCATGAGCCAAGAAAAGTGGTCTTTGTCTTGGCTGAAAAAAAGAAAAAATAGAGATCACCGCTGCTACCTGCACAAAAAAAAATGTGAAAGCGTTGACGCCTCCTCGACACTGGTCGCCTTTCAAATTTGGCGCCATGGTTGTTTTCTCGTTCACTTGATTGGTTATCAATTAACTCTTCTTTTACCCTCATTTCATCCCAGCAACGTTTTCGAGTTTTCAAATTTTCCTCCATGCATCGTTACTGCCCACTCACTGAATACCTGCTCAGTCTAATTGCCTTCTCGTTCATTGCCCGTTCATTGCCTTTTGATTCTCAGTAATTACCTAATTGCCTCTAATTTATCATTATTTTTGCTATCTCCTGGTTACGTATAGGTCACTTATCACTGGTCACATGATTGCTCATTTCGAGTTTTCAAACTTCGCGCCAAGCTTTGGCTTTGTCCATACTTCCAGTTTTTCAAACTTGGCGCTACGTTGTAGCTCCACCTACTTTCAGCGTTTTCAAATTTCGCTGCACTTTTTCTCTGGCCCAGCCACTTTTTGGACATTTTTGGCTGTAAATAATTATCCGATTAGGAAATTTTCTTTTCGCGCAGCATCCGCACATCATCCTCTTCCAATTACACAACCAATCGTATGATGCTATCTCTTCTGAGTTGCCCACAACGCACATCATCCTCTTCCAATTACACAACCAATCGTATGATGCTATCTCTTCTGAGTTGCCCACAACTGCTGCGGACACGATTCCCGGCAACATAGCCTAGTAAAGTTCTCACTTTATTCAAAATGTTGTAATACTGAACAAGGCTTACGACTGGCCGAGTTGATACTGACTCACCTTAAAACCAGCCAGAAGACAGAACACACAAGACATGAGCTCAAGAGGCTGGACTAACAAAAATTTCATTGAAGATTTTGATTATTTGATTTGATTTGTGAGGGTTTAACGTCCCAAAGCAACTCAGGCTATGAGGGACGCCGTAGTGGAGGGCTCCAAAAATTTCGACCACCTGGGGTTCTTTAGCGTGCACTGACAACGCACAGTACACGAGCCTCTAAAATTTCGCCTCCATTGAAATTAGACTGGCGTGGCCAGGATCGAACCTGCGTCTTTTGGGACAGCAGCAGAGCGCCATAACCACTGAGCCACCACGGCAGCATCATTGAAGGAAAGCCACAAAAGACCCGCGAAGAGATACGGGCACACAATAACCCAAAGCAGTGAAAGGGCGAAGTGCAATCAAAGGTCACTGGCATACTAATGAATCATCGAAAAAAGCAAATTTCTTACGGTGAAGGTTTGCCGACGTCTGAGCCACATGTGTCATTAACCTTACCGATGTAGTAAGCCTCAACTATCTACCGACAGATTTATCCCTTCCGTAAACCACTGACGTGCCGTGGGAATTAGGCGTGCAAAGAGACAGGTCATCCTCAGATTTGCATTCACAAGATTTAGCGTGCAGTGCCAGATTAGAATTTGCCTTCCCCCTATAGAGTGAAAGTTCTCAGTCAGGTGCAAATTCAGACATCTGCCTGTCTGCCCAAATTAGTTGCAGCCATAAGGCAGTGGAACGCAATAAACTCCATTACTTTTGCAAGTGGTGAACCTTTTTTTGTGACACTGTCCATTGTGGACAAGTACCCAGTTTTATCAAGCCTTTTTTTTAATGGCGGCGCAAATGCCTCCTGTCTTGCACTTCGATGTGAAGACAACATCAGCATTGCGCTTTCCCGCGAATTTCTTCAGACTGTGAAATACTGTGGAGTTAAGGTATATCAGCATCATCCGAGTATGTGTTCCTTGCCCTCGAGCGTGTGAAAACATACTATGACAGGTTGTTGAGATGGGCAAGTGGGAACCCAGCTGCTTGGAAACCTGCTACAAGAATGCGTCCTCAGTAGTGATGGCATGACTTATGTAAAGCTGATGTCATGCACACGACTGCACACCCATCAAGTGTTTCCATCTTTACTGACCTTAACCAGCGACAAAAACGCCTCTTCACCATCCTCCCCCGCAACGAGTGGTCCGACTCGTAGCTAAAAGCAGCCTTCCCCGATCGTTAGCTGTAGTCCTGACAAACATGGTCGTCCACAAAGCGCAGGTCTGCATCAAGAAACTGCTAACGGTTCTGCTTAGACAATTCTGATGTAAAAGACAGGCCTTGACTGCATGCCTTAAAGACTCCTAAAACATCTTGTGCCAACTTATCTGAGCCTTCGATGTCCAGAAAAATTAGGTAGTCATGAACATAATGAAATGCTACTATGCCAGGGACTTCCAAACAGGGCTCTAATGCCTTATCGACTTTAGACAAAAAAATGCTGCTGAGCAAAGGTACGCCCTGCTAACTGACAAATGCAGATTTGCAGTAAAAGGACCACAGCCCCATGAAGCCAGCAACCAAAATCACGCAATCATCTGTAAAAGCATGTTCATTGTTCACCCTGATACAGTTTGCACATGCCTCAGAGGTCTATCATGTGACAATGAATAGTACAGGCCCTACATGTCGATTCTCACTGCAGAGCACCTGCCCAGGTTGCTGTCCACAAGAAACTAGAACTCCACTTTTGTGCGTTGGCAAGGCGGTATTTACATCAGAAATCAGGCATGTGCAGAGGGTCCCAGGTCGCACCGTTCCTCTGCGACATTCTTCTGTCCAGAGTCGATACCGCATCAAAGCCATTTGGAAGACCTCGGCATAGTATCATTTCGTTATGTTGATTGCTACCCAATTTTTTTGCACAAGGAGGGGTCAGATAAGTTGGCACAAGACGTTTTAAAAAATCTTTAGGCATGCGGTCAAAGCCCATCTTTTACGTCTGAATTTCACTAAGCATAACCGTTTGTAGCTTCTTGACTTAGACCTGCGCATTGCGGACGACCACTTATGTTGGTGCCACAGCCCAAGATCGGGAAGCCTCTTAGCTATGAGTAGAACCACTCGAGGCTGGTGAAGGACAGGTTGGCAATCGCATGCATCACGACCGCTTTATGGAAGTCATGCCATCACTGTGTTTAGAATGCATTCTCGGAGCAGGTTTCCAAGCCAATGGCACCTGGGTTCCCACTTGCCCATCTCGCGCACCTGTCAGAGCGTGTTTTCACTCTCTCGTGGGAACGGAACGCCATTCGCATGATGCTGACGTAGCTGAGCAGCACAAAAAGGCGGGCTCTATACCTTACCTCCACGCCATTTCGCACCGTCTGAAGAAAGTTGCACCAAAGTATGATGTTGCTGTTGTCTTGACAGCTAAAAGTGAGGTAGGAGCCCTTTGCTTCTCCGTTCAAACTAGGCTTGATACAACTACGGGTAATCGTCCGCTATGCACAGTGGCAGATAAAAAATGTCCACCACTTGCAAAAGTAAACGGGTTTTTTGCGTTCCACTGCCTCGTAGCTGAAACTACTATGGGCAGACAAGCAGATATCTGAATGTGCGCCAGGCTGAGAGCACTTTCACTGTATAGAGAGGAGGCGAATTTTCACCTGACACTGCACGTTCAATCTCGTGAATGCAATCGGAGGACAACCTTTCTCTTTGCACGCCTGATTTCCGCGGCACATCAGTGGTTTAGGGAAGTGATAAATCGGTCCTGATATAGTTGAGGCTTACTACATCGGTGAGGTTAAAAACGTGCCTGGCTAAACCGTCGGTGAACCTTCACTGTAAGGAATTAGTTTTTTAGATGGTTTACTAGTATGTCAGTGCCTTTCGATTGTTTTTTGCCCTCTCACTGCTTTGGGGTTTTGCGCGCGTGAATCTCTTTGCAGGTCTTCTTTTGCCGCTTTTCAATAAAATTTCTGTTGTTAGACCAGCCTCGTCTTGTGATCATCTCTTCTCCTGTGTTGTGTCTTCCGGCTGGTTTTAAGATGTAATACTGAATGCCGGAAGGCAGCCATCTTAGAGTCAAGCGCACTTATAATGGCCCCAGATATAATGAATGTTCATTTATTACAAAAAATAGTGCTTTCTTCATTAATTTATGCATGAAGTATATGACACGGCATCAAAATAAAAAAAGGACTAACCCTCATGGCCAAACTGCAGTTACAGAAAACAAGGGGACGCCATAAACCTGCCTCACATGCAAAAGCTTGCACTTGAGGCCAATGCAGAAATCAGATCAGATTGCTTCCCAAACTGCATAACACTGCCACGCAAAGGATGTGACAGGCAATAAAGGAGCAACAAAAAAGCGAACTGTAAGTAGCAGCCAATTTCATGCAGACAAGCTACAAGGTCAGGCCAACATCGAGGTGGAAAGAGAAATTTGAAAAAAAAAGCCACAACAAGCACATAACTTTTAAGGTTTTCACAGCACACTGAGCCCTTTTAATGGAAAATACTTTCCTGAAAAAACATAACAGAAGCAGCAATTTTTTTTCGGCAATCAATTTTTTTCATGTACTTCATTGTTCTTGAAGCATGGGCAGGTGTAGAGTAGTCAGTTTAGTGCATGCATCTCTAAGCAATGCCATGCCAAAAACTGTACTTACAGAAAAAGCTTGCCTTACTGAGTGAATACCACTGGCCATCCGCTAATTTCCCAGCCTGCTCCAGGTCCGTGGCACAAATCACACGCAACTTGGTGGCTTGCACAACTTCCATGCAACTCTTGGTCTTTAGCTGGAAAAAAATTGAGGAATCAGCGAGATATCAAATTTTACATGCATTGCTTTGTTTCAATGACCGATTAAGAAAAAAACAGCGGTTTCTGTGAGCGCAACTATTTTTTCACACTAGCTTTCTACAGTAAACCACGTTTATCGCGACCTAATTCACACTGACTTGCTGCACGGTCCCAGCACTACTGTGTATAGCTCTATGGTTTCAAATGCTTGATAGCTCTGAGCCCTTGGGCTTGCACTCGTAAATGCAGAAAACCTCGTAAAAGGCAACCAGAGCTTCGAGCTGTAAGCCATAGGTATTCAGAAGCTCAGTGGTCTGTGGGAGAACTTTTGGCTGGGTGACACAGTAACAAATGCTGCTCCAGTTACTTTCACTCCATTGCAAAAAACTTGCACAGCAGAGACCTGCCCTCCATTTTGCATTGCAGAAACAATCACTGAAATTCAAAGCACGCATACTAAATGCACACCTGCCTTCCAAAACAGCTTCATAATAATGCGTATAATTATTGGAATGAAATACCAATCAGTACATGTAGTTTTCAATTTATCCAAAAATTATAAGCAACCACAAAAAATAAACATTAAAAGAGAAATAACCAGAATTGTTTTAAAAATCTGTCACAAGAATTATGTGACATCCATTACACTCCAGCAGTTCTTCGGCATTGTGCACCTTCAAACCACACTTTCTACAGGCACATTTGCACAGAAATTGGGTTGAACCTGATCTTTAAGTATCTTTTTTGGTGCAAAAGTAGGGAGAAACTAGGTTTTACCCAAAAACGAAGGGTCCTACCCAGGCAGCACAAACCATTGGCCCAATATTGGGATTGTGATGGCAAATGGTGGTCCTACATAGGACCACCATCACCACTATTACCCCAATATAGGCAATGCCTCTTTCCGACAGTTCCAATGATGGCCCCACATGTTCTATGTGTCCCCGATATTGGCAGTGCCGCTTAGTTACATCGCCAGCAATGGCCCAAGCTGGGCAGTATTTTCCCGATATGGGCATTGCCACTCACATTTCCAATAATGGCCCCAGTTGGCCACTATGTCCCCCATAATGGCTTTGCCACTCAGTTACATTCCCAATAATGGCCCCAGTTGGCCATTATTTTCCCCATAATGGCTTTGTCACTCAGTTACATTCCCAATAATGGCCTGATCCGGAGTTCCCGGGTTCGAACCCGACCGCGGCGGCTGCGTTTTTATGGAGGAAAAACGCTAAGGCGCCCGTGTGCTGTGCGATGTCAGTGCACGTTAAAGATCCCCAGGTGGTCGAAATTATTCCGGAGCCCTCCACTACGGACCTATTCGTTCCTATCTTCTTTCACTCCCTCCTTTACCCCTTCCCTTACGGCGCGGTTCAGGTGTCCAACGATATATGAGACAGATACTGCGCCATTTCCATTACACCAAAAACCAATTATTATTATTATTATTATATTATTTGACCATTATTTTCCCCATATTGTCATTACCACTCAGTTACATTCCCAATAATGGCCCTGGATGGTCACTATTTTCCCTATATAGGCAGTGCCACTCTGTTACATTTCCATTAATGGCCCCTCGTTGTGTAGTATTTCCCCAGGATTGGCAACGCCACTTCAATAGGCAGAACGATATCGGTCATTGTTTGCCACTAATTCTCCACCATTCCAGTGCATTTATTATCACCCACGAAATTTGTGGGTGATAATCCATGAGGATTTGCTTGGGGCAGTTATTGGATTTACACAAAAATCTTAGGCAAATCGATCGAAAGATCGAACTATAATATATATGCGCGTTAGTTCTTTAAAAATCTCTCACAAATCCCGATATGTAAACAATGCGGGCTAGCGCGAACCATAGGAAATGGGTCGATTATACATACGCGTGTGTGCGCGCTAATTGGTAATCTAGAAAATTCATTCTTTGTCCGTGAGACTCCGTGCACAGCACACGCGCAATACGGGAGAGCCTGCAGCGCACTCATTTTAAGTGGAATGAATAAACTGCTTGGCAGGAACACGTATCTTCAATGACGAATGTCTCTTAAGAGAATGATATGTGTGGTGCAGATGGACTATAGTTCACTCGATCGATTCCAAGCGAAGGGTTTATAAGCAATTTTCAGCTTATTCTGATTAGCATCGCCGCAAGCTATATATGGCCTCAGCCGTCGCGTTTTCCATATGAATTTCGAGAATTTGGGGGAAAAAATCACGACTGCAGTGTACACAGCCGGCGTTAGCAAGATATGCAAAAAATTCAGGAGGGCGCACACTTTGTTGACCTAAGTGCGGTAGTCGAATGCCTTGAGCGCGGTGTTACTGCTTGTGTCACTGATGTGTGGTTAAGATGTTAAGTACACAGTTATTTTGAATATTATGCTGGAGACATTGGAGGGTGTTTGGGAGGCATATCCGTCTGATTCGGCGCCTTTCCG
This sequence comes from Amblyomma americanum, assembly GCF_052857255.1. NCBI lineage: Eukaryota > Metazoa > Arthropoda > Arachnida > Ixodida > Ixodidae > Amblyomma > Amblyomma americanum. Next base: position 525,367,448 of record NC_135497.1, read on the forward strand.
CACTCTCCGGCGTCATATATTAGTGTAGGCACAGAAAAATCAAGAAAATATATATTTGAGAAGTAGAACCGATTTCGTGTTGGAAGGGAGTAGTGTAGTCGGATTCTACTTCTGGCCACCGAGCGTGACGGACGCGGAATCATGGGCTCCCACGGAGCGGCGATAGCGGCCGTTGCCGGCCGCGGAAACAGGTTTGCCAGCGACGCTGATAAGGATTACGAGATCGTCCTGCCTACCCTGCCTACCGGACGTGTGGTTTTAAACACGGTTTTTCTGCACGGGGACGTGCGTGCGAGACCCTACAGGGTCGAAGACTTCAGGGACGCCCTCGCCAACGCTGGTGCGCTCCCCGACGTCGTGGCGTTGGGGGCGTACCAGATAAACCACGTGTGGGCGGTGACCTTCAGCACCGCTGACGCCGCAAAGAAACTGGCCGCCACGAAGGAGCTGGAAGTCAAGGGACGCCGCTGCATTGTTTTCGATCCAGAAGACCACCAGGTAAAGCTGCGCCTCCACTGGATGCTTCACGGCGTCGCCGACGAGGACATCCGTACGGCATTCGCGGCGTTCGGCAACGTGACCGAGGTCACCCGGGAGCGTTGGCGCGTCGCCGGCATGAAGGAGAAGGGGTCCACCACGAGGACCGTGCTTCTGAAACTGAAGCCAGGTGTGAAGGTGGACGACCTGCCCCACCAGGTACGAGTCGCTGGCGAGTTGGCTCTCGTGGTGGTTCCCGGGCGGCCGATGCAGTGCCTTCGTTGCGGCGGCACGGGGCACGTTCGCCGCGATTGCAAGGTGCCCAGGTGTTCGAAATGCCGGCGCTATGGACACTCGGAGGCTGACTGCGTTCGTACCTACGCGTCGGCCACCGGGCATGTAGCAGCGAGCGTCTCCGCAGAACTGATGGACGTCGTCGAAGCAGAGGAGGCAGCGAGCGGTGCCGACGACACGGGCAAAGCGGAGGGGGTGCCGGTGCAGCCAGCTGTTGCGAGTAGCAACACCGACACGGCTGTGGCTCAGGAGAGCGGGTCGCCAGCTACTGACCCATCTTCGACGCCTGTGGAAACGCCCAAAGATGGAGCGAGCTCGTCCGTGCACGTGGAACGGGAGGCCGCCAGCGAGAGCCACGACGAAAAGGACGACTCCCGCATAAACGTCGGCGTGACTACACCTGCGAAGCGGCCACACGCCGAGACCAAGGCCGACGGGGAGAAGGCAGCGGAGCCCAGCGTCGGGGAACCGCCGGCAAAGACGCCCCAAGCACGACGGGCCGGTCTGAGACCGCGCCCAAAAGTTCCGGCTGAGAAGCGTGGCGGCGACAAGGCGCCTCCTGACCAGGAGCACGTGCTCGCGCCGGATGACACCGGCGGCGACGGCATCGTCTAGCGACATGCTAGGCGCGGGAGGTAAGCACCGTGCTTTCGGTCTCTTCTTCCTAAGTTAAAATGGCTTCTGCAACTCCGTTTAAAGTCGCTACCCTAAACGTCAGAGGCCTGGCAGGTAAAAGAAAACAAAGCCAGCTGTACAGACTTATAACGGAGCAAGATATTTATATACTGGCAGTGCAGGAGACTAAAGTCGATGGTGAGGAAGAGACCGGGAGCATGGTGCGACGTTTCACGTCTAGGTATTTTGCCGTCGTTAGCCATACTGTAGGCACATCGGCTGGCTGTATTCTTTTTGTTAAGAAGTTGCCGGGAATAGATGTACACGGTCATCATTCGTGCTTGTCGGGTCGACACGTGTCCATCGATTTTTCGCTCAGTAACATAGACTGGCGCATTGTTTGCCTCTACGCGCCTAATGTGGTTAATGACCAAGCCGCGTTTTTTGAAAGCGTCGAAGAACGGCTTCGCACTGACAGACAGCTGATTGTTATGGGCGATTACAACTGTGTCCTTAGTGCGCGCGACAAGACAAGCCTCCGAGGTTTCCGAGACAAAAGCACCGAAGTGTTGTTACGAATGATTGTGAACTGCAACCTCGAGGATGTAGCAGAGTGTCTTGAAGGAACGCGTGCTGTAAGGTACACACGATTCGAGGGCACAAGTCACGCACGGCTAGACCGCATTTATGCATCCGCGGAAACTGTACCTAAATGCAATAGTTATGTAGTTATGCCGGTATCATTTTCTGACCACTGTTTGGTTCAATGCTGCATAGGATTCATTAAGAAGGGGAATGGTTTTTCATGGTAAATGTGGAAGTTGAATGACAAGCTACTTCAGGACGAATTTTATAACCGAGCTGTAAGGGAAGAAGTAGCAAAAATAGAACCAAGTAGCAACATGAGGATATGGCAGCAGTGGGAGCTCACTAAGGAAACTTTAAAATTAAAAGCAATAGAAAGAGCCACTTGTATACGTCATCAAGCAAAACAACAGGAAATTGAGCTAAAGACACTGCTTCAGAAGATGTTAAAACAGGAATGCCGAGCGCCTGGTAAATGGATGGAGGACATAAGAAAAACCAAACAAAAGCTAGAGATAATCGAAGAAGAACGTTATCGGGGAGCGTTGGTGAGGGCAAGGGCAGAAAACATGGCTGCAGGGGAAGCGCCAACGAAACGAGCACTTGGTTTGGAAAAATCCCGTGCCGAAAGAAATCACATTAACGAAATAGAATGGGGAGGTGTTTCAAACACGTACATCGATCACATCAAAGGAGCCTTTTTCGAGCATTACCAGGCGCTCTTCGCATCGCACCCGGTAGATGTTATCACATTTAAGGAGGCGTTTCTAGCCGAGATGCCGCGTCTGGACGACGAAACTAAAGACAGATTAGAACAGCAGATAAATCAAGAGGAAGTCGAGCAAGCAATAGATAGTTTAAACCCAGGAAAGTCGAATGGACCGGACGGGTTCAGCGCGGCATTCTACAAAGAATTTAAACATGTAATTTCCCCGGTCATGAGGGTAATCTTTAACGAGGCCTTTAAAGTCAAAGCACTGCCTCCGTCCTATGGGTCGTCCCATACTGTGCTGATTCCCAAAACAGACGACACAGACAGATTACGACTGGTGACAGCATACCGACCGATAGCACTCACTAATGTTGAGTACAAAATTTTTATGAAGATTTTGGCGCGAAGGCTGCAGACCGTGATTCATCACTTAGTTGGTCCGCATCAGACCTGCGGGATTAAAGGGCGGTCTATTTTTACAAATATTCACGTTGCGCACAGTGTCTTAGAAACCTGTGATGACACAAATGGTCAGGTGGCTATTCTCCAGATCGATTTAGAAAAGGCTTTTGACTGCGTTGCCCATGAACTTTTGTTTGCAGTATTGAGCCATGTTAACGTTGGTTCTGTTATTCGCGAGGGTGTGGCCCTGGCGTACCGGAACTGCACGACGAAATTGATCGTTAACAAGAGTCTGGGGGCCCCCATTAGCGTGCAGCGTTCGGTGCGCCAGGGCTGTCCCCTCAGCCCCCTTTTATTTTGTATTTATGTGGAGACCCTTTGTTTGAAGCTACTGAAAAACAGAAGTATTACCGGATTCAGTTTACAAGCAGCCGAAGTAAAGGTTCTGGCGTACGCTGATGACATTGCTGTGTTTGCCGTTGACGAGGGAGGCATAAGCGAGGCCGTTCAATGTGTACGAGATTTCAGCCAAGCTACTGGCAGCGGGGTTAACTGGTCGAAGTGCCTCGGACTTTGGCACGGAAGGTGGGCATCTACGCCGGAGCGGTTTGCCAGCGTGCCTTGGACGACGACGCCAGATAAATACTTGGGCTTTCCACTCGCTGCTTACCGTGACAGTGAACAGTATTGGACAGGACAGATTAAAGAGATACGGGAAAGAGCTGATAAGTGGAAAGGAACGACCTTGTCCATTTTCGCCAGAGCCACTGTTTGCAACTTGTTCTTTATCAGCAGGCTCTGGTACGTCATGCAGGTGTTGCACTGTTCACGGTTAAGTATTCAAAAGCTACACCGAATTTTCGCCATCTTTGTCTGGTCGTCTGAATGGGAGCGCTGCAGCCGGACCAACCTGTGGGTTCAAGACGGCGGGCTGGAACTGGGCCATTTGTTTTTGAGACAGCTGGTTAATCGTTTTTTGTTTCTTCGGGATCAAGAGACCCGTTTTTGCGTACCGTATGCCAAGTTAATCTGCGGCATCTGCTTCCAGAGTACATAGTCGGAACTGCTGACGTTTACAGTAGGGTCACCGGTTTTTACCGGGAAATCGTAGCCAGTGTAAGGTTTGTTTCCGCGCGGTTTTCAAATGACTTTCTGTCGACTGTGAAACGAAAGAAACTGTACCGTGCTTTGTGCGATGTAGTTTTCCCGGTGCCCTTGTACAGGGCCTTGTACAGTGGAGGCCAAGGCAAAGATGTTTTAAAGAGAGTTAAAAACATGCAGGTGCCATCAGGAACCAAAACCTTCTTTTTTAAGCTGCACACCGGAACCTTACCGGTTAAAAAATTTTTAGAGGGAAAGGAATTATTTTTACCCTGGGGTTCTCACTGTTTAATTTGCAGAAAGCCTGAAACAATAGACCATGTATTTTTACACTGTTGGGAAGGGGTTTATTTTTGGGATGTATTACAGCGAACCTTAAAGAATTTCCACTAGACCCGTATGGCATCCGTTACTTATGTGTTGAAAATGAGGATGGGGTGCCTTGTGATTTAATAATGCTGACAGGCCTCCACTGTATATGGCGCTCGAGAATGGCAGGCTTTCACTGTGACAGAGACGCAAGACCTGCCCGAATCTACTTTCGAGAAAGTATGGACATGTTTCTGGCCATTCAGAAGGCCGCAGCGGAGCCTCCGGAGTGGCTCTCAAGACTAGAGCCACTCTGTACACTGCGTGAATTTTAAGTTGACGAAGCCAGACTCATGCTGGCTGACTTCGAGTCGGGTGTACATAGCGTTTGTCTTTTGTTGATTGTTATGTGCAATTTTCTGTGTCAAAGCCAGGCAATAAAGGAAAAAAAAAAGAAGGGAGTAGTGTAGTGGGTAGTATGCTCGGCTGCTGAACTCAAGGATGGTGGTTCAAATCCCGCCGTGCACAGAAGTTTTTTTTTTAGCGAGTTGTCATTTATTTATTGACTGCTATAGTGGGACAGATTTCGCGGAAGGACGGACAATGATGACCCATTAAAGGCTTTCTCCTTAAAATAGATCTCTCTTAAAAACACTATAGTTCCCGCATCGAAGCAGCTCGCACTGTACCAGCGCACACGGGAAATTTACACGATCGACCTGTGATGAGACACCATGAAATTGAAAAGGAAAAGGACGAGACGGCTTCTTAAAACCGATGTCGTCCCGTTCATCGCTGTGCGCAACAATATATATATACATATGCATATTCATCTTTCACCTTTCTCTCGTTGAAACATTCCAAATGTGCTTGCGGATTATAAATAGCTGTTATCATTCACAATTCTGTTGTAACAGCTAGCAGTGCATCATCTAGCGCCCGCTGATTACCACAACCTATATACAGTTGAGCGAAAGTGCAAATATCGACGACTTCCACGACTTGCATACAGTTCAGGCAGAATATAATGCGCGCTTGGACATATAATTCTAATAACTCTTCTGGCATGTTGCGTAGTGTGAATATAAATGTTTTAGGCCTTTAGATATTCAAGCACAAGAGCAAATTTTGCATCAAATATGCGCATAAATCATCCTTTATCTTTTGCTAGGTAATGCGTCAGCGAATTTACTACTTAAACGTACGTGGTCGGTTTCTTTCGCCCCTGGACTGTTAGTCGCCGTCTGTAAGAAAATGTAAGGTGGGCGCATTGAACGGCGATAGCGCAGAAAAAAACAGCCAGGCTGGCGATAAAATATGGTGCTTATACAATTGTGACGTATGCCTTGAATACATTGCTCACGCGCCCGATAGAGAGACACGTGGTTCGCTTCGCTCAATCATTGACATTCGATACATGTGCCACCACAGAACACTTCGTACTGTTGTCATATTAAAACTCGTTTAGGGCGGGTGTTGCCAAAATCCACACCATTATCCACTTTAATCGCATGTTCTGTTAGACCAAGGCATGCGCGCGCATTCTGTGCCAAATTCTGCTGTGTAACATACAAGGAAGCGTTTTTTTTTTGTCTCCACTTTTAATCATAACAACAACAATTATGTGTGCTGTTGCTCTCTGGTAATCAATAAAGTGCACCATTAATTCACATGCAGTCAGCCATCTCTAGCTGCTTTTTTCTCACCTCTAATGAAGAAGCTAGGTCATTGTGTAAAGCATGTTCATACTGCAGGTACTTATTCAGTCGTCCATATGTGTATTGAACGGGCAAAACATTAAGACAGTAATGAAACTGATATTGTAATTAGCTCATTGTACCACTCATCTTTAGGGTTTCAGGCAGATATATAGCCCAGCAAAGGGGTCAAATGTATCTTCCTTCTGTGCAACATGCGCATGAAGCTTGTTTCTATTAAAGTGGGAATATAAAGAAGTATATATCACAGCCTTTTGGCCAGCGCTTTATTCTCACCAGCGTGTAAAGTGTCAAGAACAAATTTCAGATGGCATTCAGCAGAGGTACAATGCTCAAGGTAGCATACATATGTGTCACCTTCTGCAAACATACACCACCAAATTAACGAATTAATAGGTGGTGAGTGTAATACCATATAGCAGACAAGTTAACAGTTAAGTTCCTCTCCAAAGTTTGTCACCTGATACACATGTATTTGTCCAGATTGCTTGTATAGCTGCAAACAGTTCAGATCCCCCTGTGATCTTTTTGTGAAACCATTTTAACCACAGTCCACATTTTGGATTATGCATTAGTACTATTTGTGTATCATAAAAATGTGTCCGAGAATGCATGCTTCTGAAGGATGGACCAGATCAGTGCCATATTTTCTCACATGTAGTTGTAGTTGGTGCCTCGATCACTGACGTGGGGGCTTAAATGCTGCATGAAAACCATAAGTTCAATTGGATCTGCAGTCCTTGCCTGTTTTAAAAATTATGTGATGCAACGGTTCCTTCTAACACACGTACATTCTCAATCTTTAACCTAGCAATTCAGGTACTCAGCGGCTTTCAGCCATAGAGTCTTGGACTTGCCCGTCTGTCTATGGAAATTTTTGCCCCTTAATTGTGTCTCAAATTTTTTTACCACCACCACACCAACTAATCAGAACTGACTGGAAAAGATGCTTCCATCTGCAGTACAAATTGACAATTTAATTCAATTGTACCCATAAATTAGTCACTTAGATAGGAACTGCAATATATAGTTACTCAAAAAGTATATCAAAGTAAAGCAATGCTATTATATTTCATTATCTTAAGTAAACACATCAGTGGTTATTGCTGAGCCTTTCACTGACATTTGTTCAGCAAAGCAAATGCAATACCTTATGTTGTGGGTTACACAGCATAAAGCCATGGAGGTGCACGACTATATCAAATGTGTATGCCCAAGAGCAAAATTTAGCCACTCTGCCTACTATTGCGCCAGTGTCGACATACATGCAAAGGCTTGCATGTGACTGTTCACACCAAACGAACTGTTGCCTTGCAATGAAATATATACAACATCAGCAGTATGGGAGAAAATTTAGGAGTATAGAGTTGAGAGCATTTCGTATTTTTCATATCTTTTATTGGCCTGTGCAATACAAAATTGTTACTTCACGCATTAGTATAGTCAGTTAGGTATAGTACCAGTTCACGCAATACAGCATGATGTTGATTGCATTGTCACTGACATTCACAGAACCCTGCTGTCATAAATAAAATTATCCTGCAATCTAATTACTTATACAGTTTGGATATCTCATCACATGGCTTTAAGCTTCACAGACCTCAGCCTTTGTGCTATAGGGTTGGAGGAGTCTACATACTCCAAAGTACTAACATCTACGATATCAGATTTAAAGTACTTTAATTACCTTTCTCCATTTCTGTACAATTTACTGCTTCTGCAATGGTCAGGAACAAATATGCTTGTAATACCCGCATAGTCCAAATACGACAGCACAATAATTAAATAAGGATATACACTATCTTATACACAGAACAGATATTGATTTCCTGAAGTGGCTGAAGGTGACAGACAGCTACGGAAACGAGCTTTTGAAAACTGCAAATATAGAGAGTAGCAATTTGGACTAGCATAAGACCAGGCTATAGTTGCACGCAACTGATATGGTACGACCCTTTTTCTTCCACTAGGCATAATATGTATGGCAATAACAATAAATTTCTCTTGAGCTGTACAATTCTTCACTTAGGCCATGCACCACACTTCAAGGCTGTATTTAACTTTAGTGCTGTGCCAAATATTCACTGTTGTACTAATTCCTCAACTTTAAATGAAAGAGTGAAGTCACACTATTTCTAGATGCAAAATTATAGTACGAGAATGCCTTCACCAGGATATTCTCTTTATTTTTCACTTTCAATACACATAAAAGATCCTTCATTCAAACATCCTTAATTAAATAGTCAACCCAAGCCTACTTCAGAACGTGCTAAACTTTACAGAGCGAGGTGACCCTATAGATATACATCATGGCAAAGGCCAGCTACTATTTGCACTTGCTCTTGGCAGGCTAGAATTGCATGTCCACAAACATTTCTTCAGTCTTATTTTGGCTTGTTTTTTGTGCCCCTCCTCTCTTTACTAAATTCTCGTTCATGGAATGTTGCAATCATTGGAACATAATCAAATAATAAATGGATTGTTGTTGTATTGGGATGCTGGTACTGTTTTTGTTTTTTTCAATGACCGGCGCCTAAATTAGATCGGGATGGTACGTGTTAGGCAGGTATGAAGGCTGCACATGTTTGAATAAAGAAACGTACCCCTGAAGTTTTCAATTTTCTGGAAAAGAACTACAACAAATATGCAAAGCAAATCGAGAAGGACGAGGAGGAGGAAAGGAAGATAGGTTAACCAGGAGCCGGGGAAAGGGGTCAGGGGATAAAAAGATCAAGGAGAAAGCAAAACAATATGTATTATTAATGACATGAGCTAGTAGCATAACCTATCGTTTCCTGTTGCAATAGTTCAAGTAATCTCAATAACCTGAACGGGTGTCCATAGGACCGTCGATCATCTCACGACCAAGAAATTGTGGTGTAAAAACAAGTTACACTACCACATTAAATCCAACAACACATAGCCATTTCCTGCGTTCTCAAGATAAATGGTAGAAAATACACAATGAGCTCTCTAACTTTTTGCAGTGTGAAAAAAATGACGGTATAGGCATACCTGTATGCAGAAGGAAGTGCACTCTCAGTTTTTACTGCAGCAAAAATGCTATCAAAGAAGAAACCTAAAAGCCTGATCTTTCAACCCTAGGATTAATGAGCCCAGAAAAAATTTGATGAATGAAAAATTGCTATGCGAGTGCTCTCAGGAACAATAACTCATCTTTAAGCACAAACAAAGTTCATGAAAGAGCTAAGGCATTTCATGTCTCGAAAGGAGGCAGCACAAGCATAAAAGCCCCTTAATTCCCACTGCACTCTCAGATTCAGAAATTCCTTGACTGCTCATGCATTAAGCGAGTGAGATCAAAGTAACTTTTCTTCTATTCTTATGTATTTATCTTTTTTTGTAATGCTTGGCTGCAAAGCCAAGTGTTTCACATACTCGGTTCCTTCTTCACCAAGTTTCTTGTTGCAATAACCAGTTAACTGTGAGTAGGCTTTATGTGCAAGTTTTTTTTTTTCATGTTTCGAAGAAGTGTGATTGTCTACCAACTTGCCTAGAATGCAACTCTAATCAAGCTATAAGTGTAAATGGAAATTATTCTCAGGCTTATAAGACTATTGCCAGGAGTTTGACAACTAACAAACCATTAATTGTCGACCAGCCACCATGCAGCCAGTTTACCACTGCATAAAATGCATGTAAAGGGCTGGACTGGAAACACACTTGGCCCCTTTTATGCCCACAAACGGTGGATCCAGTTCAGTCATTAAGGACAAAGAAGAATATGGCACCTCTGTTTGCCTCCTTTTGGCGAAATGAAAACAACACGTACGGCAGAAGCACCAGCTTTAAAGGGGCATGGAGGATATGACTTCAACCTATTGCTTTCTTATAATCGATTCCAAGGCTCTTGCTTTCTGTGTTGTTAGTTCTTGCAGATAAAATCATAATTTTAAATTTTTGTCCTCTCTCAATTCATAACAATAGCAAAAAAACTGCTAACTACCATTTATAATTGAATGGCGCATCACCACAGATCCAGTGAAGAACCCGTCTTTTTTAACTACACTTTTCTTGCAAAAATCTCTAATGATGACAGCAAATGTATCTAAATTTTTGCAACTTCCCTTTTAAAGCGTTATGATGTGTAAGTAGCTTTTTTGTTTTCAGACAGCAGTAATCCATCAGATTTGTCCTTGGCATCCCTTAAAGTAGCAGCAGCTTTGAATTTCTTGCTACAAACCTGATGCTCTATGGTACTTTTATTCAGTATAAATAGCCCAAGCCTCATGTCATGAGCAGACATATATATGGTTACACAGCTAGATTATTCAATTTCTTTTTAAAGCAATATATAGTCATGTTAAATTAAAGTGCTGAAAATATGATGTGTCTCGTGCTAATTAAGTGACGTAATTCAAAGACTGCATTGAAACAAGTGTTTGAAGGGAGCTCCTTCCTAGAAACAGATCTACTTTCTGGTGTGGCTCGTACCAAGTGTTGATGCACTTCATCCTCAGCATATTTACAACATGGGTGAAACTGCATTTACGAAAGTTAAGTGTGCAGTTTTATAGGCTCATCTTAGCAGCCCGAAATTAGCTGGCATGAGAAAAGAGCTGCAGGGGACACAAACAATTAAGGGCGCCCATCACAGCAGATGCCACTGCACTACATAGTGACAGAAATCCGTTTTTGCTGGTAGACACTAAGAAGCGGTGCACTGCTTAGAAGCAGGTCATTTCAAACTTATTATTCGATGCAACAACTTTCCGTGCCATGAAGTGACTTCCAGAGGTGAGTGAGCATCCCTTCTCTCCTATGATGTTTGAACTCTAGGTTTGTCAAGTTAAATTTCCATATTATCTTTTTTGTAATCATGTCATTAATGCATCACTTACAAGCAGTTAAGCTGCATGCACTAGTCTTACCTAACATTTAACATAAATGCGTGTTAATTCAGCCTTGCATTCTCAATATCTTTCTTTGCCCACTACTCTGCAGTCTGTTATATACTAACAAGTTGAGAGTATACTTTCAGGGGAACAAGAGGGTTCTGGAGTTTCTGGAGGCGCAGCAACGACCCTGCCAGTAAATTTGGGTGGCCCTGAAGAGGGACATTATAGCTTCAAAGTTGAAGTTCCCCAAAAGATGAAATTCCAAGTGCTTCAATGCAGATCTAGTATGCAACGGTGGATCAGTGGTTATGGTGCTTGGCTGCCGACTTGAAAGATGCAGATTCCATCCGGGCTGCAGCAGTCACATTTTGATGAGCATTGAATACTATAGAGGCCTTTGTACAGTGCGATGTCAGTGCATGTTAAAGAACTGCATGGCGGTCGAAATTTCTGGACCCCTCAACTATGGCATCTGTCATAGCCTGAGTCGCTATGGGATGTTAAGCCCCATACAACCAAATCCAAACCATGCAAAGGATGGTGATGTAGAAGTTGCTGTCTTCAGCACCAATTAACACTTCAAGCAAGATGCTGCAATCTGCAGCTATCTTAATAGACGCACATAATCCTTCAGGCACCACAGAAATGTAAAGCCTCACTGAAGGTGAAGCAAAGGGAAAACGACATGCCCCCTCTTGTACTGAAGCTTTATACATCGAACTTTATTCTTGATGTACGAAACGGGCCAGATTTTGGTTTCTTGACCAAGAGCACTGTAGCGACGCACGTCCATCCTTGAAGAGTCAATTGGGACTCTAAAAAACTCTCTGCCATTTGGCAAGATGCCAGCTTTGGCATTGCCCCCCAGGAGATCAACAATGACTACAGCGCAGTTATCCACCAGAAAGCAGTCACCGACTTTCACGTCACCACCCACTTGTCCTGTAGAGAGCGGTGTGCACGCCCTCACCTCCGACATTCGTCGGCTGAGTTGCGCCAGAGGCTTATTTGTCGTCCGCAGTCTCTTCTTTACCTTTCCTAGGTAACTTTCAAATAGAAATGCACTGAACTCATCGACAGTGCCGTGCTCCAGGCATTGCTCTGCCAAGTGTGCAAGGGTGTGCACATTGTACACGAGTTGTTTTTGTCCGTACAGTCAGCCAAATTCTTGCACAAAGTACCGCAGCAGGTCGTGAGCAAACTGGTTGAGGTCTCTGTGATGCTGAGGAGAGGCAAGTACCCTAACAGATACATGCAAATATAAAAAAATGCTTATAAAGCTCATCAGGCAGGATGGATTTCAGGAGAACAGGCCCCAGGTATAGTAAAAAAGTCCTGAACTCTGTGGCCTTCCACCCGTCGAGTTCTTCGGTGCCCCTCGGTTTCCTCTGAAAGTACTTTGGAAATGCAGTTGCTGCTTCTCGCAGCTTGTCGTTGAGTGCACTCCTGTCAGACCGGCTCAGCCTGGCAGCGTGCCCCTTGCATATCCAATTCCTAAGGAGCCGCCGCATAACCCCCAAACAGACTAAATGCATATACTCTGTAGGAAAGCATTTCACCATATCTACGTTCAGAGATGTAAATGGTGAAACACCAGTGTGATGGCGCCGATCCTCTTGCGAACGAAAAGAGGAGTCTGTTCGCTGTGGTGCATGCAGGTCAGGGAAAGTCATCCTGTTTTCCAGATAGTGCCCTTTTTGGCTGCAACGTTCACAGGCATGATAGCCTGTGTGGCCAGTGATTGCCTTCACGAAACTCCTTGCTGGAGCGTCACAGATCACGGCTTTTAAGCACACATTGACGTGCACCCCTTTCATCATCAGTCCGTTGCAACTAAGGTTGCGCACTTCATCAATGAAAGGCCTGAGGTATTCCTGGAGGCACGGAGGTTTCCCTTCACCGCAGTACGCACTGACCATAAATGGTTCAGATTTCTTGATGTTAATTACTCTGCACAGAATTGGCCAGAGTGCAGTCTGGCTACTCCTATGCAGAGGCAGCCCATCAATATTTGCGTGCAGCTCGACATTCTCAGGCGCTGGTCCTTGGCCAACAGCATGATGAATTCCCTCAGCAAGGCCAAAATGCACAAACGAGTCACCGTGTTCTAAATTAGCTTTCCGCTCCGTCTACATGATGGTCCTTGCATCTTTCGGGAGCTCTACAATCCCACGCCGACGGCAGAAGTCCAGCAAATCGTTGATGCAGGCGTGCGTCAAATTGTGCTTGCTAGCTATGCTAGCTAACTCCTGCGCTGTCGAGAGATGGCGATAACAAAGCTCAGGAGACTCCTCACGAGGCTGGCCCATTTCCACGTTCTCAGCAGTAAGGCTGTTCGTGGACGAGGTCTCATCGCTTGAGTCGCACGAGGTAGCGGTATGCTCACTAGAAAGGCTTTCAGCGCAGCTCTCGGACACATAAGCCTGCTCGTTGAGCTCGCTCTGAACAGATGGCATCGACGGGTCTGCAGGTAGCGACGAAATAGCTCGTCCGCTGCCACTAGCGCAAGCGCCGCTTGCGCAGGCTTCGCTATTCGGCCGTTTGCTTGCTCCGGACGGTAGCGGGAGTGGAGGGGCGCTGACGACGTCCAAGGCCGCTTCGCCGCCCGTTCTCTTGCTTCCGGAGGATTTCAGATTCGTAGACGGTGGCCGTCGGATACCGAGCTCTCCTAAAAGTTCCCTGTACTCTTTTTCGATGATACGGTACCTCCGCCACTTGCTCATGACCTCCGTCTCCATGCTCATGACGGAGCGCTAAAGATCAGAGTGACGAACAATCAACAAACCTAACCGCTCAGAGCTACAGTTAAAAACGAAAAGAGGCCTAACAATGAAGATACTCGCAGCGCACAAAAGCACAAACATCACAAAAAGGCGTTAACACTGTGCATAAAAAAGACCTCCGGTTGCGAATTATTCGGTATTATATTAGGTCACTATCTTTAGTAAATAAAAAAATAGTTGAGTTGTTTTTATTTTTAATTCACGGAGAAAATAAGTGGCCGCAGCGGCACGTCTTAGTAGAATGCGTCTAAAATACGGTCGTGCCGCACCTCCATATTTACCACCACTCGCTAATAACTGTTCAGGTCATATAGCCTCCTTGACTCGCTCATCCATCCACTCCAGTGAGAGCTACACTCTACTGTAGTTGCCGGAGCAAATGTAGTCACTTTCTGTAATTTATATTTTTTTGTGATTTGTTTACAGCCTTTCTCGGCTTTGTGCCAGTGATCGATGCAGATCGAGGCTATTTTCTCTATTTAAGCGCTGATAGCTGGTAGAAAACTTGTCGTGAAATATTGTGTGGGCCTCGGGACAGACGGGGCATCAGCCCAACAGCCTTTACACAAAACTCAAGGCACAAAATGCGTGGTTCTAGCGTGGTTCTAAAGTGCGTGGGCTACCCCCACATTGACTGCTTTTCATATAATGTACTAGAATCCTTTACGTCAGGCTTTCAAATGAAGCACAGGTACTCCAAAACGGCAGCATGAGCACGGAGAAACGTACGCCGGCCTCATGTGACGCCGCTGATTATTCGTAATATAGTCCGAGGTGATGGCGGCCGTGCTAGACATCTTATCTTCCCGCATACACCTAACGGCTTGTGTGCGTCAAGTTGGCTCAGCATAGCACCTGCCTTGCGATTAATTGTGAATAAATTGGCTATACTGGAAGGCCGCTTTAATCGGTGCATTGAAAAGTAGAGAACGCTGCTACGCAGAAAGAATACATATGGAAATATACACCGATGATCAAAATTTGCCTTTTGTTGGATTTTTAATCGGTGAAATTAATTTGAGCGAATGAACAAGGGCTTCGGTGGAAGACCCCGGCCCCTGTCCGGCGAGCTTTAGCTCTACCGTACGGTAACTACGCCAATTCTTTTGCGAAAACGCTGAGTTGCGTGCAGCTACGCAGAACGACCACACCGAATGGGAGCAGCACATATGTTACATTTCAGGGCATGCGGTAGGGTTTTTTCTAGACAGCCCCGAAATATCTTCCCCTGATCAGCATCTCTGACAAACGTTTCCTGCTGGATAGGTGCCGCAGCGTTTCTTCTTTTTTTTCCTGCATTAAATGTGAGCTGAAGAGGCATTACTGCGAACCTAAAGCTTCTGAGTGACCGGCGCCGACCCGAACTCCATCGGTTTTGTCTATTGTCCATTCGGTGATTTCGTAGCAACAAAGTCAATTTATGCAATCGAATCTGACAATCGCGTGCTCAAACGAAAGTTGACGATCTGTCAGACAATACCCGGTTCTGCATGATAAATGCAAAAAATGTTGGAAAGCCGATAGACGTTCCCGCTGATGAAGTTGAAGGTCACATGACCGCGCATGTCGAGGTGATGAGCCGTACGTATGGGTTCAGAAACGTCTATCGTAACCTGGACATGGTCAGTGATTTTCAAATTCATCAGTATATCATGCCTCCAGACGGACTTTACCATTGATGTCTGAGCTGGCACTCTCTTTGTTGTCACTGCCGTCATCAAACGCAGCCGTCAAACAAATGCTCAGCTAAGTCTTAGGGCTGAGACGGGACAAAAATTCTTGGCCGGTTTAAAATCCTAGCAGCCTCCATTCCCGGCCATACCAAACTTCACGTACATGGAGGAGAGCTTGCAAAGTCTAGTTATAGATCTACATTCTATTTCGCAGGTAGGTTTTATAGTGAACGAGACCTGGCAGAACATTTGTTCGGCGGCTGTGTTTGATGACGGTAGGGACAACAAAGAGAATGCCAGCTCAGACATCAATGGGAACACATATATGCTAGGGCTCGACGAAAGTTCGTCTCCATGGTCAGGCATGACACTGATGAATTTGAAGGTCACTGACCATGTATGGGCCAAACTTTTCCCCTTCGAATCAGGTCACGATGCCTGAGATCCCTCTCTAGACTACTTCCGTCTATTGTGCTATATCTTGTCTAGCCGCAACCTCTGTACTAGAGTTTGTCTTGGAATTTATTGTAGTGTATTTATTTTATTGTGTTTAGTGAAAATGTCGTGAGCTGTACCTATACTGCATTGCTGAATGCATATCATTACTGAGTGAGTTTTTTGTGCGATGTTTTTTGCGTGTTGTTATTTTCCCGATACTGCTATGCTTTGAGAAAAAAATAAAACACGACGTTTATGATAAACACCACATTTGCTTAATCATGAATTCGCTTGCAGGCAAGCCTTGCGCTACTTCTAATAGTATTATGTAAATATACTTGCGAAAAATAGTTTAATATGGCTAAGGAGTTTTCCATGCAAAACCAAAGTTTTTTGGCTTTATTTGGGCTACTACGGAGGCCAGCTTGGCTACCTGTGCTTGAAGCTATCTGGCAACCCTTGCTGCCCGTCCGACCGCTCCGACGGATGCCATCTCTTTCTTTGTTCGGTCGTCGCTGCGTATATATCGTGTTTTCCCGTGATCTTCAAGCCCGCCACTTGCGTAAGTATTTACGCTTTTTTGTTAGTAGCTTCTTTTGTTTCCTCATGAGCCTACTGTCATAAGTAGCAATAAGGGGAGAGGCGTCATTTGTTGCCCTGTTCTGTAATTGTACTATTTTATAGTCATGTGGGAGGCTAGCTTGCCACATGGGTTCGGACCGACGACATGTGCACCTTCAATTGTATGCCTTTTTCATGCACTTATTTTCTTAACGCTGCGTTGTATTGCTTCTGAGATGTGTCGCGAGACCTTCGTGCGAGAGGAACATGAGAATAGGGCGAGCGAGCTTGTGAAAAATCAGTTTACGCACTAATCTTTGTTTGCATCGCTTTACTCCTTGCAGCATGCTACCAAAACCGTTTGCGGTCGTGAAGTTCCCGATGGAGGACGACAGCTTGGCTGTCGTCCCTGTCGGGTGGCTCTCCCACGATTGGCAGCATTGCCACTGGCCGAAAAGGCGAGCCGCGGAGGTAATCCGCCTCGCTCGAGAGGAGGCGGACCCATCCGCCCCAGGGTGCGAGTGGTTCCGCTGCCCAGTCGCTGTCGTCACAACATGCAGTAAGTGGTTTTATTGCCGGGATAACGCTATGTGTGCAATTGTGAATTGTGGTGTCTAGCATCCCGAAGCGACGCATGGGCTGTGACGGGCGCTGTATTGGAGGGTCCCGGATTTTTTAACCGGCTTTAACGTGCGCCAACACTTCACAGCACACGGGCGCCTTTTGCTAGCCTGTCAAGTGACTAATCTTTTCAAAACTCGGAGGCTAATGAATGATGCACACATGCATTTGTGAGTTGATGTCATTGCTTCATCTGCATCAAAAGCGATTGCCAGTCCAAATTCGCATGTGATCTCAAACACTGCAATGCCTTGTTTTATGGTGATATCCAGTTTCCAGGTCACTGGACTCTACAGGTTTGAAAACATTTAAGACTGACTGTGCTTTGTTCTTGTCCAAGTTTATCGCTCGTGATCGAAAAGATATCTCTATCACATGGGCATTTCAATGACTTTCAAACCAATTGTCTACGACTCAGGAGATGAACACTAGTTGCTGCACAGTTAGCTGCAGCAGCAATTGAGTCAATACATGGCTTGCTCGTGACGTGACTTCTGCTCCTATCAAGCGCTGGCGGCCATGCCGCCAAACCACTCGATCCCAGACCGTCCGCCTTGCGTGGCCTGACTGCTCCTTAGATGCTTTGGATTATTTCCTTATCCTTTCAGGCGTGATGCTGCCTCCACAGGGGAATCGGCTATTCAATGCAGGCTATTACTTTGAACTTGCTGGATCGGTGCATGTGCGCTGCACAAAAAAGGTGGAAATGTGCGACAATATGCATGCATACATAGTGTGGCCGGGTTACGATGCAATGATAGATGATGATGTGGTCTGAAGTGACCCACAGGGATCGTGAACTATCTAGTTTACTCTTCCAGCTTTGTGACATTAGAAAGAATGGAAACCTCAAATCATTGGAGGTACAAAAATATTTCACGAGCTGCTGGTCGAGGATCCTGTCTGCAACGAGTCTACGATACCTAAAGCTCGGCCTCAGCATGCTGTCCTTTCTGCCGTTGTTGCTGGCTGTGGCCGTGGTGATTAACCACTTTGCCTAGTGCTGTAGCCAAGGTATATGCAGTGACGCAGGGCCCAGTCTGTGTTTGGGTTGTCAAACAAGTCAGATGGCCTCACTCGAAACAAAAACATTCACTTCTTCAGGGTGTAGTCCTTGCTCACCATAGCTTTGCAGACATTAAGTTCACGACCCAAACCTCTTATCTGTCACAAAGTGCACTCTGTACTCTTGTAAATTGAGGCTCTTGGGGTCCAAATTGTCTTGCTTAGTCCGAGCCAGCCACAACCTGCAGCTCTTTGTGCTCTGGGATCTTGGAGTTCTTGTGCTAAGTTCATGTTAGTCAGCTTCTTCTTGTGCCTGTACCTGTCGCTATGATTGGAGCCACTGAGGATAATGCACAAAACCATAGTGAAGCTGCGGATGGACAGGAATCAACTCTGTGTGAGCAAACAGAGGCAGCGGTAAGCTAGAGGCAGTCTGGCAGTGGTTCAGCACAGCATGGCCGCCTGGCAACCGATGGGCACTGAATGCGACATGCGGGCCATGTATAATGTATTGAGACAGTAAAGCAGCACGAAACTTGGTGGTGATTTCGAAGGCCTTCAAGAGCGGCAGTGTGCACTCTTGAATTAGGAAATCAGAGCCTTATAATTGGCGAATTGCTGATGTTTAAAAATATTCAGTTGAACCTTGCTGTAACGAAGGAAACCCCAAAATGTCTGTTTTAGCCGTTCCATTTTTATGGCAGTCATCGACCTTTGTTGCAAATGGATTTCATGCTAACAAGCTTATCTACTACAATGTTTTGCTAATTTGCATGAAATTTGACTCCACATTGCAGTGGCACTGTGAACTAGTCGAAGAAAGATAGGTGTACAGAATCGGATGGTTTGCTTTGTCACTTGAAGGCTCCACTGGTACTTTCTTCCATCACTTTTGCTGTGACAATATATATTTGTAACGCTGTTCCACGAATTGCTTGAAAGTAATGAGATAGAAGAGCTGCTGATATCATTATGAAATTTTTCTGCTGCCAGCAAGCAGCACAGAGAAATCATACAAACAGGAGGATGTCTCTCTGCATTGCAACATTTGCTGCACCATGACAGTGCAGTTATCAGGAACCCATTCTATATAATAATGTTCAATTATCGAGTGATTTCTTCTGTATGGTTATATGCTAAACTGACGGGACCAAAATATGCTTCACTTCTAATTAACTGGAAATTCCAATTAAGCGGCTTAAAAATATCGGGAGTCAACTGTATAAATTATTTAGCGGTTTTAGGCGAATAATACGCAGTGATCTGTGTATACACTGATGTCTACCGCATCATTTGAAAGTGCGCACCAACAAGCTGTGGTGTCAGTCGATGCATGCGCATGTACCTGTTAGTTTTAAGTAAGCAAAAGCATTGGGCGCACAAGACAGGGGTAGCTTTGAAACCAAAATTACTGCACGTGGTTGGTGATCAGTCATTAAAAGCCTTACAAAAAATTAACACCGATTTTGTCTTTTATACACAGATAGCTTAGTGTGTCACCAGTGTGCGTTGCGGGAGCTTTCAACACACACAAGTGCCTGCCTCATGCCCTAATTTAAGTAGGTCAACTGAATATGTCAGCCTTGCCAACGCTTGCCTGTTTCTTGCAGAGCCCACATGAGAACGGCTAGCTGTCTTCCCACAGGCCTAATCGCCTGCATGTAGTCATAATGACCAGGCAGTGGAAAGCTTCTGTGAAATGTAGAATTGGCAATGGGGAAAGTAAAAATGCAGTATTCTGTACTAATCGGAGGCTTCAGTGCCAATGTTGGCAAAAAGCAGGCTGGAGACCAGGCAGTAGATGAATATGGCATTGGCACTAGGAATAGCAGAAGGTCGGTATTGAGTTCGCTGAACGCAATAACTTGAGAATCATTATTACTTTCTTCACAAAACGGAAGAGCCGAAAGTGGACATCGAAAAGCCCTAACGAGGAGACTAAAAATAAAATTCACTTCAAACTGTGTTCTAACCCCGACATTGTGCAGCATGTGGAAGTAATAAGAAAGGTGTGATGCAGTGACCACAGATTGGTAAGGTCTCAAATTAGTCTGGACTTGAAGAGGGAACGGAAAAGACTAGTAAAGAAGTCCATCAACAAATTAGCGGTAAGAGGGGAGGTAGAATAATTCAGGATTTCGCTACAGAACACATATTCAGCTTTAACCGAGGAAGACAACCTCAGTGCAGACGCAGTGAACAATAAAATTTCAGAGATATTACCGATTGCAGTGAAGAAGTAGTTCAGGGGAGGAGTGCAGGGAAGAAGTACTTTACCAGCAAACTATCCAAGCAGATGAAAGATTTGATTAAGACATGGGAAAGTGTGAAAGCCTCCAACCCAACAGACAAGATAGAACTGGCAGAGCTATCAAAGCTGATCAACAGGCGTAAAGTATACGACATAAGGAAGTATAATATGGAGAAAATCGAGCATTCTTAAAGAACTGTGGCAGCCTGGAAGCATTGACAAGAAGATTAGGCGTAGGCAAAGATCAGATATATAGGCGCTTAGGGACAATTAAGGGGGCAATGTCATTACTAATATGGACAAGTTTGTCAAAGTAGCAGAGGAGTTCTATACTGACCATTCATTATTCAGAGTAGTGAGGACAATGAGATTGGCAGTAGAGAAGAGCAATCAAACGTTCTGCCAGTAACGAAGACCGAGGTTAAGAAAGCTTTAGAAGCTATGAAAAAGGGGAAAGCAGCTGCGTAGGACGCGGTAACTACAGATTTGTTGAAGGATGGTGGGGCTATTGTGCTAGAAAAACTGGCCACCCTGTATAAGCAGTGCCTCTTGGCATCGACGGTACCGCAGTGAAACTGCCCACATTCAGGGCCACTGCACAGAATGCCTCCACGACAAAGTAGTCCGTTGTTAAAAGTTCTTTCAGCGCAAGCTAGAAGCTAATCACAGGAAAAACTTATAAGGTCTGTATTCTAGAATTTGGTGCCTGGCTGGTTTCATAATTCAATATAGTTGCATTATCGTTTACCACCTTCCAGCCTAGCAGGAAATAAACCACATATGCAGCAAAGGCCACTGATGCTACCACAGAGGCTGTGTGCTTGGCCACCAAGCTCACATGATAATCTACATCCCTTCCCTACATTTCCTTTCATAGCCCACAGGCTGCTTCAAGATGCCTACTGTAAAGTGTTTGTGTTTGCAATAGCCAGGAATTATTGCATTAAAAGTAATATCCAGGAATTGTTGCATTAAATGTTTGCCTTATTTTCATGTGAAGCAGCAATTTTAGTGTGGACTGCACTTGAGTTGGGTGTTTGATCTCTAACCTTTTGCAGGATCATACAAGAATGCAGAGAAAAAGGCTAAGAAATATGAGATGAGCTCTGCAGTGGAAAGCTCTGCAATTTCTGGTAAGTGGAAAATCCTAAATTTTTAAACATTAGTAAAATTAATGCATATTCAAAATATGCACGCATTTTTCTGTTTTTGGCAATGAAGGTCCGGATGGGCCTGAAGTCCGGCTGCCATCGCCACCACCCCGGCTGCCATCGCCACCACCCCGGCTGCCATCGCCACCACCCCGGCTCCCGTCGCCACCACCCCGGCTCCCGTCGCCACCACCCCAGCTGCCATCGCCACCCCGGCTGATATCACCACCCTGTAAGCCTTTATCTGTGTTTAGTCTTTAGATTTGCATTGTTTCAGTTATGGCTTAGTGAATTTATGGTAATATCACATAGGAGAAAGGGGGGACACCCACCCTCTAGCCGTGCCTGCTTTTTATTGATCGCAAAAAATGCATATGGGTGACTCATGAATTTGAGCTCAATTAAGACCCTGTTGCAAAACTGCATTAAGTCTGCTTTCCTGCATAGCAAAAACCCCTTTACCACAGAGTCCATGCGAGTCCTTGAAAACCTTTCAAGAGGGAGAAGTTATTTTCAAGGGCTGAAGAACAATTTGAGGTGAAGGCAACGGAACAGATTCTTTCAGTTGTCAACACGTGTGCCCTATCCTTAGACGATGTCATGGCCAGTTGATACAGTGTTAGGTGGTAGCTTCAGAGATCACTTCTTGGTTTTTATCGTTGTTACAATGTTCTTTTTGGTGCCTTTAAAATCACCAGTCACACCTGTGTAGGCATGCGCTGTACCCTCAGAAGACTGAAGCATGCGCTGATTGATGTCAGACGTTCTTTCTGAGAAAAATGTACCCGGGCGTTGTTTACGGCGTCCCATGTTCCGAATGTGACAGTGTCTACATTGGCGAGACTGGCAATTTTAAAAGGCACCTAAAAAAACATTGCAACGATAGGTTTGCCGAGAAGAGCAATTGTAGTGAGGTACTGTAAAAATTGAGTCATGAAGTTTAGCATTTCATTGTTTTCAAGCAAAGGATGGAAGGTAGAATATAGTTTTTGTACTGAAAATTTAAAAGTGCACAGAAGACAGGGACAAGAGGACTGGATGGGACAAACGCTGCTCACAACTGGGTTTATAAGAAACATTTTTCATTAACAGCCCACCTGTGAAGTCATAGTCAGCATTGACTTGCACAATGTAACTGCCAAAGGCAGGAGAGAATTTTAAAATTGTAATTCATCAGAATGTAATCAAAGGATGGTGCTACGTGTGTACAATGCTTGCTGACACCAAAGCATGTACTATAGTAACCATATGCGACTTGCCCATGAACAGCAGCTCTTTTTGAAGCATGGTCACAGAGCCTTTCGCTCATACACTCGACACACAAATTGCCGCAATGGCTTTGTGGTTAAGGTGCTTGGCTGCTGACGCGAAAGGTGCCGGCTCAATCCCGACTGCAGTGGTCTCACTTCAGTGGAGGTGGAATGCTAGATGCTCGCCCGTGTACTGTGCAATGTCTGTGCACGTTAAAGAACACCAGGTGGCTGAAACTATCGGAGCTCTCTACTGAGTTGCTCCAGCTAAGGTGGTTTGGGACATTAAGCCTCGTAAGTCATGACTAAGAGACAATTTCGGTATCTCCCTTTCAGTTTGTTTTTTTGCCATATCCCACGATTGCAGTCCTGTGCACTTCAGGGAAGCATCCGTGGCATTCCCCACAATGAAGTGGCAGATTCAATCCACCGCCTGTTCCAAAGGGCGTGGGCGCTCTCTGAGGCGGTCGTTAATACACCAGCCAATTTGGCTGATGTACACTGCCACACCTGTGTGGTATTCGATAGATGACACCAGTGCAGCAAGGAACATGCACGTTTTGGTGCTTCTTCCGGCAGTCAGTATGGCGATCCGGCCTTTCCTCTACAAGTCTTGCATAGCTGCGACAGCTTACATGGCGTACAAAAATCCCAGCTGTATGCCATACATTTCTTCGGGCTATGAAAGCTTTGTGCTGTAGGGCGTAACCTAATACCATTTGTTCTTGGAACCTCATATATTTTGATCTCGAAAAGTATGAGGTTATGCCCTAACTGCACAGTCTCATAAGCTGAGGATACTTGCTTCTCAGTATGGCATACGGCTGGTGTTTTCTGTGCCACGTAAGCTGTTACAGTTATGAAGACTTATAGAGGAAAAGCCATATTATCGTACTAGCTGCCAGAAGAAGCACCAAAACATGTACGTTCTTGCTGCGCTGGTGTAGCCTATAGGACACCACTCAACTATGGCAAAGTGTGCATCAGTAAAACTGGCCGGTGTATTAAGAATACAGATACCTTCCTTTTGAGTAGTGTTTTCATCTTTAAAATATTGTGTAAGGCATTGTTACACATGGATTACCGTGTGGTATTTTCCTCTGGCTGCTATATAATTTACAATCCATTTTCTTGTGCTGTTTTGGCTTCAGTTTAAGCAGCTAAACAATGACCGCGACGTCAACATGTGGTTACAGGTCACGTGAGGCATGAAAAAATGGCGGTATAATCGCTACTCCTACATTTGTTATCATTCAGGCTCTTTGGCTGAAAGTGCATATTTCGCTTCTTTCCTTGTGATGCATCAGTAATCACGGTTCCCTTTTCTCAAAGGTCCCATGTCTGCCCCACTCCCCAGTTTTGCAGTCCTGCAATACCATATATATACAATTTTTTCTGTTATCTTTGCGTTGCTGTCATGCATTGTTGCAAGTGTTTGGTTTGGACGCGTTTCTGAACATCACTACGCGTATGACTACGTATTACTCCCCCGATAACAGAGCAGCAAGCTTCCACACAACCGACCGAAAGGCACTTCTAGCATTACTTTTTTTCGAACTGAGCAGAGAGAGGAGGTGAAGCCTTAGAGAAAGGCGCATGCCGTGATCACCGACGCACCACAAGGAAAGAAGTGAAGTGTGTGCTTCCGGCAGAGCAGGCGGATTGGTGCATCACCCGTTCGCAGCAGTCTCACAGAAGCAAGGACTCCTTGGGTACTTTTATTTCTTTGGGCTTAACTTACAGCTGTGTTGTGTCGACTGCAAGGACATTTTAAAGGAAATCCAAGGGCCAAAGTAAAAACAAAAATGAAGTTTTCCAGAATACTCTTTTGGAACAGACAGCGGATCAAAACTTCATTGTGGTAACTGTCTTGAATGCTTTCCTGAACTGCACAGGATTGTAATCGTGAGACGAGGCAAAAAAATGAACTTGAGAAGGAGGTACTGGAAGCATCTCTTTTGGGTGATAAGTGCGTGAGCGAAAGGTCTGTGACCGTGCTTCAGAAATTGTCCACGTGCAAGTAAAATATGGTAACTATATAGTACGTGTTTTGGTGTCATCATACGTTCTACACACGTGGCACCATCCTTTGATTGTATGCTGGTGAGTTGATAATTTTCTTGTTCTGCATTTGGCGATTACCTTATGAAAGTCGATGCTTGCTACAGCTGCGCTGGTGGGCTGCTATCAGAAATGTCTGAATAAACTGCTATGAGTAGCGCTTGTCCTCTCCGGTTCTACTATAGTAGTTCTACTACTATAGTAGACCATAGTCCGGTTCCGGACTATAATCTAGTGATTGAATGTGTGTGTAGATGGTGCCTTCTGGAGTGGACTATTTTATACTCTGAGTGAGTGCGTACATGGATGGTGACTGCGGGAGTGGAATATGTACTATTATAAGTGACTGTGTGCATAGTGGGGAAGATCCGACAGGTTTTAGGTCGTTGTTAACATAAGTGACGCTACGGTGGATCAATTGCCAGCAGAATAAGCAAGGCTAATCCCACCTGTAGCATACAACTCAACTCTGCGGTTCTCTCATTCAAGTTGTTCTTGTGCTTTCAAATTTGCAGCATGATACCAGCTGGGGCAGCATACAGCTTCGTTAAGGCTTTTTGTGTTTTTGAGGGTCCACCAGAATAAAGGAGCAGTTTAAATTACTAAATCTGGTAGAATGAGATGACACCCTGAACAAGCATGGTCTTAATGAATGGGAGCCCATAAATGCTTAATGCTAATTCTGTACGAGGCAGTTACGGTGTATATGTATGTATCCTTTCAGCAGAAGTGCTGATGTAGCATTTTGGCATTATCTCTGTAGCATTACCTGTGTTATACTGAGTAATTTTTCCGTTCTTCCTGCATCAACACTAATGCTTCATGTTCGTGTCCAACTTCAGCCCTGCTTAGCCACTCAATGGAGGCGGCCACACCAGCTGGTGCAAATTGCACTGCGGGCTGCCCGGCTAGTTCGGCCTCCACTGCAGGTGACCTTGAGGATGTGGAGGAAGCGACTAGCGATCGTAAGGCTTTTCGCTTTCTTTACTTGTATATGAAAAGCCTGAAAAGACGAGAATGCAGTGAGAGGATAGGATGAGAATCTATTTTTTTGAAGTATGAGCCTAAACAGGCCTTGGTAGAAGTTCTGTTTTGCCTTAAAGGAGACCTAGTTGGTGGATATTTCAAAACGTGTGCTTTGAAAATGACCACTGTTTGTATAAATATGCCTGCTGCAAGTAAATCTTAATAGAAGTACTGAACCTAAGCGGTGATAAAATTTGCTACTTGACACTTCCACAGCTCTATCTCATTCCTACTAACTAGTTGCAGTGTGTTTTCCCGGCGAGTAGCAGTTTGTTTCCTTTAATTTCTTTTTTTTGGTTCTGGATTGTGGTTTTGGTTCTGTTATTGTTGTTTCCCTTGGCCTATGTCACTAGAAAGCCACAACCTTTTAAAGACGGACCAATAGAAATAAAACAAACATTACAGATTGTGGCTCAGGACTGCAAAGTGGTCACCGTACTCTATACAGTTTCTGTAGTTTTTGTGCATATATTTTTTATGTGCCCAGCCTGCTGTGCTTTCTCACTACCACTGGCAGCTGTTGTCACAATGGAAGAATACACTTATGGCTGTTTCCATCCTTGCCATGATGTGACGGCAATCAAAATGGCAACCAAGCTGAAAAGAAAACTGGTGGTACATAGAAGGAACAGTATTCAGAGCAGCTATTTTTAACTAAGGCATTGTCAGTGCATGGTGCATTTGTGATATATAGATCTGCAAGGGGTAGAGCAGTTGTACAGAACAAATACCTTTGTGTTTAGCTGTGCATTGTGGTGCAATCAATGGCAATTTAGTAGCTTAATGCAGAGCATGTTGACGCCCAGTGTTGGTTTACATTACCATCATCGATGCTGCAGTCCCACAGGGTGTTAATTGTTCTGACGTCCAGTGAAATCCTCCACAGCAGTTCATCATCCTGCAAAATCTCGCACTTCACAAACAATCTCACCATGACATCGTGTAGAACAGCCACAAATATGTTCCCTCGAGGCAGCCACCACATTTGCATTACCTGTTCTGATATGTCAAACTTGCGGCCAGGTGCGCAGTTGTTCTGTGAAGGATGACAGCCATCTTGAACATATTCGTGAAGAAGCACCGAATGCTTATGGGGCATTCACTCTTGGACACTCGGCGGAGAGAGCAAGCGAAATCCTCTGCCACCGAAAAAGCTGCATCGTTCACACTTCCCAACCACCTCGTCTGCGCTCATCGTCTGTGTGTCGTCTGCTCAAGGCGTACACAGATATGGCAAGAGGTTAATCCATGCTGTCTACGTACGATAACTGTATGCACGCTTACTTACGCTAAATGCAGCTATTTTGCCAGACGTTACGCCATTTCCAGCACTGTCGCTTTTAAATACATAAGATTAGCCTAGTGGCGCCATCTGGTGGTTACTCTCAAGCCTTTTTTAAAAAAAGAAAGGATCGTAACCTAAAATAAAAAAAGAACACATTTATCACTCACACTTTTTTTATGGGTGAGATGAGACAAAGCGAAAGAGCGCTGGGGCTTTTATGGGCATTGAACGCGCTCAAACAGGCAGTAACAGCGACGAATTCAGTCCCAAACGAGGCGTCCCGCACCGAAGGGCGTCGCCATGTTTGTTGCCGAACTTCGTACTCTCCTTCCTATTGGCTGACGGGATTCGGCGGATTTTTTTCCGGTGGCAGAATTCGGTCCTGGACCGATCAGGCTTACCGCTTGGTATTTCGGCGCAATCTCTGCCGCGGCAGCGGATTCCGCTCGTTCTCTCTGCCGAATGTCCAAGTGTGAACGCGCCATTACTTGGCCCTGAGCACAATTGATGAAGCACCGCATTACAAACTGGTAAAATATGTAGCCAGGAGACATTACATGCATCAAACAGCCACAGAGAAACTGTGTGCGTGGCATCAGCTCTTTTGTCAGCTGCAGAAGAACCAACAACAGAGTGAGCTGGTGCATCAGTGAAGAACCAAAAACAGCGCTCGCCCTTCTTCTAGTCTGTCTTTATGGCGCTGTTTTTAGGTTTTCATCAGGTACCGGCACTCCCTGCAAGCGTTGCTGTTGTGAGCGGCAGTTCCACTGCAATTGGAACAGTGCCCCTTTCATCAACTATCAACACTCCCAAGAGTGCTGAGCATACAGCTAAAAGTAGAAAGGAAAACGAAAAATCCTTCTCAAGAACCATGCAGAAAATTCTGGGCAGAGCTGTGGAGCAAACATAAAAATTTCATTTACCGCATCATCCCTGATACTAGTTTGTCTCCCCTTTTTTTATGGTGCCATGCTCTGATTTTCGATTGCAAGCCAACACCCGCATTTCGGATTTTCAAATTTGAAAACAATAGGTCGACTTGCAAGCGTGTAAATGCAGTATATTGCTCATATTGCGTCCTTGAGGTGTAAATATATACATCTGCTGTGAAAGCCTGCCCTCACTGGAAACCTTGCTCGTTTCAGCGACAATGCTCAAGGTGCTGCGGCTGCTGCTAGAAATACGGCAGCAGCAGCGGGAAATCCTGCAGAGGCTGAGCCGGCTGGAGCAAGCTCGGCAAGAGCCGAGGACACGGTCGCCGTCTCCTCCCGTGAGCTCCCTCCCGCCACTGTGCCCTCAGCTGCCAGCCTTCAGTATTGAAGATTTTGAGGCGGCAGAAGCTGCTGTCAGAGATGACAGAGTAGCAGCTGCCCTGGTAATTTAATTTTTCATTCAATGTTTTATTACAGTAGTCTTTGGGTACTTAATGTATATAGTTGAGATATTTATTGAAAAATCTGAGCCCCAGAAGTAGATGCTTGCCATGCCTAAGCCATAATCATGCTGTTCTTGTATAAGTTTTCAGCTAATATAGTGGGAATGGATGAATTTTGAAAAGTCCGCACATAGTAGGGTTACTGTGACATTGTTAATAGTCTGTTTTATTACAACTGAAAATTCCGGAAACAGTCGCGCCCACTTATACCGAACATGACAGTTGCATAGATTACTTTATACTAAGTCTAATTCCTGTATTACAGTGAAAAATCCAAACTCCCGTACAGAATTAACATTTGTTTCTTTTTGATTCGAAATAAGTGCCTTAATTGTTTTTGCTTCTTCTACATTCGAAATGAATGCATTGTTTCTGTTCCTTCTAAAATCGGATTGAACGTTTCTTCAAAATAGACCCTATTTAATGCACTTTCTAAGCTCCCAAGCGCAGTCGTGTGCTCCTTATCAAGATCCTTGGCTATAAGCTGACTGCAGGCACTATGCAATTAATCCCCATTGCCGCTTTCACGGCAGCTAGTGGTAGGTCAGGCCTCTTGTCATTAGCTTCCTACTAGTTCAGTGCTTGTAGTTCACATGGCATATTCGTTTAAAAGCATCAACTATAGGGTTCATGACCTCTGCAACAAAGCACACAAGATGGTACAAAGGAAAGAAATTAACACGGACAGCACAGCTGTATCGGGGTATATAGCACAATTTCAGCTGATGGAAAAGGTGCGAAGGAAACAGGGCGAGAATTAACAAGAGTAATTAACATTTTGATTAGTAATTATATGCTGTCATTGACATATAGCACATTCTTGGCCACATGAGCAAGTTCTTCACTGATACTGATGGGGTACTAAGGCAAGGTTTACCTGCTTGGATATATGAGGGTGCAACTCTGATGATTCAGACGAAAATCTCTGTTACCTTGAAGTTTGAATTACAGAGTACTGTATCTGTGCTGCTAAGAATGCTTTCAAGAGATATTTTAAGGCTTTCTTGATTTATTTAATCACAGGACTATGTTATGCTCTACTATACTATTTGTGGCACATTCCATCAAAGTATTGAGCCTCATGAAGCTAGTGTAGTGTAATTTTAAGTCTATTTTTTGGTATGTATTTTGTTCACAAAGTTTGGCTGAGTTAAGGTGGCACACAAATTATTTTAATTATTGGTTTGAGACGATTGACTGGGGGTGCTGTTTCGGAGCTAATTTTTTACATTATTCGTTGTTTTCCAATTAAGGAGGCAGCTTTGATCAGCCTTTTTGCCTGGCTATTGCTTTTTATGCCTTTCATTAATTGAAGTGCAGTACTCCACTCCAACCAGGACAGTTTCAAGAACCATAGATGCTAATTTTAGTTGCATATTTTCCCTGTAGTGATGCATAAGACATGAATCACCGTGGAGTATTCCCTTACGAGTGCTAAACAATTTAATATTGAACTTCTTGATGCTGTTACGGTGGTCAAAATGTAAGAAGTGTTTCACATGAGGTGTAAAAAAACCACTTTAATTGCTGCTGTGTTGTAGCAGGTATACTACGATTACTTTCGAAGTCACACCGTTGTCTTTGCTATTGCGTTCTACAAGTTAAGTGGTTATAGAATGTGATTTTTCATGTGAAATAACCGTTGGGCAACTGCAAATTTTTCCTTTCAGAAGAAGCAGCTTCTCCGCCTAGGCGGAAACAATTTAAAGGAGGTGGCGGCGAATGTCATGGGTGCTGTGATGGGGGTGGCTGTGCAGAGACTATTCAGCCTGCGGGGGAGGAAAGGAAAACGGCCATTCGTTGGCACAAAGCTGTGCAGGGTGGCAACAGGTATACCTGATTTTGAATTGCTGTAGCTTTTAATTTAGAAATATTGAGATTCCTGCTTTTAAACATGTACAAGTTTTTCGAAGCTATTTTCTTGCTGTATCTTACTGTAATTTTTTATAACAGCTGATGAATATTCTGTTGCTGTGTTTATGTGATTAGTTTGGGGGTCTTAGTCATAAAACTCCATAAAGAAGCAGCAGATGCCCTCAATCAAACCAATCATTTCCATTTGTCATATTGTAATCCGTTGTCATGAACTTCCCTGCAATGGCCGCTTTGACGTTGATTGCAGTGTCTTCATGATAGCTCATTTTTTTTGCATTTCACTACTGTACAGTACTTGTGTTGTTTGTTGGGATACCTTGAGTGTCAGTAACGTGTGGTTTTTCTGTGTCAAATCATGAACTTGGATTTTCATATGCTTGCAGGAAGTGTATCGTTTTAAAAGTTGCATTTCTTGGTCTTAATGCACACTCACCTTGCACAGATGCCATCTGCGAGAGGCAGGGTGTCGACATCCTGGCAGCACAGGGTTTCATTGGCAGGTGGCTGCCCGGTGCGTGCGACCGAGGGGGCGGCCGAAAGAGGCGCTATGCCCAAGCTTTAGAGCCTCCGGAGTCTCACGCTCAAGCGCCACCTGTTAACCCCTGTGCTGGGTCAGCACCCTGCCCAGGCGCGCCCTCAGCCTCCTGCCCTGCAACCCCTCCAGGCATGGCCATCCTGTCCCCCTCAGGGGTCCACCCAAGCTCTGCCCCCCCCCCCACAGCCTCCTCCTCACGCCCAGCCACCCTCCACCCAAGCTCTGCCCCTTCCCCTGCCCCCCCCCCCCCCCACAGCCTCCTCCTCACGCCCAGCCACCCCACGTAGCACCCTTGCCACATGGGTCATTGCCCCACGGGCACATGAGAAATAAAAAAACATTTTTCTGAAATTCCTGTTTGCTTGTTTCATTTGGTAGCTGCTGGACATTAAGTAAAAAATGTGCATGAAATATTGTTTGCAAATCAAAATACATATGCAATGAAAATACTGCATGCAGTTTTGAAATTTTAATGGGAGTTCGAACTAATTGCATATACAGCTAGAAGTCGCACGGTATTGAAAACCACAGACGGGACCTCTAAATGCATGCGATAATTCTGCACTGGTCTCGGAAAATACTGGAAATGCCTAGAGGTAGCCAAGATATGCCGGTATCCGAAAGGCCACTATTCGGCCATATTGGGGCCACTATTCGGCCATATTGGAGCCACTATTTAGCCATATTGGAGCCACTATTCGGCCATATTGGAGCCACTATTCGGCCATATTGGGCCCTATATTGGCAGTGATGTTTGGGCCATTCTTGGCATTCAGATTGGCTGAACATCAGCCCAATCTTGGCGGGAATGTTGGGCCATGCTTGGAAAGAGTTGCGATTTGCCTAAATGCCAACGAAGGGCCGATATTCGCGCCAATTTTCGCCAATGATATGCCAACGGTGGCCCGTTATTGGCGTGCTGCTTGGGTACACATTTGCATCACAAGCCCAGATGGTGCACTTGAGTTGCTTCTTATGCTTATGCAAGAAACAGGAACAGAGATATCTTGACTAAATCGAAAAAAGAGGAAGTGCAATGCAAGTGTAATGCAGAGAACTACTAAAACACTGGGAGGATTCCAAGGGTAGGTGAATGCATGAATGGGTGGCAATCAGATGGCTAAATGAGATTAGGAAATTTGAGGAAAAAGGGGGGTAGCATGTGGCACAGGATACAGTTACCTAAAATGAACTGGAGAACCATTGTCCTGCACTAATTTTAACAGCACATTCACACGACAGACAAAATCACTAGCTCCAGGAACGGACCGCGCATCATGCGACTCAATGTCAATCACCATTGCAAATGGCACCATCACCGCGGACTGCACATGAGGAAAAGTAGACGTATTTTTGCTCTCAACTTTGAGCAGCACTTAGCTGCGCTTTTAAGAGCAAAGCTCTGAAATACGGCAACATTGGCACTTTGTTTTACTGACATGAGGGTGCTCAAGAGCGTGCAAGTCCCATGTTTGTTTTGCACCAAATGAGTTAATTGCGAGGTATGTTTAACTAAAGAGAGGCATCTAACATGGGCATCAGCCCTCCACTAGGGCAGCTCTTCATTACTTCCCTTCTATATCCCTCCCTTATATCACGGTTCAAGTGTCCACCAAAATTTGAGACAGTTACTGTTACATTTCCTTGAATTTTCCTTCAACTAGTTTTAAATTTTTCAAGATGCAGCTTTAAGAAGGTAGAGGTACAAACTGTGCAGTATAACCGTATGCTACGGCAATAAACCAGCAATAAGTCTGTGCTGACAGCAGCTTGCCCAGTGCATTGCAAGGATGGTATGCCATACAAGGATTGGTGTCATCGTGCAATGTTACATTACTGACTGACAAATTGTTCTCTGTATCAGAAATACTGGCAAACCATCATTGTTGAGCACAATGTTTTTAAAGAGATAAATGAACATATAGGTCCTTTTCGAGGACACATATGCATACCAGGCAACAGGTGTGCATTGTAAAAGCACGTATATGTTAACAGCAGCTGTGTCAAGAGCTACATCAGTGACTATACTTTGTACAAGTCTACAGGTCCGGTATTTATAAGCTGAGGTACTGCTGTGAAGTGCATGTAGAGTTTGCATGCATTTCTAAACCTTGATGCAAGCCTATGTTGAAAATATGTTTCTAAATAGGCAGCTAAGATATGCATCACTGAAAAAGAATAACTACCATGAACAGATCAGGAAGGATGACACAGCCGAAGGCAGGAAGCACGCATGGCCCAATAGATGCTGGCCGCTGGCAACTGCAAATAAATACATCCAGAGCAACAGCTGTCAGTGGCTGTAGCCATGTCATGAATGACAAGAGAGGAAATCGTCTACTGCTTTAAAAACTAAAATTAGATGCAATATAAGTAAATAAAAAACCAATAAGCCAGCCCATGACAAAAGAAATGAACAGATTTTATGTAATGCAACCGTATACATTCTTTGAGAAGAGTCACAATGACTGCTATAACCACACTGAAAGATGAGCTCGCTGAAATACCGCACACCAATATGAATATAGGATGTGCAGGTTTTCATTAATTCCTATCATGGTGCCTTGCACCAATGTCTAGGTATTAAATTGAAAGTTGCAACCAGTCTGCCTTGGTTAAATGAGAAGAGAGAATGGAAAAACCATGCCTTCGCTAGCAAGAAGCTTGATATCTCACAGCACAGCTTAGCATCATAGAAAAATTGCTAGCGCATTTAACAAATCTGTATACAACTAAAAGCTGCACAAATTTGTCGATTGGCAATGCAAGTAAGGGCAAGAGAAACAAAAAAATACCAAAGAACACTCGTGAGTGCGGCGAAGGGAGGCCTGTGGGTAGGATCCCGTGCCTGGGAAGAGTTCCGAGCTCGGAGAATCGCCGGCACAACAGCTGATGGAACGCAACCAAGAATTAATAACAAAGTGAAAATAAGTAACAAAAAAAAACATCGACAATGGCGAAAGACTTGAATGCGGGCCGCAAAAGCGAGGGATATAGCAAAAAGGTAGAATTCCTAAATAAGTGTGCAGTTGCATCTCCGACAGCTCGCAGTGCTCAGAAGGAGAGGAAGCATCAACGCTTGCAGCTGAGGAGACGCAAGATTGATTAAATTTGACATAACACTGCCGAAAACCCTGTTCCATTGGGGAAGCACAGATAGGTTTACAAATGACAAGGCGAGGAATATGCACCAGCATTTCACATGCGATCACTTTCGCCGAATAATTTAGTATAACGAATATTAAGGCACAAGCACTAATCCGATAAGTACCAACCCTGAGCAAAATAGTGCGGTGTCTGATCGCAGCTGGCCTAGCGCGAGCGCTCCGCCGCGCGGCACTTCTCGCTCATCGTCTTCTACGCAGTGCAAATCCATGCTTTTGCACAGAGTGTCGAAGCGCTAGCAAGCGAAAGAGTAACTCTGTTGTGATATCTGGTGCCATTTTGATTTACCACGGCACGCGAGTACTAAATGCCCATAAAGAAAATGAGAACACACTTGTCATGCAGGATATAGGCCCTGCTTTTTTGGCGCCGCATTATAGCTGCGGCAACCGCATGCAGACTGCCTCCACTCACATCCCTATATAGCCGCATACAAATAGCGCGTGTGAATACAGATCATTAGCAAAGAAACGCAGAGCGGGACTCACCGGTCATGCGATTCATCCAGGCTTAGTAAAACCGCGCAGGAGTCTTCGTTCGCTTTTACAGATGACAATACGTCGCAGCACCGTCTTTGTTTTTGGCTTACCAGTTGAAACTCGCCAATGCTGACAGGCTGTAATTCTGGTCGTTGGCTTCCAAAACACACTCCTGCTCACCTTACTATTGAATGAGTTCTTCACACGTGTCCGCCGTACCAGCACCCAAGAAATGCCTCAAAGAGGCAAATAATACAAAACGCGACGCGTCGTTTGCGCGGCAATGGCGCCGACGGCTGCGTTTTCGCGTCGTTGGAAAATAGCAACCGACAAAAGTTTGTTTTTAAACCATGAAAAATTAAATTATCTCCGTAACAAAGGCGTTCCATTTTTTTTAAATTATTTTTACATTATTTATGAATATTAAAGCGCTTTTAGTTACTTTTTTGGCATATCGTTTGTAGAAGCTGCGATCCTGTGATCCCCGGAAATGACCCGGATGCCCTAGCAGACGACGGAGCAGGCGACGGAGCAGACGACGCTGTTGATAGAATGTAATTTCGTTTGATGCCAGCCCCGCCGCGGTGGCTCAGTGGTTAGAGCGCTCGACTACTGATCCAGAGTTCCCGGGTTCGAACCCGACCGCGGCGGCTGCGTTTTTATGGAGGAAAAACGCTAAGGCGCCCGTGTGCTGTGCGATGTCAGTGCACGTTAAAGATCCCCAGGTGGTCGAAATTATTCCGGAGCCCTCCAGTACGGCACCTCTCTCTTCCTTTCTTCTTTCACTCCCTCCTTTACCCTTCCCTTACGGCGCGGTTCAGGTGTCCAACGATATATGAGACAGATACTGCGCCATTTCCTTTCCCCCAAAACCAATTATTATTATTTTTATTATTAATATTATTAATATTATTATTATTGATGCCAGATAAAATCACTAAGTTGCGACAAAAACAGCGAAGAAAAGCGCCGTATCTCGAGCTGGCGAATATCGTGGATAAGTTGAACGCAATTGGCACGATGGAGAGTAGCTGCGATGCATTAATTTGCGCGACACTGGCACGCACACCGGAGATCATGAAACTTAACAGCTTAATCTGTGACCAGTACAAGCGGATTGCTTTGATATCAACTGTGTTACGAAACTACGTCGATACTTGCGTCTCACTTTAGCTAATATGCAACAGTGGCTAGCACTTGCCGCATCCTGATCGCGTGTAGTTTAACAAGCAAGAGCCCACTAGCGCATCGAAGCAGCCGTGTTTTCGAGTTCGTATCGTTACGATAAATACGAGGTGTTTTGGCACGTACTGGAATTGAAGTTCTGAGCCTGTGCGTCACGGACGGTGACGATGGCGTCCGGACGATCTTAACTAAGACTCGCCGCAACGCAGCCGATAACCCAAGTATATGGGCGTTAAAGGTTGTTCACCAGTACTGCAAACGTGGGCATAAAGTATCGCTCAGTCGCAGCGCCAGTCGCTCGCTGCTCGATTTCCCAGCCTTCCGAGTGAAGGTCGCAAGCTGTTGAGCCAATCGGTGAGCCAGCCGGAGCGAGCCGAGCTTTCGGGAACGACGCCGCCCGCGGGCGCGCCGGGCAATGAACTACGCGCTACCCTCTGGCTGCCCTAGTCGTCGCTAAGCCTAGCCGGTTTCACATCAATGCAGCAGTTGAGTGCACTTCGAAACCGGCTAGCGCTGAGGTGCTGCTCTCGTCATCGTTTTAATGTGAACCTCGTCTCATAGTAAAACAAAGATATGCTCGGTTTCCGCGACAGCTTCAGGAGCGGAGACAGCTGAGGCCAGGAGAGCCGCGATTGAGGAGCAGCAATTAAAGGCGCCGTGGGAAGACATTTTTTTGTATTCCTGTTATCGCTTCTACCAACGACTCGATATTGGCCAACGATACTCCATCCGACGGCTTAGTATGGACTTGAACAAACATTACTCTCGCATTTTTCTGACGCTGGCGGCCGGTATCCAGCCTGGCATGCCGGCCCCGAGAAGGGCGCCCGTACTTTATCATGGCGCTTAACTGTATGGCTGTGGTGCACATAAAAACCCCCAGACATCCTCCTCTTTGCTCAGATTGTCATAGCACACAGTCACGCTGGGACCAGAGCAGTTTAGAGGACCTAGCGCGGGTGCACAGGAGCTAGACTGTGTCAAAGCAGGCGAAACTCTTGAAAGTGCGCGATTGACGTCAGTCCCAAGACTTTATTCTCATTTCGACCGAGAATCAAATCGGTTCAAACTCGCCGGCCGCCGCATTTCACCTTCGGCGTCATACGCTGTTGTCTATATTTAGCGACATTTTCGTGTCACCGTCATGAAATTTTCAGTGAAGGCAATGAACGACGTCGTAAAGTATTTTTTTGCTATTTTATGATAAGCAGCACGTCACTGCCGCTAAAAAAAATTCTCCGCCAACACTGTATCAGTGTTGGACTTAAGAGCGCTAGCTACGAGAGCTTCAAGTGTTTAGATCGGGGTGCTAGATCGGGGTGCTCAGCAAACGTGGAGAAGACAAAATACGAACATCTGAGGGCGTTTCGTTTCGAAAACATTCCTTCTAAGATACAAGCAACGTCATCTACTTCAAAGATTTTGCACTACCATTGCGATCTGCAGCCACCTTCGCTATATCCGGTATGTTTCCTCCTTATATATCAGTTAACGAATTGTATACACGTGTGCATTACAACAAGACGAATTGTTTGACCGCATCCGGAACCCTCTGCGACAAACGATTAGGCCATATGGCTGTCTGGAAGTACCCGGAATGCACTGTTTGGGGGCGAAAAGGTCGTCGGTGCGAATCCCACACATATTTTGGGCTTCATCAAAATATTTATTTTATCCTCAGGAACATGACAAGTCAAATGACACCACTTCGATCATTATGCTTCAAACGGGCGGCCCCCAAATTTGATGCAAATCGGGGTCCGCGGTGTCCCGCTTCGATAGCCGCTATACTGGCATATGTAAAACGGATCGAAGGTATCTGTGACAACTGAGGCTCTACGCGCCCGCTGTTGCTATGCGATATAGTGTGGTAACTGTCTTGGCCAATTTGACCTTCCCTGCAGACAGACGTGTCCTTGACAAACGTAAGTAGTAAGAGCTGACGCTCTTAAAACTGAAACGCGGAAAAATGATATCGGGGTTGCTTTGAACATTTATACAGACAACTGCGTGCATGTACATACATGCTGCCTTTGTGTAGCCGGATGATTATGGCGAGTAATTTTCCCTGATTGACGACTAACGATATTCTTTTCCGCGCCATGCGTAGAAGTGTCCTTGGCCTTTTCTGCGCATGTAGTAGTAGCGGTACATTATGTTACATGTCTTAAACCTGTCACAGAAGCCACGAGGACACTGACTTTCAGTAGCGCGCATCGACTTGCGCACACCGATTGGTGTGCAGGCGCTGTCGTGGCTGCAGCTACATGCCGCCACCGCAAGCGCGTGTGAATACGCAAGCACCGTTGGCTTCGTCGCTTGTGCATTACAGCTTTTTGGGCTTTCAAAGCCGCATTATACTCTTGAGCATGCACTACTTTCGTCACACTGTCATGTGGGAACAGAAGGGAATTAGGTGAGTGCTCGAGCAGTGCCTCTCCTCTAAGCCAATTCTCGTTCGGTGAGAGAGCCAGGTCGCGGGAAGCGAGTTGAAAACTCGATTCGCCAATGTGAATGAGCACTTCATTTCGCTCGGTGCCCGTCACCAACAGACCAGAGCACCTCGCATCCTCTTCGCGATTCGCCACAGTGAACGCGCTTTGAAGCATCTTTGGTCAATTTGATCCCATCGCTGTCACACGACAGCACGACATATTTCTAGAATTCTGCAGTAAAAGAATTACCCTCACCAGGAATCTGTCATACGACACATCCCACGATAGGTAGCTATCGCGCGGCACAAACCACGACAGGTATCTGTCGCGCGGCATATCCCACGACACGCTGTTGTGTCGCGCGACAGGCCGCACGACAGGTACTTTTGTCGCGTGAAAAGAGGCGCGCTAGAAGTCTGTCGCGCGACTGAACCCACGACCGGCAACTTTGCTGAAGCACGCAATCTCTGTCGCGCGGCACGTCTCCCTTTGTCGCGCGACAGTACCTGCGACAGGAACCTGTCGCGCGACACATGCTGCGACAGGGACCTTCTTCGCACTACAAAATGCAGGAAAGATGTCTGTCGCGCGGCAGAACCTACTACAAACAACTTTGTCGCGCGAAAGGACCCACGACACGAAGCTTGTCGCACGACACAAGGCACGACAAGACTGCTTGTCTTGCGACACAAAATTGTGTCGCGCGACAGATGCGCGACAAAAAATTCTGTCGTGCGTTTTGATCGGGAAATTTTAAAGTAACCAAGATTTTAAGGTATGTTGATGATTTTCTAATATTCCTTGACTGCAGTTCGGACTGCTTTGAAGTACTAGCTACTAACACACTGACCTTCTTACGTGCAGGCTTATCGCCTCTAGAATTAACGCCTGAGATGCCTTGTGACGACAGTATTCGAATTCTGGATATCAGGCTTTTATTTCGTAACGCACAGATCTACTGGAAGTACGTGCCTCGCGCTAACAAGCCACTGCTTCCCTTCGGCTCCGCGCATTCCAAACTGGTAAAGAGGGGCATTGTAGAGTAATGCTCGAAAAGTGCGCTTTGTAAATGTAGTCCTGAGCTAATCGTTGCTACCTTCAGTGAACAGATCCTACGTCTCAGAGCCGCGGGCTATTATACTCATGTTTTGTTCAGTGTGCGGAAATTCTTCTTACACGCCTGTGCTCAACAGAGACTCGTACGTAACTACCACCTTCAGCAAAATGGATTGCTGTGATCCCGTACATTCATGGCCTGTCTCATTGCCTGATAAAGAGCGGCGAACCGGGGAACGTAAAAGTTTTTTTTGTCAGCCCCCGATAAGCTGCAAAAATTGTGTGGACTGTCCAGGCCCTGTAAATCGAAGAATTCGAAGTGCAAGAAGAAGCACCGAAAAAAGTTCGCTAGTATGTACAGTACGCATTCCATTCTCTGGCATGTCTTTGGAATGTGGAAAGAGCTATGGAGGACAAAGCGGCAGGTGTTTGAACGACCGCCCCTGAGAACTTTGCAATAATGTGTCTGAATGGCGAGGAGGGTTTGTGAACGCACACTGCAGGAGCACTAACAAAACCGTGAAGTTTAAAACGATAGTGATTCAGATGAAGAGTTCAGCCTGCTTACCAAGATTGCTCTG
Organism: Amblyomma americanum; assembly: GCF_052857255.1. NCBI lineage: Eukaryota > Metazoa > Arthropoda > Arachnida > Ixodida > Ixodidae > Amblyomma > Amblyomma americanum. Next base: position 525,407,371 of record NC_135497.1, read on the forward strand.
TTACAGCCAAAAACCGTTGCCAACTGACTGGAGAGATCATAAAGGCTGAAATGATAGACCGGTTGGGTGGGTCCTGCGTGGCCAAGCCATCTATTGCTCTTACTAGTAAGGAGCTGTTATATTTGCGTCTACATATGAACGGGTCACCTACTGCGCATGTGTAATAATTGCCCGGTTTTTTTCAGCTATATATACTGGTCCGAGGTTCCAAATAATGTTTTTAAGTCAGCGCTCATGTGTTCCATGTGTCTTCCTTGTGTCCTTCTCTTTATTTGCGCTGCACATTTCCATCATGAATCACCAGCATGTCCAGACTGCTACCTTAGGTAACATATGGGGCGGGGAGACAACAAAGAATCAGGTGATTTTCTTTCTCACTAGCATGGCTAAAGGTTGGTACTCGATCCACGTCACAACTTAGTCCGCGCTGAAGACCAGCGTCTCTGAAGTCTTTGGCCGTTCTTATGATCTATACACAGAGCCTTTAGACACGGTCATGACCATAATTAAGTCGTTCGAATTATGCAGCAGAAAACAGCCGGTAAGACAGTTCTTTCTGAGGCCGATTCATCACGGTTTGCTTGTACAAACTACCACTTACTCTTCATTTCTGAAGTGCAAATAAAGCTGCCAGCACATATGGCAGAGCAAGAAATAGTGGTTGATGAGACCCTTGGCGACCGGCAGCACTTCTCTGTGCTATGCTATCTCTTTTTAATGCGAAAATATTACTTGGCTCGTAGTGGAAAACGCCGCCGTAGCCCGAAAACCGTGGCAGGCATGCGCGGCAGGAAGGCGTGGAAGAGACGCCGCACGCGAGTGACTTTCTCACTATCAGTGCGACTCTCACCATCCCAGAAAGGCAAGCAGACATCATCAATAAATGAAACAAGTTTTGGGACACCCCTCCCCCTCCTTGACTCCCTATACACTACTTCCTCATTGGGGTAAAAAAGCAGACATCGCTCAAGAAGCGAGCGACTGGACGCCTCCGACGCATGCACTGGGCGCAATGCCACTGTCCCGCCCGACTTTCTGTGGTACGTGTAAACAGTGGCGTGTCGCTACCGCGGGACACGCTGGTAAATACGATGCGCCACTGTCGTATTCGTGTAAACACGGCTAGAAAGTAGAGAAAAGAGAAAGACCCTTGGCCACCGTCATTTCTCCTTCAGCTTTCGGTGAGTAAGGTTGCGCCGTTATGGAATCTTCATCGTCGAAGTGGACTCCCTCGTGTCTACATCACCCGCGAGACAGCAAAGCGTGGCCAGCGGCTGCAGTTCACTGCCTGTGAAGTACAGAAGTACACGACCATCGTAACGGAGCCAAACGTGGGAAGCAAGATGCTGCAGCGAAACTACTCCCCTCCGTAGCCTCTACGCCCTGTGCGCCGTGTGCACGCGTTTGACCTTGAACGGACCTTGAAGCTCGTAACAGCTATGACGTCACTCAGCCGCCACCGAATCCGAGCGCTCGCCTCTGTTTGTATCGGGCGTCGGCGTTCATTGGCGTTGGTGTTGAGAACGTTCTAGACCCCGGTGATTTTGAGGAAAGAAGGAGAGCATAACTGGCTCCCTGTGTCAGTGGACGCCTCAATCGCGCTTCGACGCAGTCATGGACAAAAGTTTGCGGGATGCGACTGCGCGGAAAAAAAATTTATCGCGGAGCGGTTATGCAGAACAGGTCGATGAAAAGCGTAGAACCGTGAGGAGGCATCGTGTGCTCCATCTGGTAGAAGAATACTGTCTGAACGGCTAGCAGGGCAACGAAGAAAATTTTTTTTCCACGAATCTACATCCCGCAAACTTCTGTCGATGACTGTACGTGGCGATGGTGAGAAAGATAGATGTAGGCTACATGCATTAGCGCTGACAACGTTGTGGCAGACACGCGGCACTGCAGCAATAGGCCGCACCGTTTGCTGGGTGAGCAGCCTCTCGCGATCAACCATTAATCGAACAGCCACATGCCAGAATGGCATGGTGGGCGCGCTGCCTGTTCAGTGTGCGGAACGCACTCAACGTTACAGATGCCAAGCCGCATCTACTTGCCCGATACACCGCAGCTTTCGCTCTCTAAACAGGTTCAGCAGTAGTTCAGGAGCACGGACTGTTGGGCGAGGTGGTTCATTGCAAACACGTACAAGCGCACAAAAACACAAGAACGCAAAGACACGAAGAAGAAGACTGCTACAGAAGGAGACTGAGACACCACGAGCGCTTCGTGGTGTCTCAGTCTCCTTCTTCGTGTCTTTGTGTTTTTCTGCGCTTGTGCGTGTTTGCAGCAGTAGTTAAACCGCAGCTGATATTTTCTTCCCGTGCTCTGAATTTTTTTAGTGTTCCCTATGTTTTCAACTTTGGTGTTTTAAGTTTTTGCTGCCTTGTCCTATTGTTTTGATTGTATCTACGGTATTTTGTACATGTCCACTCCTGCGATAGCACTTGTAGGGGCTGCGGTATGCACAAATAAATAAATAAATACATTATTTCCATGCCACTTTATACTCTTTTGTGAGTACCACCATCCTTTCATCTTCAGATGCGTTCGGAAATTGTGTATGGTTCTGGGAGTAGCTGCTACTTTGACTAAGACTATATTTTTCTCCGGCAGAAAAAGAGGAAGCAACAAAGCACTAGGACAGCACCTGTGTATCTATTCTCATTACGTAATGCTTAGCTTGATGTTGTGCCCAAAGGAATGCCGCCTGAATAGTTTAACTTTATTTTTCATCTATGGTGAAATTAGCAAAATTTGACCGCCTTGTCAATCAGCAGGGTCGAGTGTCATAAGGCCTGAGATCGGATATGTTCATAAAGATGTTGGCCATCTATTGTATATGCAAAGCGGGAATAAGAAACACTTGCTCTTCCACGGCAGCAGGCCAGTCTGGATATCTGTAATACATCCGTACCATTTCTGTTTGACTTGCACACTTGCAGGCTTAGCAGAAAATGAAAAAATCCTGGTTCCAGCTAATTTCTCTCAAGTTGTCTCTGAATAAAAAAAAAATATGGTCGGTCAGGTGAATATTTGCATCTCGTTTTCAACTAAGATTTTCATATTCCAAGTTACATGTATGCGGTGCGGCTGAGATAAACGGTTCGCTTTCTTTTACAAAACAAAGGTGTCGTTAGCGTCATTGGTTAAGCGCGCTTCACAAAAATGTGCAGGCTATATCTGCATGCAATATTTCATTCACGCAGAAAACGTTTTGTGCTTTTAACATCCATGACGACGCGATGCTAACGTCTGTGCCATAATTGTGCCTCAATCAAAAAGGTAAAAATTAAGCTCGCAATGTAAGAATACCTTGCTGTGACACTAAATATGAAGAATACGTTCGTTTGCAAAAAAATACTGAAGTTATTTAATTTTGTCGCGTTTAGTTTGTGTATTTCGGAGTAAATAAGGCGCATGAGCATCGAAATTAGCGATTAGATTCAAGGCAAATTTAGTAAATTCGATTTCAAGATTTGCAATTAACACACCTGCAGTTCTTCACCATCATTTAAAAACTATCTTGTGCAAATGTTTTACGTGTATGTTCTCGCACACTCAGCTTCAAATTTTCAGTGTTCTTTATAGAATTTTTATCTTTTGCGGCGATGGCCGTACACAATCTGATAACCAAATCGTACATCCCTTTGCAGCCTCGTAAGATGAAGTCATGGTGGAAGAACTGGGCGAGGAATTTGTTTCAAAGTAGTGCAACATTCTCTTGCACGAGGAGTGCCCCACTTAGTTCTGATGTGACTCATCAGTCGAGGAACGCTTCGCTCAGCTTTTTAGAATTCCTTAGCGGTGCCGCATAAGCTGGCCAAGTTGCGTTGTCCAAACTGATTCATGAGCCTGGCAGCAAACTTGAAAATAAAGATTACGAGAAGGCGTTTGACTCAGTCGAATCTTCAGCAGATAAGGTATTTAATAAAATAGTAAGGACAACCTTACACTAAAATAAACCAAATGATCAGGCGGGCTTCGTAAAGGCTACTCAAAAATTTACAATATTCAAACTATCAATTAGACGATAAAGAAATGTGCAGAATATAACAAACCTCTACATATAGCATTCATAGATTACGATAAACCATTTGGCTCAGTCGAAACCTCAGCAGTCATGCAGGCATTGCGGAATCAAGGTGTAGGAGAGCGTCATGAAAAAAATGCGGGAAGATATTTACGACGCCTGCACAGCCACCATTGTCTTAATTAAAGACGGCAACAAAATTTCAATGGGGAAGGGTCTCAGGCATGTGGACATGATCTCCCCAATGCTATTCACTGCCTGTTTGCAGGAAGTATTCACAAGCTTGGTATAGGGAGCATTTAGGGATAAGAGTTAATAGAGAATACTTTAATAATCTACCATTCGATGGTTACACTGCCTAAGTCACTCAGGGGGTGAACTGCAAAGCATGATCAATGACTTGGCAGGCAGAGTAGAACGGTTGGATTGAAAATTAATACGCAGAAAATCAAAGTAATGTTTAACAGTCTCGGAATAGAACCACAGTTTAAACTGGCAGCGAAGGGCTGGAAGTGGTAAAGGAACACATCTACTTTGTGTAGGTAGAGACCACACATCCGGATCATGCGAGGGAAATAACTAGAAGTATAAGAATGGTGTGGAGTGCATATGGCAGGTTCTCTCAGATCATGAATAGGAGGGTACCAATATCTCTTAAGAGAAAAGTGTACAACAGCTGTATCTTACCGGCACTCACCTACCGGTTAGAAACGTGGAGGTTAACGAAAAGGGTTCAGCGTAAGGATAACACAGCGAGCCATGGAAAGGAAAATGATAGGTGTAATTGCAAGAGTTCGGAAGAGGAAGAGGCCGTAGTGGGAGATGGAACAAAGGTGAGTTATTGACATCGTAGTCAAAAGGAAGAGGAAGGAAAGGGCTTATACAGGTCATGTAACGCGAAGGCAAGACAACTGATGGTCGGTTAGGGTAACGGAGTAGATTCGAAGAGAAGGGAAGCCTAGGAAGGGGCAGCAAGAGATTAGTCTGGCGGATGAGATTAAGAATATTGCCTGTATAGGGTGGGCGCAGCTGGCACAGGATAGGCTTAAGTGGAGAGATGTGGCAGAGGCCTTTGTACTGCCCTGTACCAGTCAGGCTGATAATGATGAATGAAATATGTCTGCAGGAATTTTTCAATTACTTATTGGTGAAAATACATTGTGTGTCAAAAGCTGAAAGTTTATTGACACAACAATAACAAAGTGGACAAGAAATCTACAGGATACTTTTTAACTATTTAGAGATAGTTATTTTAAACCCTGCGAGAGATATGTCGGTGTGGTCTGTGCAGGTGGACTCTACAGCAAGGCGGACATTATGCACATGATATAGCTCAGTGACTAAGCAATTAATTACTTAAAATTAACTAATCAACCTTTTTACTTATGATTTTAGGGGCCACCATTACATTACGAAACCGAAGGCTGTCGACATAGAAGCTAACACCATTTTTAACATTTTCTTTACCGGGAATGCTGTGCGAAATATTTTACGTCTAACATACGCATTTTTCTCTCCTAAAGCTGGCTTCCTCCAACGCGCATTTTTAAATGTTGTCGCTCGCATTTCTCATACAGCAAATACAGAAGCCGTTTGTCTATTTCATGCTGTTGAACCACTGAGCCAGATTTCCGCGGCAATACTACGCCCAGCGAAGCCGTTTGAAATTGTGAATTTTGGGAAGCCAAGTTTAAGAGCTACAAAATGTGCATTTTTGTCGTTAACTATTTCAAAATGCATTGCCGATAAAAAAAATTAAAAACTGGACTCCGCTTCTATGTTGACAGCCTTCAATTTCTTTATATAATGTTGGCCCTTAGTATAATAAAAGTAAAAGTTTATTAACTAATTTTCTTTGATTAATCGTTTAATCACTGAGCTCTATGAACTACTCGTACTTAATATCCGCCTTGCTGTGCAATGTACTTGCACAGAGCGCACCGACGTATCTCTCGCAGGGTTTAAAGAAAGAACGATCAATAAACAGTTAAAAAAACACCCGGTATAGCAAGTAGCCTCTGATGCAAACCGCAGGCGGGATCTCTAATTGCACGCAAGACTTATTTTCCAGCATCTAGCAATGGAACAACTAATGGCTTGCCATACTGAAAACGCCCTTGTGCTACCAGTGATGGCAATGCAAACGGGTGAGGTAGGATATGCCAAACCCTGAAAAGCCATTGTTATCACAAAATGGTAGAGAATCAGTGCTGAACGTTAGTCCATTATTGTTAGCTAGACTGGCTAATATTTGGCCCTGTCGTGTCGTGAACGTAACGTGGTTGGAAAAATCCTAACTTTGCCGAAATGCCAATGTGGGACCGATTTTCATGCCTATTTTCGCCAGTATTGTGCCAGCGCCAGTCCATTGTTCGTGCGTAACTTAGCAGGTGGACTCAAGTCGCTTGGCCCTTGGATGGTCAGCAGATGGTCAGTGTCAATCCCAGAGCTCGAGCCAATGGCCGGCCATGGTCTGCCTGAGGGTACTCAGTCGGGCAGATTGCTCGGGTCCAGATTCCTCCAGTCAGACTTTCTGGTTTTTGGGGCTCGCATGACGTCATTTATCACGTTTGTTGGTTACGGTGATTTCGCTAAACTGATGCGCTTTTCGAGGGCATTGCTGAAACGGAACCGACGTGCAACACCTCCGTCCATTGTATTCGCTACATATTCCGCCTCGCCTATTCTCAGTTTTGTGAGCTATTGATTGGGTTTCTGTTATTTTTTTACGTGAGTTGCTGTCTGCGTGACACATTCATTCTGACATGAATTTGTGACAACAAAACAACACGTCACAGCACTGAGAAAAACTTGCAGTATGATCCACGCTACGCTGCGACTGCCCTACAGCGCGTAATTGTGAGCGGCATTCCTTTAAGCGACGCGTTATTTCCTTTAACTTCTTCCAAGCTGACGCGGATATGCTTCTCTACGCAGCCAATTAGGCGGCTCAAAGTGCGCGTCTTGAATCTGTTGCTCAGACTGTAGTGTGCTCAGACACGCAAAAATGCGCGGCCACAGGGTAGTGGACGTCAAAAGCCATTCTTGCATTCAATATACACAAGCGTGAGTGCGGAGCCCTAGGCTGGACCATATGCCAGGAAGCTTTGACTGCTTTCGATGGCAACTTACTTTTTAAGACTAGTGCCATCATGCTGCGAAAGTCAAGGAAGCACTCCACTGGCAGTGCGCAAATAATCTTGCATGCCGCGATATTTGTCGCATCATAAGCCACTCACTTACATCCTCTCACGAGACAGTAGTGCTACCACTATACAGGGTGTTTAGCCTAATATTTTACACATTTTTTATAGGCTTTTTGTGAAGAAGAACGCTTTCTCGGCATAGTATTGTCAGTTGTTTAATACATCAGATTATCGCTAAGACGTGCTAACTATCAGGCTTGTTAACTCATAATAAACAGTTAAACTTTTTAGTATTACTGTTCGGCTCCTGAATTATTCAAAGAAGTGTAGCCTACCGTAAATAATATCTATATCAGTTCATAGAATTTCGAACACAGGGTTACGCTCAGGGTAGTGACAAATATTTTCGCTATGTCGCTCCAAAACACATGCGCTTTCGAGACGCATGCAGGCTAAGCAATGTCACCAGTGCATATAACTCGTCGAAATAGCCAAAGGTTGCTGGGCACGCCACCGAGGTTAACCGCGTTTTCGAAATTCTAAAAACTGATATGGATATTACTTACGGTGGCCTACACACCTCTCAATACTTAGAGAACCTAACATAAGCTAACTATTTACTATAAGTAATCATACTTTCAGTTAGCACGTATTACCTGCATTCTTATGTACAAAACCGCTTACAATGCTATACCGAAAAAAGCGCTGTTCTAAGACAAAAAGCTTATCTCTAAAAATTGTCTAAGGTGAAACATCCAGTATGAAGCCTCATTAAACAGGAAGTGCCGAGCACGTGTCGCATTTTAAAGTAGGCGGCTGTTTTTTCTGTGTTTTTTTCGACTTCCGACAGAGGGAGAGAGACAGAAAGAGACAGAGAGAGAAAAGTGATATAGGAAAGGAAGGGAGGTTAACCAGAAGCATGTTCCGGTTGGCTACTCTGCACTTGGCGAGAGGGATGAGGGGGCGTTAAAGAATAACAAGTAGAGCAATTTGGTCTGTATCTAGCACGACCAACAATGACAAGCGCACTGAAAGTCACAGGCCGCCGCAGCAGTAGCCTGCACACCTTGAGGGCTGCCGAACACTGCGACCTGAGTAGAACAGATCAGCAGTCCTCTATCACTGATACGAGGCAGACAGGCAGCGCAGACGTTCTAGAGTGTGGAAAGGCTGTTTGCGGTTGCGGCTGACAATTTTGATGGCAACGTAACACACCCCGACTTCTTCTCGGAACTATGAAGCTGGAAGATGCGTTGTGCCAGCTTTTGGGCAGCTGTAAGAACTGGATTCAACAAATCCAGCATCTGCAGTGCATTCTGTGCAGCTGGCATGAGCAAGCTGGAAAGCAGCACACGCATGACATTCACGATTGACTTCAGCATTGCAATCACTTGCTCGTCTTCGCCTTGAACCGGTTCCTGACCTACTACCCGACCAGCAGTAGGCTCAACACGCTGGGTGCGCGGTGGCTGTTCTGTCACTGAGGGTGTGGAGTGCCTCGGGAGCAATGGCCAAATAACTTTCCGATCGAAGTCTTCGACTGGAGTTGATTAGCAATAGGCTGAGGACTCTGGGCGCGCAATACCTGCTTGGTCAATGAGGGTGTGTGTAGCTCCGGCGGCGATGGCCAAGGCCAGTCTTCGATAACCGTCCCTGCCTTGCCAGTCGTATGGCTGTCGTTCCTTAGAGTAGTATGTGGAAGAGGAGGACAAGTTGCGGAAATTCATGGACGATCCTTTCCAATGGTAACCACACTCTGAGAATGCCTGCGAAGAAGGTGACGACATCGTCGCACCTTAGCGGCAGCTTCCCTGTGCGTGGCATTGCCTCTTGCCATTTGTTTCTCCGTCGCCCGTTCTCTTTTCAGGCGAACACAACGTTTCAGGCAGCGTCATGAGGGCCGCGGCAGTTGCCACACTTAAGGGCTGTTGCCCGGCAAGCATGGCCGCTGTGTGGCAGAGTACACCCAGGGCACTCGATGGGGAAATTGCACACACTACTCGCGTGTCCTATCTTCATACCTTTCCGGCACTGAATAGGCTTCCGGACTTAAGGCCCAACTTTATGCCGAAAGTGCGCAACCTTCATGTACGTTGGAATACAGTCCCCTTGGAAGGTCAACTTAATGCACTTTGTCCTCCCAAGGCGCTGAGCTTGCAGTATGGCTACACCATCGGTAGCTGGTTTAATCAAAATGGTCAGATCAAAGTCGCGAATGGCCACATCGACGTCGCAAATGACGCCTGCCGCAGTGCCCCTGCATAGAAGAATATCGGAACGAACGCTGATGCCGCCAGGCGTTTTGATGGTGCTCAAACTTTCAAGCGCGTTCCTGTCCATGACATCAATGGCGACGACATTCCTTAAACGATTCACTCACATCTTTAAATGCTCCCGGGACGCCAGCCTCCAGGAACGCAGACGTGACTTGCCTGTTGATGTGGTTGAGATTGTCGGTGGGAGTCCCTGGCACAAACAAGATAGTATGTGCAGATGCTCCTCGCTTCGTAGTGATCGTGGACGTACTCGACGTCGACGAGCCCTACCTTTGCGCAGGATTCGTTTGGCCTTCTTGCTTAGGACTCTGATGAAGCCGCCGTCAGCCGAAGAGTCGCCACTGATGGCCGAGTACAGTACTGTGCCCTGGCTGCTTGCGTCACTCTGGAGGTCATGACGTTTCCTCTGGGCGGCAGCGGCTCACCAACCGGTCTGAAGTGCAACAGCGTCCATTTCTATCACCGTCACCAAAAAAGAAACAGCGGTTTCATTATAATGCAGAAAATCAGGAAAAGCTGAAGACGCGAAGGGAAGGCGCTCTGTTGTAGAACCACTTCATCGACTTCCTATTCAGGCAGTTAATTTAAAGAATTTCAGTTGGGACGGAAAATTCGGCTCTTGTGGTGGCGTTCCTTAAGCTTCGATAAAATAATGCACTTCTACACAACGATGTTGATGATGATAGTGGATTATAAGGATGCAAGGGCTTCTGATGCCAAACAGTGCCAAACACAAGGTAACAGGTCTACACCGGTCACTGATATATGCTGGATGAGGTAAAAGAGCGGTAAAAGAAAGGTGTATATTGATTAAAAAATTCAACGCCGGTATGTTACGAGATTCGGAAAAATTTTAATGTGCTACATGTATAAGATTTAAACAGGTCCAGATGAATTAGCGGCAGTTCTTACCTCGGCTACGCTTCTCAAATGTCTGAATTAAAACAAAATCTGCCATTTTCACGAAAATAAGGAAGAGGCTGCGGTACGTATCGCCAAGAAATTTCATGTAGAAGGCCGACTTTTGATAAAAACTAAAAAACTGTTCTTAAAGGAAACATTCGCTCTTAACAGCGATCGAAGGTGTGTAGGGATGTTCTTTATGTATAGCTCTAAAAAGGCGTCTTCTTTCTGGTTCTAGCCTCCAACACATGATTAAACATCGGAAGCCAGTTACCACATCACGAGCAATGCGGTGCCTGGAATCGGCCTCCTGGATCAGCCAAGCGGAATCAGTGCACCAAAAAAAAATCTGTCTTTTCCGGTGGTATATCTTCCTATTCTCGTGTTTATTACATGTAGTTTGTTTTCGGTGGCTGTTTCATTCCTCTTGCCACTGTCGTCGAATCGTGTCCCTAATGGGTCGTTTGAGGTCCTCGTGTAGTGTTTTCTCAAAGGCTGTAGTATTTCGGCCTGTAGTAAGTCGATCAGCTGCCTCATTTCCAGGTATCCAACGGTGGCCTGAAGCCCAGTACACTGGAATTTTACACTTATTCGTGAGCGGACATGAGACGAGATGATTGTTTATGCGATTTAATGTCCCCAAGCGGCTCAGACTTTGAGGTAATACGCTGTAGAGGACTCCGGATAATTTCGACCACCTGGAGTTCTTCAACGTGCACTGATATCGCGCAGTGTGCGGGCCTCTAGCATTTCGCTCCTACCGAAATTCCACCACCGCGGCCAAGATCGAAGCCGCGTCTTTCGGGTCAACAGCCGACCGGCATAACCACTTAGCAACCGCGGCTTCTCCGCACATTAGGCTACAGAAGACTTGAGGCGACAGTGTAAACTGAACACATCTTTACTTTGCCTGCAGAGACACGCAGTGTCCTGTATACCAGTCGATAGCCGGTTTTTTTCTGCTCCAACGTTAACAGTGTGTATTTCCCAAGGAGTACTGCATCTTTTGCGGAAGTCGTTTGAAGCATGGAAGCCGGAGTGTTCAGGTTTTCAGTATTCGTGGTTACTCTGATCAGTTGTGGTGTTGTTGTCAATGGTTTTATTGAAAACTGTTGTGTGCTTGTGTCGAGCAAAAGCTGGTGCCATGGATGCTACAGGTGGGATAGCACCTTTGAAGCGTAGTTGTGCCTGTAAACTGTCTTTGTCGTTCCAGTCAACATTGCTCAGTTTCTTCTAAGAGGCGAGCAATTGGGCTAGTTCGGAAAGCATCGGTGATAAAATGGAGTCCAAGGTGGTACACTGAACCTATCATAATTAGGGCAGACCTTTATGATGACTTGTAGTCTCCCGAGCCATAGTCAATGCGCGACAGTACTATTGGTGTGTGTGGGATGAAGCAAAGCTTTTCATGAAGGATAAAACCAAGGAATTTGGGATATTTTCGAACGGCACGCCTCTGGCTATGCATTGGTATCCTGGGGTCAAGCCTAATGCACGTTGATTATAAGTTAGATTATCGTAAACAGACAGTCTTTTCAAAGTTAAATTTAAACCTATTGTCATCAGCCCACCCACTTAAAGAGTTTGTTAACCACGAGCTTGATCTGCCATTCACAGATTGCCAGATTAATAGATTTGATGCTTATCTGAGCATCTTCACCGTATAAAGAGTTTTACGCAGCACGCTGTTTAGGGAATTCATTTTAACTATGAAGAGTGGGCGACCAAGTACACAAACTTGCCGGACGCCAGTCTCGCATAAACTGCTTTGACAAAGTGTTTCCATCACAAACCTTGAAGGTACAATGACATTTGATTTGATGAATATGAACTTTTATGGCGCAATTACATCTATTACCGAATAGAGGTATGACACATGGCGTTTTTGATTACTCAAGGTGGGGTAAAACACCAATTTTCCATGCATTTCACCTCTGATGAGCCGAGCACCAGGCCGGGGAAAGCTTGCACTCACTGTATCACCGGTGAGTGCCCGGTGGCACTGGGTGTCAACCCCGCACCTTCCGCATGCGAGGCGGATGCTCAACAACTCAGCTACCGCTGCGGTGGCATACCTTCAAGGTGCGTTCGGAGAGGTAGCTTTCTAGCTTATTTAGTATGTTCCCGAAGAACAAGAGAATATGAAGTATGGTGTTTTTTCCGGTTCCTGACTAGTAATAGTTCTTTGTAAAACTATGCAGCAGCTCCAGTTTATTCCAAGAGAACTGAGATCACGGAGCATACCACAACGCAGTTTTGTATCATATGGCTTCTCCAGGTCAAAGAACAGATAGACAACGCTTTCTATGAAAAAAAAAATCTCGGACATATGACTCAAATACAACAAGCTGGTCAGCTGTTGTGCGGCCCGACCTGAATGCGGCTTGCCATTGGTCAAGAAGGCCACGGCGATTTATCATTTTGTAGCGAGAGCTACACTGTGCTACCAGTCGGGCATTTCGCGGCGCATGGAAGAGGCCAGTTGCGCGCATGCGCCGTTACCATGGCAAACGGAGATGAGCAAGGTGATTGCAGTAGTGTTGAAATCTGGATCAGTTGGTACATGTTCAGGAATAAAACTTTTTTCCAATGCTATTTGCCAATGTTAGTAATGTCGGCAGAGGCAAGGGAAAAGTTGAGAGTGAAATCCTCGAAGCGTTCCTCATTAGTATTCAAGGAGATGATTGCATCAGCAGTCCTTCTATCTACCTCATGCAGAAGGAACTATTCTTCCTTTCGCAACGGCGTTAGATCGCAGCTTATCTGTAGATTGTTGTTAACTGAGTTGCGCAAACTTTTCCACTTTTCCTGGAAGACTGTTTTCTTCTATAAAGCACAGTTGCTAGTTCAGTCGTCGTGTGTGTGCCTCGTCTCTTCGCTGTGTTCCGTCTTCTGACTGGTTTTACTCCTGAGCAAGGTGATGCGTGCGTTTCGCCGTCGCCGCGGCCGTGCGCCCGCTCCATCGTCGCAGCCGAACGTGACGTCACGCGGATGAGCAGGTGTGCACATGCGCCGATACCATGGTAACCAGAGAGGCCCCACAGCTGCGCCGCGTGCTTCGCCGCCACTTCGCCGCACGCCGCTCTATCACTCGAACCGCGCCTCGCATGCGCAGCATTGCGTATAAAAGGCGGAGATATAATGGGCGGCTGTGTCACAAGATTTGACATGCATGCAGAGAAGGAGAATCCAGCCGCTGCTAAACGGCAGAATAGACAAGAGACGATGTACTCTTTCGATCCTGAGGTTGTCGATTGGCAGTTGGCTACTCAACAAAGAGAGAATGAGCGTCAGAAGGCGCAGCGAGCAGCGGAGACGGCCGAGCAGAGAGAGGAATGCCTTGCCAAACGGAGATGCCATACTGCCGAGCGTAATAGACGGCGCATAACCGCCGAGATGGAGCCTATGGAATTCGTCAGTCAACGGGAGCCAACAGAAGAGGATGTGAAGGCCCGTCGTGTGGCTGATCACATCATTTGAGTTTTCGAAAAACAAGCTCATCCATGGAAACGTACCTCTCGCTACGCACATACTGGTATAGCCGAGCTAAGCCACTGCTAGTTTTTTTTTTCAATGAGTTTGCACAAGCAACTAGTTAGGGTTTAGCTGTCCGGTAGCTTAGGACTGTCCTGTAGCTTCCTTCAAGATTGCCTTCTTTTCCTTGTTTCAATATCGATAGAATAATTGCCTATTTCCGTCTTTTGGAGATTACATCCAGTGGAATAGATCTTGCTAAAGAGAAAGAAAACTGTTTCAAGCGTGTCTTCGTGCAGGTGTTCAATCATGCTATACGTATTTTTGTAACGGCAGGCTGATTAATTCCCACATTAGCATTCTGCCACCTTCAATTCCTGCAAGGTAAACGCCATGTTGTACCCTCCTGTGGATGGATTTTCATCGCAGATGGGTTTTCATTCAACAACGACTTTGTACATGACGAAAGAATCTCTATAGTATGCTCAGCTGAATACACATTCAAAATGCTGCTTTACTGCATCTACTTGGCGCCTAAGTGAATCACCAGCAGTGCTGAAAAGAAGTGTTGAGTATGCACTATGGCCTTTATGCGCTCTTATCCTGTGGTACACTATATGTGAGTCTGTATAAGTGCTTACAGATCTCAAAAAAAGATTTCCTGCTTTCCCGTCTCAGCTCACGACGGATGCGCCTGCCCTTGGCTTTTTTCCCGCTTAAATTTTATTAAGTTGTCATCTGTTTGATGCCTGCAGAATTTCGACCATACATTCTTTTGGTTCTCATGACCGTCCTTGCATTGTGATTTCAACCATGGTCTACGTTTGTTTTGTATTGCGCCATGCGTCTGTGAAATGCATTTCTCTGCAGTAATGATGATCTGCAGCCTTATGTAGAGGTGCAATTCTTCAATAACTAAGTGTGAAATTGTTCAACGACGTAACTTTGAGTCTTCTCTGAACATATTCTTTTCAGCCGCCTATTCTTCAAACTTCCTGGGGATATTTATGCTTGAAAATATTTATTCTATATATTTAAAAGAAACGAGAAATTTGTCACTCCAATAAAGATTATTACTGACAATAAACTCTTTGGTTGCCGAGAGCAACGGAGAGCCCACAGCAAGGTCTATTGCCGTATATGAGTGTTGTGATATGTTAATCTTGGCTCTTTTTTGCCAAATATACAGGATGCAGAGGAAACTAGAAATCTGTCGACTAGCCCACCTTGGGAATCGGACGAATTGGGTTCAGCTCAAGTTTAGGAGAACGCAGCGAGCTATGGAGAGAAAAATGAGGGGTGTAACGTTAAGAGGCCAGAAGCGGACACAGTGGGTGAAGGAACAAACGTAGGTTAATGACATCCTAGTCGAAATCAAGATTAAGAAATGGGCTTGGGCAGGGCATGTGATGCGAAGGCAAGATAACTGCTGGTCCTTAGTGATGGAGTGAATTCCAAGAGAAGGGAAGCGTAACAGGGAGTGGCAGAAAGTTAGGTGGGTGGATGAGATTAAGAAGTTTGCAGGCATACGGTGGGCGCAGCTGGTAAAGGACAGGATTCATTGGAGAGACATGGGAGAGGAATTTGCCCTGCAGTGGGCGCAGTCAGGCTAATAATGATAATGATGACCTCGGGTATCAGTTCTTGTGCATCCCCTGTGGAGAACCTGTTTCCCTCCCCCCCACCCATTTTGACGCGGCCCATCTTCACCATCGTTCGTCAGGACAGCACCGGCTGCGCCGTGAGGGAAGCCTCCCTCAGGGGGAGGGGGACCGCAAGCAGCGACGGGAGCTCCGCCTCGAAGGTTACGGGAAATTCCGCGGAGCCGGTGAGACTCTCGTCGGGGTCCGGCCAGCGTCGTCAGCGGTTGCAGCCTCACATTCTCGTCACCTTCCGCGTCAGGCGCACGGAGATCCGTCGTGCCTTGCCGCTGGACTTCTGGTTCTAGGCAGCGAACTGAGCGCAGCCCACGCGCGCTCTCGGCACCTTGCCCAGCAAATGCTCGGGGATGGTTTTGCCCCAAGAATACGGCGAGCACAGGGAAACCCGGCCGCCTTTGTCGGCGCATACAAACGTTCTCCGCCGAATCCTCCCATGTCGCGCCCCTGCTTCGGCCGGTAATTCGAAAGGCCTTCTTACGTAGCCTTCTAATTCCGAGGAATTCCTTGTTGATGTTCTGTAGCTAATTGGCCCGCACTGTGCATTATTTGAAAGTGTAACAAACAGGATATGAGTGTTCACGGTTTGTCGTCCCTCCCTTTGTTCCCTCGAGCACAACAACCTCCCCCCCCCCCTCCCCCCACGGTTAGCGAGCGGAAACGCTGCGTCTGCGGAGTGGCAGTGAGCGGGCGGAAGGATGTTCCCGATATTTCCACACCCCATAGTGGACAATGTGCATTAAAATGTACAACCGGGAAGAACGGTTCCAGAAGCTGGTCCATGAGCATTTGAAACCCGCAGCTAGATAGGCGTTGATCGGGTGGGATATATAGAGAGCATACTTCTGCACTTCCCCAAAATTAAGGCTCGTATTGCCACAGTCTCTAAATCTGTAACCAGCGAAAGGGTCTGAGATGCAGTTCGTTAATTAGCAACAGTGTCAACGTCCCAGATGAGTGGATACTGCCTTGTCTATCCGCTAAGCAAAGTATATTTAGCTGGTATTGCACAAATGTTTCGTATCTGTCATCCAGGTTCTTAAGTAGCCCTCGGCAGTTCCACTGGATGATGCTCCCCGCAGTCATAGTTGTACGTGAGGAACAGGAAAGAGGGGATTACTCTTTAAAGAATGCCGCCTTTTTCAGGCGGCTCGACTGGAGTATGTTGTTTAGTTTGATGCGTACCAGATGACTTCACCTCTTTTTGTGTAACTCTCTGAACATCTCTGACGAAGAGGAGTCCGAAGTCGCATCCATCCCTTCCGGTGAATACCCAGAAACGACTGGGGTTTCCCACGATGGACAGACTCCATCCCAATACTTTTTGTTGTCCCAGAGGTCTCTGAGAAGTTGACCGCTGGGATGCTGAATAGTGGTGCGGCCAACAGCTTCTTGGGGGGGAGCCGAGACAGGCGTGCGTAAGGAAAGCTGTGCTGAGTGCCCACCGCGACTAGACACGGCCCAGCACCCCGGCGGGCTTCGTGAGCACAAGTGAGGACTAAACCGAAAGCTTCTTCCTAAGTTCAGTAATTGTGATATCTGCTGTTAACTCTAGTTGAATGATTTTCTTCACCTTCCTCAGCATTTCACAAGTTCTTTAGTACGCACCATGTGGCCCGTTAACGTTCGGGCATTCTGTCTGAGTGTATCTGCAGCTTTCGGAGGCGTGCTTGTGTGCACTGCACTCAGCGTAAATCAGTTTCCCGCGACAGGTAGTTGAGCCGTACCCGTACGTTTGACACTTGAAGCAACCGCGTGGGTTCGGTACATACGATCCGACCTTACAATGAATGGATTCCGCGTTTACCGACTCTAGAAGTCGTATCCGGTTAAATGTAAGGAAAATATGGGGCGTCGTTCCCGCTTCACTATTCCGTCTTATTGTGATGCGGCGACTGTCAATGACACCTTGGTCCACGGAAGCCTTCGAAGACGTCGGAATAGATTTCAAAGGATGAGATCACGCTCAGATATCACCCCTTGGATAATGTTTTGACTACGGTACGGGGTTATTGTGCTCTTTCTTTGAAACTTCAACAAATATGTCAGCAGAGGGCAGTTTTTGGGGTTTGTGGTTTTTCACGCTGAATTTTTCGTAGTCTTAGCAATCATGAAGACAGACATTGAGGCTACTAGAGCACAGTCATTAAAGAAATTTACAATAAGGAATTGCCGAAAGTGGTTAGACTCAATGTAAGTTGTGTCCAGCGCCATTTGGGTGCGGGACCTTTTCAGATACCGATCAGGTTTATTTGTGTTATCTTTATCCACGCGATATGTGTATGTTGACGGTTCCTAGTGGGTCACCTACTTTTCATCGCCTTATGCACTGAAAGGTCGCGGCGCGGCCTACCTGGTAGACATACACGAAGCCCATCGGCCGGGGCTTGTCCATGACCCCGATTGCCAGCGTCCATGGTTTACACCCTACACCTTACAATCTTTCACCACGATGCGGATGCCAGCTTCGGTATGGCGGCTAAGGGTCCGTGATGGCGCCAAGCACTTGAGACGCACGGTGCTCTTGCGGATTCTATATAAGTAGAAAGGTGAGCTAGCTGTGGTGCGGTTGTCAGCATCAGAATGGTTGACTCCGGAGCTGGAGATTGCATAGCCTTCAGAGGAGAGGCTCTCCGCGTTCGGTCAAGCGAGCAGGAGGAAGAATTCACTATGTTTTTGTTTTTACGTTTTCGTACACCAGGCTGGACTTGGGGCGACTGCTCATACGTGACCCTTTCCAAATGAAGTGCAGTCGCGGACAGTTAGCGTTATCCCGTTCTAGCTGCTGGGCTTCCTCCAATTCTATAGAAAATAAACTTACGTGGATCCGAAGCGGGCAGAAATCGACAAACTTCACGAGGCAACGTTTGCTTGACATTCCTACTCGTAGCCTATTCAACGATGCGTTCCAGCCCTGTTTGTTTCCGCAAGAAAAGACAAAAACAAAAGTTCACCGAGGCCCCCAGTTTTCATGCAATGTGAAAAGTAACTATCATAACTGTGCCTCTCAGCCTGGTCAACTGTAAAGCTGTAAAGTCTTCGCAATGATCACTTCAGGAGCGCTGATACTGCCTTACTGAAAACAGGTTGCAAAAAAGGATTCGACAATGTTAGGGTTGATAGAGGCAATTCGGATTTTGTTCAGTCATTTGACACCACTTCAAACATTCTGCGTCAAACGGGTGGCCCCCAAATTTTATGCAAATGGTGGTCCCGGAAAGGGGCAGGAGGGCCCCACTTCGATGGCCGCTTTGCTAGCACATATATAACGGATCAAAAGTACAGCAATGAGTTGAGGCGCTACGCACCCATGGTTGCTTTGTCATATAGTGTGGCCACGGGGTAACTGCTTTGTTGAATTTGACCTTCATTGCAGACAGACGCTCCCTTGAAAAAACGTAAGTAGTAAGAGCTAACGCTCTTAAACGGTGGGCTTTCAAATGCGAGGAGTTAGGGAGCCTGTTTTGGCCGGTTTCTTCGGCAGTCCGCCGAAACCGTCTTAGAATTCACCACGGAAGCACCCACCATAGCGAGGGCCGTCGATGCCAGGGCTCGCCAGTACGACCGGCAGCTACATGTCTTCTCTGGCAGTCACTCCGACACCGTGTCAACGACTACCACAAATTTGCGCGAAGTTGCCCTATCAGAGCTTCTACACTTCTACATTACCCCACGGTGCATCACTAACAGAGGTCATTCGTGAAGAAGTCTTTTTAAAAACCCATCGGCGCACCACAGGCGAGCACCTCGACTACGGAGATCCACATTATGACTTACGCCACAACCGTACATAACCAAAGCCGTCCAGCAAGCCAGCGGCAAGAGCCCTACGTTCCGTCACAACGACTACAGGCGTCCGCCCACATCTCAGCAACCCCCGCCAAATACCATTCGAAGACCCCAACCAACGTATCCCACTCTGCTTCCACTGCGGTCAGGCCAGCAAGATCCTTCACCACTCTCCGTATAGGCGAATGGGGCACCGTAGCTTTTCTTTTGACGCTCCACGACCATGCCCACGCCAACAACACCGGTATGTCGACTATTAACTTCGTCGACAGGAATACGGGCCGAGATTAACCGCAAGCTTCGCATCGCCAAGCCGCAGACGTGCAGAGGATGTCTACAGAAGTTCCTACAGCTCTCATACAGGAAACAAAAGGCAGCAACCTGGGGAGATGAGGTTGCTCACGAGCGAAACACCGAAGACCCTCCACCGACCCGGCCGCATGGAGGCGCTGGCTCCACATACTATGAACACATCCACCACAACGAGACCCGAGTTTAGTTTGACCCAGAGAAAGCTACCCCAGCCCCGAATACAGCACGCAAAAAAGCCGAGACCGGACTCCACAACAAACTACCAATGTGAGAACAAGAACCAACGACCTTGATGTGGCCGTCGACGGCGGCACCGTAATAGCTTTAGTGAACACTGGAGCACATTGCTTATCCATCAGGTCACCGTTTGCCGCTAAGCTCATGAACGTGACGACAACTTGAGACTGTCCGAAAATCTTCACCACTCGCGGCTACCCAGTTTCATCATCAGAAAAATACAACGCACCAGCGACATTCAGCGGACCTACCTACCCTGCGAACCCTAAAACCTTTTGGTCTCTCCTTTAGCGCCAGCTGCCTGCTCTGTAGAGCAGTGTCTTCGGACCCCTATCATATGGTGTGAGCCTGCCCCTCCAACCCGCCTATTACCCACATCCTCAACCCAACCAGGGAGGACTGGGAGGCAACCTTGCTCGGCTGCCACAACTTACAGGGACAACAAGCCTCAGTCTGGCGCGCCTGGGCGGCGGCCACCACCGCTGGTGTCCCAAACTAGGGTCCTCCACCTAGTGTTTGTAAGGACCGGTCTCTTACGGGCTCATCCAAGCATACCTCTTGTTCCTTGTATACACAATAAATGTTTTCACCACAATCACCTTCATTATCTTGCAGAATTGTTCCCGAGATCTTAAGCAAGACTTTTTGAATGAGCATCGAGCGATCATCAGCCTTCAAGTTCATCATATTTACGACGCAGGAAGCCCTACCTTCGAAGACAGCCTTGGACCATCCCATCGCCTTGAATGTGCTCGATGAAGAAGTAAGCGTTCCACCACCGTCAGGCATCATCGTCCCGGGGGGTGCCAGGATCTCGAAGAACATTGATGGAATCATTGAGGGAAGCACACTGTTACTTTTAGACCTAAGTCTGGCCATCGCTTGATGCACCGCCCGTTTCTGAAATGGACGAGCTGAGGTGCTGATGGCACACTTCAGCGAAGAACACCGACACCTCAACAGAGGCGCGACGGTCTCTTCTTAGACGAAGTATCAGACGTTCGAGACACCTTCACGATATCCAATCAAACAACAAGATGCTCCTTACCAAGAAAACTCGCCCACCTTCAACATCAACTCAGCTCTGCCACGAACAGACAAGACCAGATACAGTCTTCTTCAAAGTTACAGCGAGTGCTTCTCGCGCTCAAGGGCGCGCTCTACTCAGGTGCCGCGGCTCACCGGTTCTTGCAATCTACCTTCACACACGGCCGGACTCGAGGAACGCAGTCCCCTTGAGACCAGCTATGCTTCACGCTACCGCCGTATCCTCCTCCTTGACTTCCATCCTCATTTTATCCAAGCGCTCCGAGCTCGTTTACACCTACAGCGAGGAACGCCGCTTAACCCGGAAACGGGTCCCAAAGCCTGCATCACGTGCAAGCGAAAATGCTAGGGAATCCTGCCACCGCGGCGAAAAAACCTGTTTTCATTCGTCGCGGCGATGAGTGGCAAGCTGCTAACAAGTTGGAAATTTTCGCTGCGACACGTCGCTCGACCGCTTAGTTGCTTCCATGTGCCCCAGCCTTAAAAGGTCCCTGAAAATTGTGTTTGAGTTTGGCTATAAAATGCTCGCATTATGTAGAGTGCAGGCCAATGAGAGTTCATGCCGCGTACACCACCTCAAAAGCATGCCCATAATTTAAAATACAATTTTAAAAATGCCCCCTTCCGCGCCTAGCGGCGACCTGCGGTGTTGCGTTTTCGCCCAAATCCGCGCTGGTTACTTCAGCATCCGCGCTCGTTACGTCATGTGGCGCTCATTATTTCAGCAGCGGACAGCTAGCATTGCTTCGCGTGCGTCGGCAGCTGGCGGAGGGGGCGAGTGCGAGGAGCCGGCGGAGGAGCGCCGACAATTCAGCGTGCAAAGTGACGAGTAGAGGGAAAGGAAATTCAAATTTTTCACTACAGATAATTGAGCTTCTACGAAGCGCCTCTGAAAAATTCTTGCTAGAGGATAATAGAGAAGAGGCGTCCTTGGCATCCTAGGCACATCGCGTCTTTGCTGATGCCCCCTTTCACAGCACCTTTAAGGGCGCATTCACACTTACCCAAAAATCTGGCGAGCGAAGCGGCTTCGGCCGCTTTTGAAGCCGACAAGAGCTGAAAGCGGCAAGGCGAGGCCGTTCGGTCTGGGACCGATTTTCGCCGCAGGAAAAATTCCGCGCTGACAAACATGGCGACGCTCTTCGAAGCAGGACCCATCGCCTCGGATTGCATTCGTCGTTGTTGCTGCCTTTTCCAGCGCGTTCACTGGCCGTAATTGGGACACCGCGGTCGTTCGCTTCGTCTCAACTCTAATATAAGTAAATGTAAAAGCGATAAATTTGCTTTTTTTTATTTAATGTTATGATTTTGCCGCTACTAGGCTTAAGAGGAGCATCGGGTTTGGTGACGGTACTGGTTCCCGTCCTGACAAGCAGATGGCACCACTAGGCTGTGCTTTTCGTTGCGAGTCTGCTTGCATACGCTGAATTAAAGATGCGAATGTGCCTGAGTTTAGCGTACGTAAGCGTGCATACGGTTATGGTACACAGAGAGCATCAATTTATGTTCTTTTCTAAGCATATCTGTGCACGCCGCGAGCGGTGACGTGGCGGCCGGGAAGTGCAAGGAAAAGCGAGAAACAGCAGCAGCGCGGCGGTTCCGCCTCGCCCGGACGTCAGCAGATGAGAACAGGTCCTAGCTTTTCCGGCGACTGAATCCGCTTCGCTCGCCGAATTTTTGGACAAGTGTGAACACGCCTTAACAGTAGCTCTGTAACGGCGGTAGTCGCGGCATAGTGAAAGGAAGCCGCCGGTCTCTTTGTTATCTATTATTGTGCTGACCATCGAACGAGTGGCGATCACTCTCTTGGGTACGGTCAGAGCGCACATTTCCTTCGTTAAAAACGCTGCTTAGAGAGCTACATTGCGATAGCAAATGACGGAATCTTTTTTTAATGGTGTGCGCCCACTTCTAGCCGTTTTTTCGATGAATACCGTCTAAGATCACCGATCAAAGCGGCCAAGAGAGGACTATGAGATAACGGATTGGGGGACGGCGATGAGACAAAGGAGGGAAGCCCGCAAGGGCACATTAAGGCTCAAGGTGATGGTGCTTGGCGCCAACACGGACCCCTAGCCCCTATACCGAGGCTGAACGTTGTAAGGTGGATGGTAGAAACTATTAACGGTGGAGGTCGGGGTCATGGTCAAGCCCCGGCCGACGGGCTTCCTGTCTAGTACAAGGTTGAGAGCTGCGGCATATTCCTGTCCATAATACGGTGAATTACGGCTACTTCTGAGGAACCGTGAACATATACATGCCGTTTGGGTAAATCCACCTCAAATAAACGTAATCGCTACATCAAAAGATCCCCCACTGAAGTACATCTAGATAATACTCGCAATGACTCTGACCAATACTCGCATTTCCTTATTGTACACTCACTGAATCACATTGCTCGAATCGCTTCAATGTCTGTTTTCCTAACTGTTAACGCTCTCGAAAAAGTAATCAGGAAAAATTAGAAATCCAAAAACTATCCTCTGGCGATCTCCCCATTGAAGTTCGAATGAGCACACTGACACCCTCCTGAAAGAGCAGTGGTTCGGCGACCTAAGTATCATCATAAACCCACATCGTAGTTTAAACACCGTCCAAGTTGTGATATCTGAGCGTTACATCATCGGCGAAACCGAATCCGACTTCTTGAAGGCTTCCGTGACCAAGATGTCATCGCCCTTGGTCGCATCGCAATAAAACGGACCGGCGAAGAGGTGATGACGCCCCACATCGCCCTCACATTCAACCGGTCACGGCTTCCAGGATCCGTAAATGCGGAATTCATTCATTGTAAGCTCAAACCGTACGTTCTCAACCCACGCAGATGTTTCAAATAAACTAAGTTCAAGCATGGATTCACTAGCTGTCGCGGGAAACTAACTTGGCAAAGTGCTGTGCACACGAGCACCCCACCGCAAACTGAAGTCCCACTCAGACAGAATGCCCCAACTATTACGGGCCACACGCTGCCTACTCAAGAGCTTGTGAAATCATCAAAAGTTAGAAACTAATCATCCAACTAAAGGTAGCAGAAAATTTCGCATTCGCTGAAGCCGGAAGTACCTTCCGCTTCTCTCCTCAATATCATGCTCTTACGCAGGCCGCCGGAGGGCCAGGCGGCATGTAACCTCGGAGGCTGCCCAGTACAGCTTTGCTCATGCGCGCTCATGTCGACCACCACTCAGCATCCAGCGGCTTCAAAATCAGAGATATCAACTTCTCAGAGGCCTCTGGGACAACAAATACTACTCACAGAGAGTCTGTCCTCGTGAAAAATCCCCAATCGGTTCCTGGTCTTCACCGGAGGCGATAAATGTGACTTCGGACACCACCCGCGCCGGATACGTCCAGGTAGTTACCCCAAAATATGAGCAGTCTTCTGTGGCGCCTCAAACGAAAAAAAATAAGATCCAGCCAAGCCGCTCTGCTGGCAGCGATGTCTAGAGAATAGCCCCCTCTTTCCTTTTCCCCATTTAACCCCATGACCGCGGACAGCACCATGTAGCCGAGGCCGACATAAAAACTTGGATGATATATAGAAAATACTTGGACAGTACCAACCAAACATACTTTCAATACAGGAAGCACACTTAAATCCATGCACACCATTGTTCTGAAAAATTCCGTTCTTTACCATAAAGGCAGAGAGGGCAGTGCCCACTTTTGAGGAGGCGTTGTTATTGTGGCACTGAAATCAATTGCCTGTCAAAGTCTTTCTGGCTACTGATTAAAAGGCGTCGGCAATACGAGCCCTAATTTCCTAGTGTTTGGGAAAATATCACAGTATGCTCTCTGTACATCCCCCCAATCAACGCCTATCTGGCGAAGGTTACAAAAATCACTGACCAGCTGCCAGAACTGTTTTTGCTGGTTGAAGATTTTAATGCACATCATCCACAATAGGGATGAACAAGAACTGACTACCCAGGTGCGCTAATCGGAAGATTTGTATTGTCCTCTGCGTCATGCATATTTATAAATGAGCCAACGTAATTTAACACAGAATAAAACTCATACATGGCAATAAGCACGCTATTGGCTATCCATTGCTCTTATCAACCATAGAGTGGGCTGTCATTATTGATCTATATGTAAGTTACCACTTTATGGTTTCTTTGAAACATATGCGAGATATGAATTCAAAGGATAAAATACCCCAGAAATATTAAAGCAGATGGCTAGCTGGTGGATGCTCCGAGAACTTTTAGACTGCCTCGTGCAATTATCTTACACGCGTTGACGAATTCCAACTCTACAATACACTGCAGATCATTGGTACTGCCGAGAAATGCATTCCACAGACATCTGTCAAAATAGAAAAAAATCTTAGATCATGGTTCAATGCATATTGCAAGGAAGATCTTGAGAATGAAACTGATCATGCATGGTCGAAATTCTGCACGTAGCCAACAGTTGACAACTTTGTAACTTTAGGTGAAGAGCAGCTAACTTGAGGCGCTCCCGTCTTGAATGGAAAGAGGAAATTTGTATACCCTTTTTTATCTGTAAAAACTTATATAGGCTGACATAAAGTATACTACAGAATAAGAGCGTTAAAGTCCATAGTGCACACCAACACTTCTTGTCAACGATGCTGGTGATTCAATAAGCCACCATGCATATGCAGTAAGGCAGCATTATAAATACGAATTCATCTCAGCACGCTATAAAGAATCCTCCCTCAAATACAAACTGGCTGAGGAAAGAAAATTTATCTTCAGTAAAGGCCATCGGTAGGAGGGTACAATACCTCCTCTATCTTGCAGGAATTGACGATGGCACAAGGCACATGCGGTAATTAAGCAGCGGGCCCCCAAAAACTGCATATAGCATGAAGAAACACCTGCAAGAATTAACACGCTTGAAAGTGTTCGTTTCCTATTTAACTAGCTCCAGTCCTCTGAACATCTGCGGAATGAATGGGAAGAGACTGTCATTGTCCCGATATTCAAACGAGAGAAAAAAAACACCCTTCCGGGTAGCAACAAGCCAATAACCTATTTACTTGTTCAAGCGCTTTAAAAAAATGATAAATCGCTGCCTATGTATAATCTCGAGTTCAGTGACCTTCTTGACCAATAGAAGCCCGGATTCAGGCCTGGTCGGTCAACAATTGACCAGCTTGTTGCATGTGAGTCATATTACCGGAATGTTCACATTCAAAGGCACACACTGTAGACCTGTGTTTTGACCTGGAGATGGTGTACCATACAACATGGCGTGATAGTATTTCTCCGTGATCTGCGTTCTCTAGAGTCTCCGGGAGCATGCTAAATTCCATGGGAAGCTACCTCTCCGAACACACCATAAAAGTTTACGTTTGAAACACTGTCAACACTGTCGAAAAGTCTTGTATATATGTGTCATATGTATGATATGTGTCTAGCCCATACGAGATTATGGAATAGGTGCCATACGGGCCCACATATGCATTATGCGATCATGTGTCAATCGTGTCATATGTGTCTCATATGTAAATCTATTGTGACAGAGAAACGCAGGGCTGCAATTTAAAGGATGGGAACGATAAAAAAGCTGCCATACAATTTGGGAAACTAAAAGCAGTAAAAAAAGTACTGGGGAGAAAAAAACTGCCATGCTCAACAGGACTCGGGCCACCATTCTCCACGTCCGCATCGCACTACACAAACCAGTACTCCACGACTGCCACATGGAAGTGTTGCGTTAATTTTCTATGACAAAACTCACGCTGTTCTTTCTATTACTTTGCCACTGGAGTGTAAGACGTGAGGTGAAGTGGTTATTTGCCAGGTTTAAGGAACGAAACTAGAGAACTATTCTTCCACCGGTAATGTGAATGTTTATTTGTTCTGCGATAAGCATTGAACCATGTGTTTCTCACTGCACAAGTATTTTTGCTGCACCAGGAGCTCTGCCAAAGAAATACCCTCGTTATTCGTTGCGTAGCTTTACAGCTGCTCAACAAAGCCGGGAAAGCTATATTTACTGCCAACTAAACCACATTGAAATCGCCGAACCACAGGCAGCTTGGGTAACCGGTGTTCAAAGGAAGATACAGGGCACGAACAGAGAAACAAGGCGAAAATTGTGTAAAATAGGCCGAGATTTTTTCTTTTTCATGCTTTGGTTCGCATTTGTTATTTGCTTTTTGGTGGCTAGATTTCCGCGCGTTTCACAAAGCACACGCGACTGTATACGAGGCACTAATAAACGACAATGTTTCCAGGATTTAGATGAAGGCTAATACGATGCACATTGTAGCTCCTGTCTGCGCATGAGTGCCGCGTACGTGTGTTCCCCCAACACGTATGTGTTCATCCTAGACATTTGTTACGCGTATGAACTCGTATTGAGCCCATAAGAGTTGATACGAGGCACATCGCTGACACGTATGAACTTATATGAAACAGGTGTTCATACGAGGCCCGTTTCTCGACACAAATCTCATATGAGTTCATACGAGACACATTTCTGACCGTTATGACCTCGTATGAACCATATATGTGTTCATACGAGACACAAATCTTGATACATATAAATATTATGCTGCCCATCGAGTTCATACGAGACATATTTGTGACACTTATGACCTCGTATGAAGCATATATGTGTTCATACCAGGCACATATCTTGACACATTTAACTCATATGCTGCCCATATGAGCTAATACGATGCATATTTTGAACAGGTATAGCTCGTATGTACCACATCTAAATTCATTCGAGATACATATGAAATCATACGAGATTTTTCGATAGAGAAAAAAGTTCACAGAAGAGAATGACGTCCCGCATTGAGGTGTAATCACCTGCCCACTTTTCATAGTTAAATTCTCTACAGAGTGTGCTGCCTAAATATTTTTCGTACTCTGTACACTTTTACGAAGTGCAGGTAAGCTTCAAATTCTGTGTTCTGGTATCTGTGAACGGCAGATCCAACTAGGTTTTAACAACTCTCTAGCTGGACTGATAACAATAGTTTAAATTTAACTGTGAAAAAACTGTCGGCGTACACTTTTCTATGCTACGTGGCGGTGGGCCTGACTCCGACATCACAGTGAACGGTCAGAGCCTTCCGTTTGCATTATTGACCCCAACATTCTTGGTGTTGCGTTTGACGAAAACGTTTGCTTTGTCGCGCACACCAAACAGTTGAGACTGAAATACCAGGTGTTTCAAGGAAGACTTTCAAAAATCGGCTTTTTGTAGTAAAAATATGTCTTTTCAGGCCAGTGTTGGTGAATACTGGAAAGCCGGTGAATTGTCTTAAGTAGTAAGCTGCTTAACTAATTTCTGATTACTAACTTTCAACTATCACAGATAGGCAACTCCTTTCGATTAGAGATTTGTAGCTGGTCGTAAATAATAGCCATATCAGTTCCACATCAGTTTTAGAATTTTAAAACAGCGATTTTTCGAAAACGCATGCGCTTTCGAAAGCACGCTGTTAAAGAAACGCCTCCAGTGCACGTAACTAGCGGAAAAGCCAAATTTTGTCTAGCCACAGCGACAAGGGTAGTCGCAGTACTCCAAATTCTAAAAATTCTGATGCCCGCTCCTAACGACCGGCTACATTCCTCTAATTGCAACTAGGCAGCTAACTCTACTAGTTCGAAAGTTTATCATTAAATACTACTTAAGAAACTCACTACTTAAGACGATTCATTGGTTTTCTGGTGTCCGCCAGCGCTGGTCGCAAAAGCCGCAAAAGCCAGATTTTAAGCTCAGAAAGCCTATTTTTGAAAATTTCTGAAAGTGTTGGCTGAAACACCGGTATATGGGCGCGTCTACAACAATAGCTGCTAGACGGCTGTTCGGCACCCAGCTCGTGCGCCACACTGTTCGCTTGAGAAGAAGAAACTGACGTTCCGCTCTGGCTGTCTCGGTCTGCTGCCGCATCTTCTCAGCGCTTCGCGGTATTGCTGTTTCTCTGCCGTCCAGACGCGAGCTACCAGCACCGACTGCTACGTGACAATATTAAAGATGTTAATCTGCTCAGAATCATCTGTATAGTGTTGTCCTGCCATGCCTTCACTACGGCTCGGAAGTGTACGAGTCAGCATCAAGGGGTCCCCTAAAGACACTATAGACCCATTGTACAACCTTGGACGCCGTCTCCTCACTGGTGCTTTTGGAATTAGCCCATGGTAACCTGTTTGATAAGGCGGACCGATAGTGACTGGACAACGAATATAGTTTACAGGCGCAACCAGGCTACAAGGGTACTATCCCACCTTCAGTATCTATGCCATAAGATTCTGCTTGCCACAAGCACAGAACAGGTTTCGATAAAAACACCATATCCCACTAGAGTAGTCACGCATACTAGAAAATGGAACATTCCGGCTTCCAGTCTTCAAACTACCTCAGCAAAAGATGTGAGTACTCCTTGGGAAATACAGGCTGTTAATTTTGACATGTCATACCTCGAAGTAGAAAAACACGGGCTACCGACTGCTATACACAGCACTTCATGTCCCTGAAGGCAAAGTACAGATGCGATGAATTTACACTTATGCCTCAAGGTTTCTGTAGCCTCATGTGCGGAGTACCCGTGGTTGCTGAGCGGTTATGGCGGTCAAATGCTGACCCGAAAAACGCGGATTCGATCTTGGCCGTGGTGGTGGAATTTCGGTGGGAGCGAAATGCTAGAGACCTGTGTACTTTCAGATGTCAGTGCACTCTAAAGAACCTCAGGTGGTCGAAGTTATCCAGAGTCCTCCACTACGTCGTCCCTCATAGCCTGAGGCTACGTAGGATTGTAAATTTGATAAGCAAATATCTAGTCTCGTGTGAGGCCCATGGACCGCAGTTCTCCAAATCAAAAACAATGAGCAAACACGCAAGCATATTTATTGCCGAAAGCTGTTATACTACTAGCCGTAAGACAAGTAATAGAAAACAAGTTCACATCTGTTATTTACACCGGCTATCTAATGTGGTAACAACCCTATCCTCATGGAAATCGCATAAGAACCCAGCAATAAAATCCCCCCTCAACCGCCTTATGCCTGCTCACAAATAAAAGCTTAAGAGTAAAGTGTGTTTGGTGCCAGGCTGCCGTACCATACCTGGAAATGAGCCAGCTGATCAGCTCGTATTGTGAGCCGCTCTCCGGAATACTACCGACATTGAGAAAAATGTTGGACGGGACACTTAAGCTCCACCTGAAGGGTATTACGCTGTAGCGTAATGGGTTAATTTCTATCTGTGCAAAAGGCCATTATCTACTTTACATTCATAGACCCCTGGGAGTCCTCGTACCACTCCTGGCTCAATGGTACAGCGATTAAGCAATGTGCCACTGCCCTGCAATGGCATGTGCTCCCAGCGTTGGCCCATTTGTGCCATGGATTGATCTTCCCGAGCGACCAATCATTAATTTAACTGCGACCTGCCGAGGTGGGCAGTTTGCTGACGCCGAAAGATCACGTGACCTTGGTGGACAACCTGCCTGCTAGGTTGCTCCCCTGGTAACCACCTGCCGGAGCAATGCCCGTGATTTTTCACTCACAACGCCGACGCCGACAACGCCTACACTGGATTTTTTAGTTGAGGCATTTAACACTCTCACGTTAATACCATACCAGCAGCTCAGCTCAAAACAACCCATTGGGGACATGATTCAACGAAACTGGCAAGAGAAATGAAACGCAGCAACCGAAAGTAAAGCACACGCAGTAATACCAAGAATAGGAGGTAGAGTACCGAAAAGCAAAACCGATATAAAGAAGTGGCTTAGTTCATGCTGTGAATGGCACACACATACACAACGCATTCACATGTCGTAAGAAACGCTCTGGCACCTCGTACCTGTAGACGCGACGGCTGGATTACTGTTATTGGTGTTGTAATCATTTAGCGGAGGTTAGAAACAAAACAATACGCCAGTTTCCAGAGATGCACATACATAAAATACCAACACGCCCGTCCTTCTTTCTCAGAAGCGATCGAAAGTTTGGTTTAAAAAGAGTTTCAAAGCTTTTGAGAAACGCAGCCTTTCCGCATGTAATTTCTTACGACATGGACAACAGCCTCTGTTTCCTTTTCGAGAATATTTTGAAGTTGTCCTTTTTAACGTTCGAGGACCGTAGCGGTGGCTTAGAGGTTTCAGCATCCGCCTTGCACGCGGGAGGCGTGGGGCTCGATCCCCAGTGCCGCCAGGTACCCACCGCTGATACAATGGGTACAAGCTTAGGAAATGTGTCTTTGACCCCACCTTGAGGAAAAAGGGCCACAGGTGGGCTTTTGCCGCACGAGTAAGGTTTAGGTTTGTTTGACGGCGGAACGTATCACTGGACAGTTAACGCAACGATTTAAATTTGGCCGTCCCTGCCAACACGGCGATTTTCCCAGAAGGGGCTGGGTCCACTTTTTGAGGATTGAGGTCCCATGATTCCCGAGCACAAAATCTGGAGCGCCCTCGTACCTATTTCACCAGTCACCTGGCTCTGAAGTGCCTTCCACGTTCTTGGCGGATGCTACCACAAGGCGAACCGTGGTTGGAAAGGTGTCCCTACAGCACCCCGTATGAGGGAGCGCCAAAAGCCCCCATCCTGATGAAGCCCCCTGAGCGGCCGAGCACCTGGCCGGAGGAAATCTGTAGCTATTTATGCCGGTGGGTTCCCGCCGGTGGCATTTCGGGCACTCCCACAGACCAGGCCGGATGCTCCGAGACTTGCGGACCTCCTGTAGTATAGACTTGAGAAGGGCTCCGAGCGTTGCGGCCCCACACCAAGGGAAGAGCGCCAGGCCAGAGGGGTGCACTCGTATGTATTTTACTTGTAGGTACCCGGCGACGCCCATGGCAGGCACCTCCCAAGGCCTCGGCGGACGCTC
The DNA here is from genome assembly GCF_052857255.1 of Amblyomma americanum. NCBI lineage: Eukaryota > Metazoa > Arthropoda > Arachnida > Ixodida > Ixodidae > Amblyomma > Amblyomma americanum. The sequence goes on from NC_135497.1 coordinate 525,439,061, forward strand.
CATGCTGGTGCCGTCCATAGTCGTGAAGGGCGCCCGGTATCCTCTTCGGCAACTGTGCACATAGCCACTCTAGGCCCCCTTTCGAGACGTGACCCCCTAACGGCTAAGAAGGAAACCAGGGGACGCCTCTGCACATTGAAAACCAGTGGGTTCCCTTCGGCACTGGGAATCGAACCCAGCACATTCCTATTGCGAAGGGGGTGCTCTACCACAAGTCCACCGCTTTCGGAGGAGAAACGAGAGTATTTCTGAGTTTTCGCTTTCAATAAGACATTCGAGCAGCCTTGCAGTCCTACCCCGGGTAAGGTCAGCCGATTAGGTACCTAGACCTGTTAAAGCCTACACACGTAGCCTTTCAGTAATTTTCGCGCGCAATTGTACATTGCAAATCAATTTTCTGGCCCTATACAAGATTTTTGTTTTATCAATCTATAAAAACCTCACACGCCACACAGTTTACTGACTTCAGTCGAACTGTTACCGTCTGCTCGGAGCTCTTTGGCCTCAAATGCCCTTGCGCAATAAAAATCCCTCATCATCATCAAAAACAAGGGGAGGATTTGAGGGAGAAAACAAGAGTGAGACTGTTGCCAGCATAGAGACTGGAAGAACAGATAAACGCAGCGATGTCGCCTGTCTCTCGCCATCGAAGCCGTGAAGGCCGCTGACTCATGAGCCGGTCTAATCGGTTGTTTGTTTCTCTCTCCCCGAGATGCTACAGCTGAGAAGCGAACTGCTCGATTAGAAGAAATAAGGCCAATATTCCCTCTGCGTGCGGCAGGAGAAAGAAAATACAGAGCAAAAGAAGTAAAGCACTTAAGCTCTGCCATAACAGTATGACATGAAAGCGTAATGGGTTAATTCTCAATATGTAGAAGTTCATTCCCTACTTTAGATTCATATATCCCTGGGAGTCCTCATACCTCTCCTGGCGTAGTGATGCAGCGGCTAAGCGATTCCCCACTGCCCTGCGATGGCAGCTGGTGCCATCGGTGGCGCTTGTGAGACACACAGTAGGTTGCTCTAACCGAGTGACCAATCATTGATTTAACTGCCGCCTGCAAAGCTGGTCGGTTTGCTCACTATCCGGTTGGCGGGTTTCGATGATGCCGCAGGGTCGCCTGACCTAAGTTGCCCAGAGCCATGCCCGTATTTTTTCGCCCACAACGCCCACACCGGATTGTCTGGTGAACAGGGTATTTAACGCTGTGGCGTTAAATCTAGCGCGCACTAATGATGCAGCAGCTGTCCTTTCATTACCCCTTTTATTAACCCTCTCAAGAGAAAGATAAACAAAGAGTTTATGGGATTATGAGTTTTTAACGTTCTAAAACGACTCCTGCTATGAGGGACACCGTAGTGCAGGGCTGTGGATAATTTCTACCCCATGTGATTTATTAACGGGCACTGACATTGCGTAGCAACGGGCCTCTAGCATTTCGCCTAGATGACAATGCGACCGCCGCAGCCGGTATCTTATCCACGTCTTTCGGGCCAGCAGCCGAGCATTAAACTACCGAGCCACGAAGGCGGCTGAGATAAATGAAGATATAACAGAACGATAGAGCGCGAATCAGCAGAGAGTTGCAGGGGCTTATAGCCGAAACAAAATCATTAAAAATAACGCTCGTCGCGATTTTGTTCGCAAGGCTCGCCGTTCAGAAGGCGCCGTTAGGGTCCCCGCGGGGTGAGAAGTCGATCGGTAGTGTAGCCAGAACTAGGAACGACAGTTGGCGCAGGCCTCGCAGCAGCGAGAGCAGCGGCGGCGACAACGCGTCGGCGGCAAACCGTCAACTTCCGGAACTGCCGTCTCTAACATGGTCCCTGCCTAGAGGTCCCCGCCGTAACAAGAGCGTAGGAAACTCCAGAGCGAAGCAGCCGGCGCCGCGGCCGCTTAGCTGCCGGCTCAAGCTGATTGTTGGATTGGTCCGTTCGCTATAGTTTCGACGATTTTACATCGGAAGCTGTAACTGCTTTGTAGGACCATTTAGAAGCAATTTATCGTGTAAAACCATAGATGCCCAGTGCGTTAGGTGGACACTACTACCACGTACCAAAAAGCCTAACAAAGGTTGCCACTCACCTAGCGAGCCAGTTATGCGGCCCTTTCCTTCCCTTAAGACCAACGAAGTCTATACGCTCTGTTTATGTCGTTAGATGGAAAGGCGCATAACTCCCTAAATTTGTACGCGCATGCCACCGCCACCTCACAGCATGATTGAGTTTTCTACTGACACAGTGAGCACTTACACGCCTATGCTTTCTTTAAAACTAACGGAGGGTTTAGACAGCGAATAGGACATCACTGGGAACTAGATTATTTGCTTCGTACAAGCGAGCCCTGGAATCCATTAACTGTACTGGAAAGGCGATCGAACCAAAGGCCACATGCGGAAGAGGGTAGAGTATGCACGTGAGCTTAGAGATGCCAAAATGGATCTGTGAGACACCGAACCGACCAGTCGCCAGTGAGACGTCAAAATGGGCCTGCCACTCTAGGCAGCTAACTGCAACCGGCGTTCTGTGATTAATACGCTAAGCCGGCAAATTTAGGTTGTTAAGTTTGGAGACGCCAACATGCCAAGAATATTCAAGCCACTGGGAATCATCAATCTACCAAGGCTTCAAAGGGCCGTCGATGTGGTTGCAGCGCTACGAGTGCAGGTGGTGGCGTCTACAAGGGTCCTCCCCCCCCCCCCCTCACCCCTGCTGTTTACGGGGTGAAACGGCCCTCCGCTGTCTGAGAACGGCTTTGGTGAACCTGTCTTTTGTTCTCAACGCCGGACCCACCCGGGACTTGTTTCTCCCGGAGGGGACGACGGGGGAGCCGGTGAGCGGCGGAACTGCAAATGAGCCGTGACAAATGCGGCCGGGTTTGACTAAGCCAACGTCTCCGGAATCCTCGTGCTTCGAAAACAACTTCGTCTTAGACTGTGCTTTCCCACGCTCTACGTGAAAGCTTCTGCGAACTGCGGTGGGATCCTTTCGCTCCCACGTTCCCGCTGTGAAGTGCAGGTGACTGACCTTCGACGCGGCCATGGGACCCCCTTCGGGCTATTCATCACTGAAGCCTGGACAGCGCGGACCCTAATCTGCCAGAAGTGGCAAGAGTGTGTGGCTGGGGGCGGACCCGGAAGACTGGACACGTGATCTACATCGCAGTGATTCGACGCATTTTTAATGAACTAGATTCCCCAACTAGGGACCTGGGGACAGGGGACCCTATTTAAGCACCGATCTGGCGTGTGATCAGCCAGCTCCCGATTCACTCTTTCAATCTTTGTATAAATGTAAATAAACCCTTCAGTCTCTTCTTCACCTCGAAGACCCTCTCATCTCTTCGTCAACCCCACTACAGCAGTCTCCCGATCCGGAACCCGGGGACACCGACCTTGGCGAGAGACGGCACAGGCGAACCAGGGGCCCGCATCTAACAAGGTCTAATTATTTTTTTTTCATATTTCGCAGGCATCCCTCACATAGCATACATTGGGACCATAGTTTGTAGAGGTGCGCACATATGTAAACGTAGCTCGCTATTCCACTATGAGTGCAATCAAGCCTTCCCTATCAAAATCAACATTTTTTTTCTGCATGATAATGCGTGCGTGCGTCCACTGCCAGCATGCACATACGATAGCTACCAAATTTCCATTACGCCCGATTTAAAAGTGTTAAAAGGAAACTGCATGTGCTGGTTACTATTGTCCGCACGTATACGTTAGTACAAAAAAAATGGATTGGCTATTTCTGGAACCCTTCTGGAAATTTTTTAGCCACGAGCATATGGCCTAATTTTAATGTTAAAAAATTTGTACAATGATCTTAGCTTATTAGGTAACTGAGCATAATTTAAGGTGGAGTGAAATTTTGTTTTCTCACAAAATTCGGGTTTGAGATTTTGCGATCATCCGATAGAGAATTTCTTTACCTTTCAAAAAATATATCACACTTGGTTATCAGCAATTTCGAAAATAAATTTTTGTCCTTTCTATTTGTCATATCGACCGCACAAGTGGGTGGACCTCGACGTGGTGTTCTCGTCTCGAATACTTCAATGCTCTTAATTTTTTTATCATAAACACCGGCTTTGCTTTCGGTTTTGAATTTGGCATTGCTCGAAGTACATCTTTAGGCCACTAGGGCTTCTCCTAAAGCTCTTCTTTGAAAGGAAGTTATGATTAATAAAACGGTTTAAGATACTATACTATCGTTTTTCTGACACGATATTTTTGGAGGTTTATGCGCTTTTTTCTTGCGAGCTATAAGACAGAAGCAAACAAAATTTTTCACAGATGATAACTAAACGTTTTTACATAAGTGGAACTGGAATCACAGAATAAGCTTTTTTGTATTTTTTTCTGACAAAGAAAAAAGCATTCATCGGAGCAATTTTATTGCATTCACTACGACAAAAACATAACAAAACTATTTTTTTGTTGGAAGCGCATAATTTCAATTCCACTTGTGTAAGGCATTGGTTGCTACTTTTGTGAAAACTCACAATGCTCTGCGGATAGTATATTTTAAGAAAAAGGTACATTGGTAGAAAAATTGAAAATAAACAATTCTAAGCAAACTTTTGAACTACTGTTTCGAGCTCTAATGCAATCTGCGTCTACCTTTAAGATTATTTGCAAATACTAGAGCCATAGCGTATATTATAACTGTTGTACAACATAAATTTCCAAAGTCTGATCCCACCTTAAAGGTACTCTCAGATGTGTCACACAACTACGAAAGATGCCGTTCGTTTAACCCAACTGCGGTGTACTGCTTTTATTAACCTTTCGCTCAAGTTGTGTGAAGCAGAAGAAGATTAGATGGGATCATAGCCAGAAACGCACGAATTGCGATAAGCTCTGAATGAAATGGTGAAAGCGGGTGTCCGAATGGAACTGTGACGAGTACAGTAAACGCTCAAATGAAGATGAAGAAACTCTGAAAATAACAAATTACTGACAGAGCTAAGTAACCGAACATGATCGAAATTACACCTTTTAGAGGTGCATAAAAACTGGCCCCCTCATAATGTAACAGACAGAAGAATGAACAATTCCACGCCGACGGCTGCGTTGAATTGTATCTACACTTCTTTTTATGTGGAAAAGAAAACTCGAGCCGTCGTTCGCCAACAGCCATCAAACAAATCCAGTGGCATCCGCAGTCTGAGTGCGCGGGGAAATTAAAACCGTGCGATTCAACAACGTCAATGCAGCGCCATCCACCCTCTCAGAATCATGTGCGCTTCTGCCCCCGACGCGAGAAAGGGGCCCACTTGCGAACGAAACGCGCAAAAGCGACAAAGAAAAGTCTCGTTATTTATCAGAAGAGAGAGCCACGCAAGTGCGGCGGCGCCGTGCGGAGGGGTTGCAGGGTCGGGGCGGCGGCCCACGCTTTTTCGACCGCCGGAGGCGTGCGTCGAAGATAAATACGAGCGGGCATATTTCCATTTCGCATTGAACGTCCACACACAGTGGGGCGCACGCATTGACAGCGACGCGGCGGACGCCAGGGTCTGCGCCGCGGGGTGGCGCTACGTGCACCCGGATCTGCCGGAGGGCGCCATTTGCAATTCGCCCTCCGCAGGTTGCTTCGCAGCCCCCTCTCTGCCTCAACTGCCGAAGGCGCGAGTACTGGCGCCTCAGCAGTGTTCTTGCGCGTAGCTGGTCGCCAGAGGGTAGACTTCGCGGGACAGCGACACTCTCGACTGACAGTTTTCGACGGAAAATGGGCAATTTGGAGACAGAAAATTCTTCTGCCAGTGGCTCAAATACGTAGAAAAATATTGCTAGCCTGTTCTATTCCTAGAGCCATCGCTGAAAATAGAGTCGGAAATGCGCGGCGACTAAACGAGCAATTCCGCATACATGCTTCAACATGGCAATATATATCTCAAACATGCAACGGCTGTCAGCGGTGACCGTATACAACATTCCTGCTCCGAAGAACATTCGTTACCGGGATTAGCCGATCACACGTACTTCCTTAATAAAGTTGCCTTCTGTACGTGAAGGATGAGAGCTCGAAAGAATTTTTTTTTTACCCGGTCGGAAGTGCCAGCCAGATATAGGCCTGCTGTTGATGATACGTGCCTAAGTACCTCTTCAGGCACTTGTTCAAAAGGGGTTCTCTGAAACAACGTGCACAGAACCTCTGAGCATGTACTGTGCATTTTTCGTCGCGACTTACAAAAAAGGCGTAGTCCTGCTTGTGGCATACACTAAACACCGGTCGGATGAACGATATACACGTGCTCCTTGGGCCTGGTGAACAAACTTTTACGTGTTGCACGACACTCTTCAGAGCACTACATGCGCCAGCAGCGTTCCGGCAGTATATTTTTACTTTTAAAAATGAAGAGTAATTAGCGCCTTTTCTGGCTTCCGTGAGTGACACCAACAAGACGGATAATTTTTTTTCTCTTTCTTTCGAAAACCTTTCTTCCACCAACACCCCGGAACCGCCCAGGGACTTCACTTGAGCTATACTTAAGAAAGAAAATTGCATAAGACGTCGCGACTGAGCTTGCGAACATAATGTTCATAACGTCTAAAAGCGGCAAAGTACTCGGCAGCAAGCAACGCCTGCCTCCATCCCGTGTCTGTACGGTTTCTATTCGTTATGTCTCGTCAACAGGCCTACAACTTCACCCTCCTAAGGTTAACATTCACTTTGGTAAACATTTTCACTCCCTGCACTCTGTGGTAGAGGCCGACCAACCCATTGGAGTGTTTTGTGTCCTGTGTGTTGATTTTAGTGGCGCATAAACATCTAAGGCTACGGTGTGCTAAACTAAAGCTGTATAAAAATTGTCTTCTGCAGAATTTTACAAAAATGCGAAGAACAACGTTCGTGTACAGTGCCTAAAAAGTTAGTTGGTACTACCTAGTATTGATGAAGGAAAAATTTCAGAAACAGCTAATTGTAAAAGTTCTAATGAATTTCAGGTAACCTCATCGACCTTCCTTGGCTGCGCAAAGATCTCGAGGCTTCCAACAAATCAAACAAAGACCTCAGCCTTCTTCTCAGGAATGAGAAAGTGACTCAAGTATACGAAAAAATCAAGCCAACCAGTCGGTAAGAATTTAGATTTTTATAATACTAGACACACAGGACGTGTTAACAAGTTCATTAACACCTAAGAGCAGCGTTGGGTGAGAAGGGATGCATTCATTATAGAATTAGGTAATGAACTTTTTATTTGTTTTTCGGCTTTCGTGCAAGAGGATAAAATGTGATTAACTGTAAATGTCATCTCCACATTTTTGACAAAGGTTTCTCTTGTTTTGTCAATACCAAGTTCCCTGTAAGGTGTGTGTGTGTCCAGTGAGGAGATGGCAAATTATTTCTTTAAAACATTCCTGGTGCATATAGGCCTTCCACTCACCCAAGACGGCCTTTACAAAGTGCAGCTTGTCAACTTCTTCATTGTCCCAAGACCCCTGCCTTTTTGCACTCAGTTTTATTCGCGCGAACTTTATGCGGCGTTTACAGGGTATGTTCCCTTGTTTTACTTGTCCATTACGTGCAAGTGCGGCACATGCATCGGCGCTCTCGCTCCCTCTAGTTCCCACTCGACTGCGGACCCAACAGAACTTTATTTTACGTCCTTCTGCGTCAGCTGTAATTACAGTATGTTTTATGTCTCCTATTAGGAATTTGACTGCATTTGTGAAGTTAGCGCACTAATTCTCATTTAATCGACAATTTTAAACACACATACCACATAAATTTTCCTTTATTTTCATTTTATTTACAACATACTGCTACCCTCACTGTGGAGGCTTTCGAAGGACAGGGATAAATTACATACACACATAAAAAAACGTTTACGGTCAGGTTAGTGCAGGAATGAAAATATTTATAATTGCTTGCAAAATAACTTGAACAAAGGAACAAGTCAATGCAATACAATCCAATAAATAAAGTGCGCAGAAAACAAAATAAAAACAAGCATTTCCAAAACAGTGCACTTATTCCGATTCAAGATTTGACAATCCTTCCAAAAAAGCATCAAACGAATTACAGGTGACCACATCCGTCGGCAACGCATTCCAGACTCGGATGACTTGTGGAAAGAATGAAGATTTGAATGTGTCACTATGAAATCTGTACTCGGTAATGTGCTTAGTATGCTTTGTTATGGGGTTTAATGACTTAGAAAATGACATGTACTTATTTTTATCGATTTTGAAAGCATCATTTAAAAGCAGAAAAAGAAACTTTAGCCGCAAGAATTTTGCCCTATTTTGTAAGACCATCTTTGCGTAATAGTGCTGTAGGGGAATCTGCGGCGGTACTTGTTATAGATGAATCTAATGGCCTTTCGCTGAACGCTTTCTAATTGGTTAATGCAGTGGTTAGTCGACGGAAATCAACAAATTACGAACAAGTGAGGTATACGCTAATAATTTAGTGTCAGGTGCAGCAGATGTTAAGGAACGCTTCAACGAATAGAGCGCAGTAAGTGCCTTAGATGCTGTATATGAAACATGTCTATTCCATTTCAAATCCGATGAGATCAAAATTCCTAACTGCCATAATACCTAAGTGCCATAAGTAAATATTAGAGGACTTTTTTTTCCTGGTTACTATCATATAGACAGTTTTATCTAAGTTAAGCGTCATCTGCCAGTGTTTGCACCATTCGGAAACTTGCACTATTGAGTGGTTAAGAATTAATTGATCTTCATAGTCACTAATTTCTTTGTAAATGATACAGTCGTCTGCGAACATACGGACCGTACAGTCGATGTCTGCCATGTCGTTTATGAAGATAAGAAAAAGAAATTGAGCTAATACTGTGCCTTGAGGCACGCCGGACACTACTTCAACACATCCCGAACGTTGCCCTTCATATTCAACGAACTGGAATCGATTTGTCAGATAAGCCTGAAGCCATTGTGTTATATTCCCAGAACCAAACAATATGTAGTTCGTGAAACATTTTTTCGTGCGATACTCTGTCAAATGCTTTGGATAGATCGAGAAATAAAATGTCTTTTTGCCCATGATTGTCTATAGTTAAGGCGAGGTCATGAATGGTTTCAATTAATTGCGTTGTAGTTGACAAGCCTTTACTGAAACCATGTTGGCTGCTGCAAATGAAATAATTTACTTCCACGTAAGTCACGATATGTTTCAGAATAATGTGTCAGGAATTTTACAAGTTGTACAAGTGATAGAAATGGGGTGATAACTAGAAGGGTTGTCATAACTTCCACTCTTATGAACAAGAATTATTTTAGCTATTTTCCAGTCGCATGGTAATTCACTAGTTATAAGTGATTTCTTACAGACAAGCCTAAGGTATTTGCATATCCATATTGTGTATCTTCTAAGGAAAGGATTTTGAATATTGTCTGGACCACTGGCCTTTTTGACATCAATGACAAGCAACAAGGACAGGATTCCAGGTTCAGTTAATGTTATTGCCTCAAGTTTTGAGGTTCCATCAGATATCAGTGGGTCTCTCTCGGGTAATATGCCATTATCAGCAGTAAATACAGATTTCAAATAACGGTTAAACTCTCCTGCTCTAAGTAGAGCTTCACTTGGCGGCAGATTAGATTGCTTATGGGACCTTGAAATAAAGTATCGGCAAAATTTTTGAGGGGAAGATTTCAAGAAATTACTAAGGGTAACATTTTGGTATTTTGCTTTCGCTAACTTTATGGCTACTTTGAGCGCACGGGAATTTTCACGAATTATTCAGTGTACCCAGGCAATGAAAATTTGTTTCCGAGTCTCCTGAGCCTGTAAATTTTGCGTTCCACCTATATGATTTTTCGCGTTATCCACGGGTTAACTTTCTGTATACTCTTGACTTTGGTTGGCACATGGTTTGTCAAGCAGTGCAGAACGTTATTTTTGAAAATTAACCACAGATTTTCGGTCGACACATCAGAATCGCTAAAATAATGGTGTAACTCGTCATAAGTCTGTTTCAAATATTCAAGAATTCTGAAGTCGTCAGAGCGATCCCTGTCGTAGACTAACCTTCTTATTCTTAACGGACTTTATCTCGCATGTAAAAGTTGACTTGGTCGCCTTGTGATCAGCCAAGCCATCAACTGTTTCCGAAGAAAGCCCTTCACAGGCAAGCTTATCACTAACTAAAGTAAGGTCTAGAATTTTTTGGCAGTTCTCCGTGACACGTGTGGGTTGAAGGATAATCCGCTTAAGATCAAAGTTAAAAGTCATGTCCAAAAGGGCCTCTGCGCAAGCGCTATCCACATTACCACTTTTGAAGAATTCCCATGATATGCCGGGAAGATTAAAGTCACCGGTTAGTATAATTTTATTTGAGCACTTAAGGTATTCAATGTGTTCAATGCATTCATGTAATACATCGAAGCTAGAGCCTGGAGGCGATACATTGTCCCTACGTAGAAAGCCAGGTTACCTATGAGAACTTTGCATCAAAGTGCTTCAATATTGATAACGTCAGGCATCGGTGCAACATCAAAGCTTTTTTTTCAGAATCCCCCCCTCCCCCTCCCCCCCCCCCCCCCCCCCGAGAGCATCTGTCTTTTCGGAGGACAGTGTAACCGGGTGGTATATTGTCATCACTAGTCATGCGAGGAGAAAGCCAAGTTTCAGTAATAGTAGTAATATCAGGTGTATGGTTCAAGCAGGCAGGCTTCAAGCTCAACCGCCTTGCTCGCTACGCTTCTCGCATTTACGTTCACTACTGTTACGCTTTGGGCTGCCTCGCCAATATACAGTTTAGTGTTTGGTTGGGCTCGTTTTCTTTAATGGGTACCATTTCTTGCTGTACTTCATCCCAGGCAAATAGCTCTCCGTTTATTCTAATCTTATCGAAAACCAAGACGACCTACTCTTTATTATCCCTGTTCGGCTTGGCGCTGTCCCAAAGCGGCTTCCTGATATTTCGAATCCTTAAAGAAAAGTCTTCGCTCACGGACCAACTTGATCCCTACAGCTTCGAACCATTCCTGAGAATCTTAACTTTGTCTCTGAAATCAAGCAGCCCTACTATCATATGCCGTGTTTTACCTTCCTTCTTATCCTCAAGGCGGTGCAGTCTTTCGATTCCTGCAATTGACACCTTTAACTTATCCTTGATAACCCTGTCAGCCACTTCGCGTTCAAGGTCTTCCAGCGTTTCATCTTCTGCTTCATTCAGGCCATAGATAAGATTTGAACGCCTGCTTGCGTTTTCGAGTTTGTCAATCTTTCGCGCAAAGTGAGAAAAAGTTTGCTCTATTTGGCTAATTCTACTTTCATCTTTTTAAGCCTGCTGTCCATATCAGCTAACCAATCTAGCTTAGCGTGTATAGCTGCGAGTGATTCAGTAGCGGCTTTATTTTCATTTCTAATGGCAGCTATGTCGGCAGCCATTTTACGGATTTCAGAAGCAAGCTCTTGTGTCTTCGTGCTAGGGTCGCTCCCCACGTCACCAGCAAGTAATAATATATGCTTAAGTGAGACAATAAAATCACCAAGGAGCGAACACACCAGCCGTGGGGATGGCACTACCAGATGGAACAGATCGATGCTGCGATAGCATTTTCCGAAATTTTTTCTCACCTGAACCAAAAAGACGAAATGGTTCGTCAACATCATGTCGCTCATGGTGCCACCATGCCCAGTGCACAGCGATGAACGGAGCGTAACTCGATTTAAAGCAGCGTGACGCCGCTGTCGCAGCAGCTCTCGATGTTAAACCGAGGGCCGTGAACAGCGGTGGATCGTTCCAGCAGGGGCAGAGGCCGTGTCGCTCGATGATCCTTGTAGCATTGTAACCCTAGGTATTTCAGCAGTTTAGTGTTGTCAGGTCGCCGTCGGTAATCCAGGCGTTCTCGTGAGCAGTGCAGCTAGGTAGAACAAAGCAAAGAACCTGAACCGAAAAGACGAAATGGTTCGTCAACGTCATGTCGCTCATGGTGTCACCATGCCGAGTGCCGATGAACGGAGCGTGACTCGATTTAAAGCAGTGTGACGTCGATGTCGCAGCGGCTGTCGATGTTAAGCCGAGGGCTGTGATTAGCGGTGTATCGTTCCAGCAGGCGCAGAGGCCGTGTCGCTCAATGATCCTTGTAGCATCGTAACCCTCGGTATTTAAGCAGTTCAGCGTGGTTCAAGAAAGGAAAGAGGCCAGGCGGCGCACGAAAGCCGTGGGTGACATACGAGCTACTAAAAATGATCCGGCACAAAAGTGGTTTTTACGCACAATTCATAAAACGATATATGTATTAATATTCATAGAGTTCAAACCATTCCGTATGAACTAACAGCAATATTGAAAAATTCCAAAGCCGTACTACATCAGTATGCTGGTCAATGACACGATCTACAGATCCGATATAATATGCAAAATGGTGAAAACTCTCTGCGTCCTAATGTGCAAAAAGCTATTTCCTAGTGTTATCAAGCACGCAGTCGAACACTTTTCGGAAAGGGCATTGGCGGATGCATTTAATAAACTTCTCCTGCTGAAAGGTACTGAAAGTCTTGAGCCTACTACTACCCTGGCACCTGGTGCTGACTCATATATGTCAAATAACACCTTTTGACGTCATTTTTTTTTCAGCCTAATGCACTCTGACGAAGTATTTTCATCTATTAATTTTATTAAAAACTCCAAATCGAAAGATTCTAACGCAATTCAGCAGGTAGCCCCTGCGAGGTGCATAACTGACTATTTGCCGTGTCTTAACACATGTCTGCAATCTAATACTTTCAACAGGTGTATTTACTAAAAAAGTGTTGGCCGCCATTCAGGCACGGGTTGATGCAAACCATCTTATGATAAATCAAAATAAAACAAAAATTTTGTTATACTTGCTAATGACAAAACGAATTCCCGAGCCAAGTAATGTGCCCCTGGGCACAAGTTTATTGGAAATAGTCGATTCTGTAACGATCTTTGGTGTGATCTTTTCAAAGCGCTTTACACTAAATGAACACATAGACCACATTTTTTTAAAGTAGCCTGTGGAGTAGGGGTCTAAAACAGATTGAAAAGCATACTCCCGAAATACTTCGTCATGCTCCACAGTTCCCAAGTGTTTTCTTTACTCCAGTATTGCAACCTTGTTTTATGTACAACTCGTGTCAAAGACTTGTCTAGCCTGCACTTGCTCCAGAAAAAAAAAGCCTTGAGAGGTATAGCAAATATTCTTTACCGAAAACCCTTCCATGATCTCTTTTTGCGATATAATATTTTTTTTTATTTATGACATACTGCAGGCCGTGAGGCCCAAGCAGGAGTAGATTACAAAAACAGATCACAAATTGAGCAATAATACCAAAATGCAAACAGAACACGAGCAGCGGGATATGACATGGAAAAACAAAAAAACAAGCTAACAGAACAAGCTAAAAAACTAACAATGGTCGCTTATCAGGTCAGAAGACCATGCACACGAAACTGGTAAGCTGCTCCAATCACTGATGGTTTGCGGAAAGAAAGAGTGCTAAAATTAGTTATTCTTTGCAAAGTGCGGGTCAGAGAAAGGGGGTGGGAGTGTCGAGTTCGTCTGGTGTTCTGTGGTATAAGATACGGGGACGTATTTATTCCATGTTTATGGTTAAGTTACAAAAAGGAGCATTTCAACCGAGGAAATTTGCGCCGGGACTGAAGGGTTGGTATTAAATTCGACTGCACTAAGGCAGAGACTGAAGCAGTTCGATTGTATTGCGGGATCATGAATCGCACAACTTTCCTTTGGATCCGCTCAAGTGCTTTTATGTTAATGACAGTATACGTATTCGATACTATGCACGCGTATTCCAATTTAGTCCTTATAAAGGTTTCGTATGCTAGTCTCTTAACCTGAAGTGGTGTATCTTTTATTTTATGGCGCAACAAACAAAGTTTTCGTAAGGCAGACGAGAAAGTGTTAGAAATGTGTGTTCCAGCTTAAGTTAAGCTCCCATTTTCAAAATATATATTTACAGGCTGCTGGTATGCTTCACGTCCTCTGTTAAAACCAGCGATAAAATCTTTGCGGCAATGGCGACGCTGATAAAAAGTACGAATCTTGTCGCCATACCCGTCATGACAATATGCCTATGCCACGAGCAAACTACTGCAAGCCAGCGTTATCATACACAGTCTCCTATTTGCTAAATCGGTTGGAGCGCCAGTCGTTTGATCCTTTTTGTAATCCGAATTCTAAGATTAAGTTATTTCTGCTGCCTTTACCTACGTGAAAAGTGTAGTATGTTTTAGCCTCTCCCACATAATCTGTTTTCGATAACAACTGTTTATTCTAGGCCACTCTCATTCATTTTCGATACTTCCTGTGTCCTCAATAAGTGCTTAAAATGTTGGTAATACTTGTGCTTTCTATCTTATTTCTGACCTGTGAAACACGTGTGCCTTAGCGATATATCTATTAATGCCAGTTTGTAAGGGGCAGGACCGACTTCAAAGTGTTGACTCCTCCTCTAAAAAAGGAAATAAATAAATTGAATTGAACTAAGTTGATGGGGTCAGTGTACATAGCAACGTTATCAATGCTTCTTTATTATTTTTTCTACAGCTATAGCCATGGCGCAACATTCTGCTGCGCCATTTAAAATGTAAGCCCATTGAGCAGCCTGACTACTTTCTCACATTTCCGTTGTATTATCGCACTCCAAACATGGAGTGCTGTTTTAGAACCATCTGAGTACGAATCTGCATAATTTTACTTTTTGCTTGCTGTAAAAAATTTTCCTGTGTATGTTCCTGTGGAGTTCGCTTTTGTGTGAATGTGTGCCAACGTAAAATCGCATACAGCAGGAAAAGTGTGCAAGGTGGTAGCGGGTCGAGTCTCCGGGCAACATCCGGAAATGTATCCAGTGTGTTTATTTCTTCGCATTTTTCTTCGGAGCCGAAGAAGAGTTATCTGACTGCTTGTAACTTGTTGGTAAAGAGTGTCCTAGATGTGTTTTTGGCAACTGTAGGGTAAAACAAATTTTTGGCAGGAACCTGATTTTCAGCACCTATGTACGTGTAAGCATTGCTCACCTGTCTGGGAGCGGCGGCGCTTCATTTGTGTCTACGTAAAGGCTATTTGCGTGGAATGTTCTGCATGCTCCACTAGAGCGACACAAACCTAGGTTTTGTATTGGATCCAGCCTTTTCAGGTATGATGACGTCAAACACCCATGCACTACTCATCCATAGTTTAAGGAAGAGCGTACTACAGAGCGGTTAATGGTTTATGGGGGTTTAACGTCCCAAAGCCACTGAAACTATGAGATACGCCTTAGTGAAGGGTCCGGAAATTTCGGCCCCCTGGGGTTCTTTAACGTGCCCTGACATCGCACGGCACACGGGCCTCTAGAATTTCTCCTCCATCAAAATTTCACCTCCGCGGCCGGAATCGAACCGGCGTCTTTCGGGTCAGCAGCCGAGCGCCATAACCACTAAGCCACCACCGCGGCTATCTGATGATGTACTTAAGGCTAAACGTTAAGGTTAAGGCTGTGGAGCGCTCGAGGTACATACCCACATCCTATCGGACCCCACGTGTTTTCCTGAGAGTACTTGAAGTATATATAGAGGGGTTGCTTTCGTTTTAGGGGTGTTTATGGTGGAAGAGATGTGAGCTATTTGTTAGAAGTTATGCCAAAAATTTGTATTTGTTTTACAGGAGGCACTATTTCATTCGAGTGGAGGGTGAGATGAATCTGCAAGCCTCACGGAGCGAGAGAAGCACAGCAACTGTTTTTTTGTTGGGGTAAATTAAATAAGTTTCTGTCTGCTCGAATCACAAGTTTGTTTTATGTGAGTTGTATTTTCTCTGACAGATTGGTAACCTAGATGTGCACACAATTCGAAGGCCATCAACCTAGACTAAATGTATAATGGACTGTTGAAGTATTCTGGCTGAGGAATTCATTTTAATATGTAGTGTGTAGTACTCAAAATGCATCCTTGAGGCGCACCGTTCTCTCGAGTGATATATTTCGAGAGGGTAACTGCGAGATGCACCTGAAATGAAAGGTTAGACAGAAAGTCGCTCAAAGATTTCAGCATGTCTCCACGTATGCCACGCGCCGCTAGGTCAACAAGAATTCTGATCTTCCAGGTTGTGCCATATGCCTTTTCCGGTTTGGTTTGGTTTAGGGGGTTTAATGTCCCAAAGAGACTCAGGCTATGAGAGACGCCGTGGTGAAGGGCTCCGGAAATTTCGACCACCTGGGGTTCTTTAACGTGCAGTGACATCGCACAGAACACGGGCCTCTGGAATTTCGCCTTTATCGAAATTCAGCAAGGTTTGTTGCTGGGCGAGTTGGTTGGGGTACATCTTGAGAACACAGCGCTTGCAGACAAAGGACCAGAACAAGAAGGACACACACCTGCGCTAACTAACAACTTTTATTTCGGAAGGGGGCCGATCCGCGCCTTTTATACAGGATTGGAGGGAATGATGCGCACGCGCACAACACAGCCAGGTGGGAGCATGGAAAGAGCCAACACATAGACCAACTATTTTTATCACCACTGATAACCAACAACGCAGCCAAAACAAGCAAGAAAAGAAAAAAGAAAAAGGAAAAAAGAAAAAAAGAAAAAAGAAAAAAGAAAAGAAGAGAAAGAACCAACGGGGGGAGCAAAGGCAGGGAACGTAAGAAACAATTCCAAAACGTACCAAAAGATCCCGAGAAGCCAACAACCAACACGGCTAAACGACTGACGATGAAAGGTAACAAGATGAAGGCACTAAAAACTGAACAAACAGGCATAAAAGGTGCAGGAAAAACCTGCGGGAGAACAAAAGATTCGGCACAGCTAAAAGATGACGGGAACTAAAGGCGGGCCCAAGTTCCAGTGCGGGCCCAAGTTCGCCATCGAACCAAGCCCCTCAGCCCCGGAATTACTGACCATGGTCAGGCAAGTCTCAAGGTCAGCTCCTGCAGCCGACATAGATCGTTGCGTCTCCGAAGGCGTTGACGTACTCAACCGCCACAGTCGTACCAGCAAAAAGCCACCTATTGGGAAGACTATCGCTTACTTGAAAAACAACAACTTGTCCCTGCTAACCGCTGATAAGGAAGGGGGTTTTGTTTTACTGCCGAAGGTTGTCTATTGTGAAAAAGCATCGTCCGCACTCAATTCCTGCTTTGACAAATGTCAGAACGTTGCCTTGACAAAAGTTAAGAGTACAGCAGGAAAGTTGTGCCAACGGTTGAACCTCGATAAACTTTCCCGCTCGATAACAGATAGCAGAAGAATGTCCCTCAGCTTATTTTTTACTGCAAAAACACATAAACCCGAGTGCCCGCTTCGTGTAATCGTTTCAGAGAATGACACTTGCAAAAATTGGTTGCTAACTTTCTTCAAGCCTATCTCAGCGTTCTCGCAGTAGAAGACCCGTTCCTAGTAAAAAACTCAAGTGATACCATTCACTTCTTGCGAGAACATGGCAGCAGGGCCTACCTAGGTTTCTCCGTTGACGTGAAAGACCTCTACTATTCAATTCCGCACGACGATCTGCTCCTTTGTGTAAACGAGTGTATCGACAAACACGGAGCTGTGGCTTTTCAAAATGCATGTGGCGTTTCTGCTAGTGGCTTTTTAGAATTATTGTCTGTATATCTTAGGTCTACCTATGCTGAGTGGAATGGATCTCTTTTTATACAGAAGCAGGGCATATGTATTGGGTCGTGCATCGCCCCTATCCTGAGCGACCTCTTCTTGGCCATGCGTGACAGAGAAGTAAGCACAAAGATTGCAAATTCACCGGTACTAAAGATATTCAGATATGTCGATGATTATCTAATTTTTCTCGACTGCCCAGGCAATGCTTTCATGACTGAAGTTTCCAAGGTTCTAGGCATTTTTAGGGAGTCTTTTCATCCCCTCGTTTTATCGCATGAAGTTCCAGAAAATAGCTGTCTTCGCTTTCTTGAACTTAAGCTGCACTTCTTACCCGATCACGTATGCTGGATCTTCGAACCAAGGGCCAATAAGCCACTTTTACCGTATGAGTCAGCTCATTCGAAATTGGTCAAGAGAAACATAATCCAGGCCACCTTCAATAACGCATTACTCAAGTCCTGCGCGCACAGTCTTGAAAGCAGTTTCTTTAACCAAGCGCAGAGGCTTCTCAGCTCTGGGTACCCGGCCCTACTCCTATCCTCAGTTGCTCAAAAAATGTTGAAAACGAGGCAAGGAAAGAGCCTAACCTCAAGGGAAGGGCAGAGTCGCAATAAAAAGGTAGCTGTAATCCCCTACATCCACCAACTGTCGCACAACCTAAAAAGAATTGGAAAAAGGGCAGGAGTAGACGTTATTTTCTCTGCTCCTCACCGGCTTTCTAGACTCTGCAGGAAGGTCAACGGCTCTGGGGAAAAAGTTCCAGACTGCACAATTAAGCATCGGGATCCGTTCGTAGCATGCTCGTCGGGTGTCGTCTATTCGATTCCTTTACCCTGCGGCAGGAAGTACGTCGGCCAAACAGGCCGATGTATCAATAAGCGGTTACTGGAGCATAAAGCTAATGCTGAGGATAAAAGGTCCGGTAATTTGGCCATACACTGCCGTGATTGCAGTCCTTGCCGACGCGTCTCCCCCACTTTCAAGGAAACAGATATTTTGGCAAAAAACTTAAATCAACTGACTCGAGAAATCATTGAAGCAGCCACTATTACCAAGCTAAAAGATGAGTGCGTTAGCACACCATCAGTTGCATTGTTAGACAAAGAGTGTTCATTCCTCTCTGCTTTGATTTGATTCAGTGTATTCTTTTCGTTTCATTCCGTGATGATTTTTTTGCGCCCTCTTTTTTTGCGATGTTTTCCTTTTTAAACTCTTCTGTATTCTTCTCTGTTATGTTTTATCGCCCACACGTTTTTTACGATTCTTTGCTTGTTTTTAGAGATCTGTTGTCTGTTCAATGTCATATTTTAGTGACCACCTTTTCTGCTTGTATTCTTTCGCGTCGGCTTCTTGGGTTTTTGCTTGTATCTGTTTTAACGCCTTTAGTTCCCGTCATCTTTTAGCTGCGCCGAATCTTTTGTTCTCCCGCAGGTTTTTCCTGCACCTTTTATGCCTGTTTGTTCAGTTTTTAGTGCCTTCATCTTGTTACCTTTCATCGTCAGTCGTTTAGCCGTGTTGGTTGTTGGCTTCTCGGGATCTTTTGGTACGTTTTGGAATTGTTTCTTACGTTCCCTGCCTTTGCTCCCCCCGTTGGTTCTTTCTCTTCTTTTCTTTTTTCTTTTTCTTTTTTCTTTTTTTCTTTTTTTCTTTTTCTTTTTTCTTTTCTTGCTTGTTTTGGCTGCGTTGTTGGTTATCAGTGGCGATAAAAATAGTTGGTCTATGTGTTGGCTCTTTCCATGCTCCCACCTGGCTGTGTTGTGCGCGTGCGCATCATTCCCTCCAATTCAGTATAAAAGGCGCGGATCGGCCCCCTTCTGAAATAAAAGTTGTTAGTTAGCGCAGGTGTGTGTCCTTCTTGTTCTGGTCCTTTGTCTGCAAGCGCTGTGTTCTCAAGATGTATCGAAATTCGACCGCCGCGGCCGGGATCGAACCCGTGTCTTTCGGGCCAGCAGCCGAGCGCCGTAACCACTCAGCCACCGCGGCGGCCATATGCCTTTTCCATATCAATAAAGATCGCAAGGCAATGTTGTCTTTCTGTAAATGCTTCTGGGGCCGTTTTTTTTTGCAAGCGGACGAGACGGTTAAGTGTGCAGCATGCAGTTTTAAAACTACATGGTGGACACCAAGAAGCTCACGGGAACGAAAAATATACATCAACCTATATTCAGATCACTATAATTTCCAAGGAATGTGGGCGGCTTTCCAAAGGAGCAATAGAGACGTTTTTCCAAACTACTCATACTTTTGTTGATTTAAAACACTTTAACAGAACTTCTACAGAGCGTTCAGATAGGTGGGCCAGCATTTCGTAATGAATTTTGTCGGAGCCTGGTGCAGTCTTTCTACCACAACAGTCGGTAGTACTCTATGAATTTCATGAACTGGTATTAAATTTTTAAATGGTTCGTTTCGGTTGCCATTCCAAGGCTGACCCTTATTTCCTGTTTTGGTTTTGTATTTTAATAAGTATTTATGTAATTTTTAAGTGGCTCATTAAAGAAGTATTCTAGGCCCTTTAATAACGCGACTGCGTTAAGGAGCTCGTATCGCAGAAAAGCTGGTGTCTGCGTTGTTGGCGTGGCAACACGAGAACCTCGAAATAAACAAATCTTGTGGACATAGAGGGAATCATACCCAGGTCTTTCATGCTACAAGACGAGCACGTACAGAAGACGCTACGAAGGCTCTTTTTTTTCTTTATTGCATAGAGATAGTGGCGAAAAGAAAAATCTAAGCATGCTTACGCCACGAAACACCGGCCACCGTACGCCTGCACAATCACACCATCCAAAATATCAAAAGTGTGGGAGGCACACGCATGCATCAAGATAGGCGAGCTCGTTGGCTCGAACTGAATGGAAGTGGACCTAGTGAATTCATTGCGGTCTTCGACTTCGTGAAGTGTCTTCGTCCACTGATGCGCACATGACTAATTATAAGTATGCGAATTCTGAACCGGGACCCGATAACAATCAAATTCTACTCTATAAAGAATTGAAACTGAATGCATGAGCTGTGGCAAAGCAGCGCCATCTATGTTGTAGAGATGAAAGTAAATGCGAATAGCTTGCGCTGTGGTACGAAAGGTGATGGTATGACTGTGTTCGGTTTGGTTTGGTTTATGAGGGTTTAACGTCGCAAAGCGACTCAGGCTACTGAGGGACTCAGGCTGAGTTCGGTTTGAGTTTTGGTTTATGAAGTTCTGCGTTCCAGAACGACTCGGGTTATGAGGTACGCCTTAGTGAGTCTTCAGTAATTTCTGCGTTTTGGGGTTCTTTAACGTCTCTGGGCTTCACTGACATTGCGCGGTGGTTGGGGATTGATTTTAATTTCGCGGACCGCCAGACGAAACCTTTGAAGACGTCAGCTGGTCCGAATGCGCAGCACGGTGTGATAACACGCCAGTTTCGTTCGTGCGGGCAGCAGCGTGGATGCAACCCTTCGCGACCTCTTCGGGCTTCAGACGGGCAGGCAGCGGTGACCGGACCTGAGTGCGCCATGTTTTGTGCGGGTGTCAGCCACTGCGATGTCATGGAACCCGTACCGCCCGAGCTACTGTGATTTGCGCATCTGTGTGCTATTGCGATCAACGAATGCGAAGCTAACGGGTACGCAGACCTCCATTACGGCCTCTCTTTCTCTCTTTTCTCTTTCACTCAAAACTTCCTCCCTACCCTCAGTGCGTGGTTGAGGTGTCCACCGAGATGAATAACAGTTACCGCGATTTTCCTTACATCTAAAATCACAATCCGAACGGAGACGGACAACGGGCAATTCAGGGAGAAGCGTCCCTGCAGCCTGTTCGTGACCCCTTCGGGCCGTTGGGTGGGCTGTTTTCAGAGGCCTCCCAGAGACTCCGACCGATTTGTCCAACGGGCATGGCGGGCGATGGCGTTCCGTGGACACCGTGACAGCGCTACAGCACGCTGTCGCGTTCGACTCTTAAAGGCGAAGCTTAAACATATTCTAGGCCCTTTGTTATTCAACGTATACATAACCGATATAGCATAAATAGACCTTGAAGTAGAATTTGTTATTTACGCTAATGACACTAGCCTTTCTTTTTAGGCACTTATTTTAACAGTTTATGCCAGAGGGCCAATGAACTGCTCGAGAAGCTTGATTTCTAGTCTCGTAGTAATGCATTACCAATCAAGAGGAAGAAGACTAAGGTTGTTTTTTAGGGCAAAACCATGCAGGTTTCCGACTTTATGAGCGTACTCCTAGGTGGTAATCGATTTGAAATAATCAGTGTAGTTAAGATGTTGGGAGTTATTTTCAGTGAGCATGAGCTTTGGGGTAACCATATAGATTTGTTACGAATTAAATTAGCTCGAGCTGTAGTAATAATCAGGAGATGCCAATTGATGCTTCCTGCCAAAGTAAAGCTTATTCTGTGTCATGCTCTAGTCGAATCGCATGCCAGATATTTCCACTTGGTGTGGGGTAACACTACAAACACTAATACCCAGAAACTTCTCACTTTAGAAAAACAGGCAATCGAAGCTATAGCTATTATAGATTACATGTCTCCTGCACAAACGGTATTTTTCAGCCACAGAATGATGCCAGTAAGTGTTCTGCATGAGTTTCGGGTTTGACATATTTAAAAATACAGCTTCACAATCAGGCCAATTTTTTATTAAATATGACACACCTACACGTCAACCCAGTGCCCCGGATAACAAGACATCATGAATATTTTCACTTACCACGTCCTAGATCTAATTACGGTCTGCAGTCTGTAAGATAAATCCTACCTTGTATACTGAATAAATCTTGGTTTACAAATGATTCCATTTGCTCTGTACTGGTCAACTGCATCCGAAATCTGTTCCTTTAGTCTGTTGCTTTTGCGTTTCTGTGCACTGTACTGCGTGAAATGTGCTGATGTTTATTAATTCTCAGATGTTTATTTCCTACAATTCGTCTTAATTTGTTGTTCGTTTGTGAATAGCCCTGGACTGTGTATATGGCAGGGGGCCGAGCGTTCTGACCATTGTATTTTTTGCGAAATGTCTGCTTCCTTCTTTTTAGGGGAGGAGGGCGTGCGGGAGGTTACCAATTTTTCTTTCCACCAAACTGCTACCAAAATAACTTTGGGGTTGGGTGCTTCATCAAGCCGCAATTGCAGCTTTCTTTCCCTTCTCCTCAGCCATGTATTTGACTGAAAAACAAAGCTTGAACCTTGAACCTTGGGTTGCCACTTGTAGGCTGCCTTTTTCTTTCGGTTTTGTATTTGTATTTTAGAAATGATTATGTGCACTGTGAAGAACTAGAAAGTGTAGAAAATATTGGCTCAAAATATTGGCTTGTTCTTCAGTAAATGTCTGTCTGTATACCAGGGTCTGTCAGAAGTGTGTACAGGGAGTAGCTGCCATTTAGTTTTAGAACCTGTCCCTACATTCTTCGCATGCGATTGAGCTGTTTGTAGAAGACACGCAACTTTGCCAAGATTTTTTTTTTCGGGGACTCCGGCGTATATATCGTGCTTTAGCTTTCAATTTTTGAAAATTTTAAGATTCTCGTGAGTTGGATGCTTACGAAAAACACCCGAAGCTTTATGTTCGTTTTGTATTCTTCAGATTCTTGCTTCCTCCTTACCTTGTGGTTCTGGCGCACAACTCATGTGGACTGTGAAATAGGTAGCTGTGCAGCATCGAAATTCGTGAACACTTCATTGAGCGAATCTGCGTGCTGTGCTTCTAAAAATACTGTCGACACTGGCTTTTTTCTCTGAACAGTCTCCAACAATCTAAATTCATCTTCCAACATCGTGGTTGAATACAAACTGGCGGGTGATCAATCCTGAATGGGCTGGCTGAAACAATCTCTCTTAAAATGGCTAAAAACAAGTCAGCGAACTAAAAGAATGATCTAAACAGCTCATTCAGCCTGAGGTTAGAGAACAGTATGTAGGTTTACCTGAGTTCATCAAACAGTCGTTTATAGACAGCATAAAATCCTCCATTGTTTGACCTCTAGTATCGATTTTCTCACTTCTCCAAAACACAAGAGTGTGCAATAAAATCTCCAGCTACCAGGAATGGCTCTGGCAAGTGCTCTAGAAGGTTAAAGATAAGTCAAAGGTTAAAATGCAGTTAAAGATATATGTAGAACAGCGTAATTGTTTTGTTAGCCACCACAGTGGCTACTACGGCTTCAAATCTAGTCTTCAGTCTCAGTTCACGAACTGCTACACCAGGTTTCAGAATTATGGATGTGCCGCCCGAGAGCGTGCTCGTCCCCTCTCGGTCGCGGCGGAAGACAGTTTATTTTAAAAGCACATTTGTGTGCCGAAGACCTAAATTTGTTTCCGGCAGACAGAGAAACCGCAAAAATTAAAATTAAGATTTGTTTATCTCATTACGTTTACGTAAGATTCGTCTGCAGTTCCACTGTATTATGAAAGTGATCTTAATGTTGAGTATCTACGAAGCGGTTTTACACAGCGCAGCACACAAAGCAAGAAAGAACTGACACTGGTGTCTGTTTTCTCTTGTCTTGTGTGTTACGCTGTGTAAAACCGCTTTTAAGTATGTACCGAATTGCCCAGATCTCCGTCTTAACACATCTGTGGAGTGAAAACTACAT
Source organism: Amblyomma americanum (assembly GCF_052857255.1). Taxonomy (NCBI): domain Eukaryota; kingdom Metazoa; phylum Arthropoda; class Arachnida; order Ixodida; family Ixodidae; genus Amblyomma; species Amblyomma americanum. Next base: position 525,463,221 of record NC_135497.1, read on the forward strand.
AAACGTGGTTTGACTAACAAAGGTAAAAACAGCGCTAAGTTTGACACAAACCTCATAGAAAGACGGACAGGACAGGCGCTGTCCTGTCCGTCTCTCTGTGTGGTTTGTGTCAAATTTAGCTCTGTTTTTACCTTTGTTAGACAATGTCCCACCGACTAACCCAGCAAGACGATTAAAAGGGTTTTGACCCGAGCATATATATTTTTGACCGATAAAGGAAGTCCCGCATGCCTTCGGACGTGGGCGGCTCAGGGTTGCTTTGGGTCCTCACCATCACCTGTGCAGAGGCGCTGGACGACCGAGGAGCAGGACGTGGACGTTCGAAGAAGACCTCGACCTGTAGGAAGAGTCCTCGAGGCCCGCCAACCCGGAGGCCTGTGCAGCCTGTTTAGGCAGTGGCGAAGTAGTGTTTGCTGCTCCAACCGGGGCACGGATGGCCCGGCCACAGGCTCACTGCGTGTGGCCTGCACAGGTGCCGAAGGATTGTGTGGTACGCACGCAGCACATTTGCGAAGTTTGTTTTTGCGGAGAAAGAGAATGTGCCTGGCAGAGCAAATCGCCTTCTTGCTTCTTTAAATAAAATGTTTTCTCTTGTCTTTGGTGTTATTATTTCTTTTTCCTTCTTTCAGAATGGGCGGGCGCCCCAGACTATACAGCGTTGTCTCTTTCGCAGCTTCCACAGCGCGGGGAAGCGTCACATTCCTCAGAAGGCTGATCACTCGCAGCGCATTTCGCGTATGTTTTGCGGCCGTGACAGTTGTGCGAGCCACGGCCACACCTGGGGCAGTTGAAACATCTGCGGGGGTTTGGAATGTATGGTCTTTCGCTTACTTTCAAATAACCCTCTTCGATGGTTTCATTTAAAGTGCTAGTATTATACATGACGACCAGGTATCTTGTGTCTGTTTCATTGTTACACTTCCGAACCTTTATTCGATGAACAGGTATGAGTTTTTGGTCATCGAGCGCGTCAAGCATTTCCTTTTCTGTGAGGTTGACAAAATCAATTTCTGAGATGACGCCTCGGACAGTGTTTAGAGTTAAATTGGAAACGACGAAGACAGGGAGGTGCCTTATAGAGACAATGTTTGCGAGTTTTGAGTTCTGGAAGTTGTCGCGCAGTTCGAGCAGTAAGTCACCACTGGCCATTTCAGATAGCTTGTAGCCGAGGCCTGAGGCATCTGTCAAGCAATTTGATACATTTAATGGAGATAAGATTGTTGCTTGCTTTTCGTCTGCTTCGCTATGAATGACGGATGACGTGGTATTTGGGAAATGTTACTTTTCTTCTGTGAAAGAAATATGCTGTTTCTTTCCGCCCTCTTTTGAGAGAGCGATAAGTTTTCAAAGGGACGAGCCATAATTATTGTTTTTGGTCACAGTGCCAGGCACCCACTTTGGAACTGAAAAAGGGAGCTTAAGAGGAGCTTGCAAGCAAGTCCTGCCTACGCGAGCTGTACTTCCTAACTATAACCACATATGTGGCAATTCAGGGTAGTTACTCCGTGGCAGGTTAAATGGCAGGACAGGAGACAGGAAAGTTTTTAGATAGAAGATAAGAAAGTGAAAGATGGAGAGGAGAATACGGAAAGCCGACTGCCAATTTCCTCCGGTCGGGTCAGGCCTGAGGTCCCGTCTACAGAAATCTAGGGCCAAACAGGGGTGTCGCCTCAGCCGAGAGGCCTAAAAGATCCAAACACTCGGCATTAGTTCAACCACTAGGATACACTTTTCCCCGAACATAGCACTGGCACGCACGGCTTAGCGTGGGTGGTCTCGTGCCATGGTGTCTCCACAGTACGCAAAAACATCTGCTTTAAGAAATGCCCTTGCAGGGCCCACTTGAGTGGTTTAACGTAATATCTACAAATATATTCACATAAAGAAATATGAAAGCTAACCGAACAATTACAATGGTTTTTAATGCGTCGTTAGAGTACTGATGCTTTAAGAATTAGCTAATGCAGATCTCCGCCGAAATATTCTCACGAAAAGCCATGCCGTATAAGGATTACAGAGGTGCTTCAGCACAGGCCTCAGGCTCAGGCTCAGCGCCGAAGGTTTTTGCGTATGTCATTTCTAGGGCTTCCCAAAAACCGATTAGGTACGTGAAAACCAGGGATTGATTTAATGCGGAAAAGAAGGGAAGGCGGACAGTAATTCAATATATTCATAGAATTTTGCTTGTGCTTCAGAAAATATCAGGTAGGTACGACATCTGTGTTGTGTTTTCTGCGTTTAGGAAACTGTGTACAATTTGCAAGCAAGTTACGAAGATACAGACTGCACACAGAAAAATGTGTTTTCAGAGAGCGTTCGCTGAAATGCAGACAATATTGACATGTAGTGGTGAAGGCAGTCCGGCGGTCAGGAAGACGCTCTAAACGGCTTCTAAAAGAAACTGTTTATTCGGCAGTCCAGCACCCCCCCCCCCCCCAAAAAAAAAAAAAAAATCTCAGTGACGTGGCGGCGGCGTCCCAACAAGCGTCCTCGGCGGTCGTCGAACAGTATGCCTGCCGCTCTCGGCTGCGCTCAATTTAAAGCGACTACGAACTTTCGACGTACCTCAAGCAAAGTAACCACCAAAGCTGGTACAACGTAGAGTCGGCTCCGCCCCTGCGCGGTCAGTCGAGACAAGTCTTTTCGCGTCTTGCATCACAAACGGAGCGATAAAGCCGCGTGCCGGCAGCATTGGAGAGCGAACAAATTTTTTATTTGCTTTGCTTTATTACCCACCTCTTCATGGAGCACCTACCCTATGCTTGAGAACGAAAACACTTGTGGGCAAAAATAAACAGTGAAAGTGAAAAACAATCATTGAAAGTGCAAGCACTATGTCGATTAGCGCGCATAATGACTATTTAGGCGCACATCTACAACTTCTAGTCGTGCACTGTGCTGAGAGACGCTGTCACTCCGTGGGAGCAACTTCACAGTCAAATTCTCCAAGTCAGTGAACGATTTTGTACAGGGCGAAGTAGCGGCGCAAAAGCCTTTCACTCAGTCCGCGGCGAATGGGCGTCCACACCCATACACGGTTAACTGGATTATATGCTGCGTAACGTCGGCGTAGGTTGTAGCGTCAGGCGTCGGTGCGCTGTTAGTCTTTGATCCGTAGTCGGGCAAGTCTTCGGGCTTCTTCTGCGCTCTGCAAGTAGGCGCCGACGTCGATGTTATCTTCTTCGGTAGCGTAAGGCAGCATGGAGTCGAGTGTGGTAGGGGCCTGCCTGCCATGGACGAGCCTAAAAGGTGTCATATGTGTGGTCTTTTGCACTGCGGTGTTGTAGACGAAGACCACGTAAGGCAGGATAACGTCCAAGTGTTGCGTTAGACATCAACGTACATACAATCATGTCTGCAATGGTCTTTCTTGTTCAGGCACTCAGTAAGGCCGTTGGTCTGGGGATGGTAAGCAGTTGTCCTCCGGTGGCCTGCCTGATTGTAGCGCAGGATTGCTTGCGTCAGTTCCGCTGTGAAAGCTGTTCCTATGACCGCATTGAGCACTTCGGGGGCGCCGTGTGGGAGCAGTGTGCTTTCCACAAAAAAAAAAGTTGGTGACAAAGGGCCAAGGAGGTCGACGCTTACCTGCTGGAAGAGCCTTGCGGGGAGGGGGTGGGGGTTCAGGGGGTTCAGGAATCCTGCTGGTCGGGTGGAGGAGGGGGGGGGGGTTGTCGATGACAGTCTCAGCATATTTTTACATAACGTGCGACATCAGCAGATAGTCGTGGCCACTAATACCTGTCCTGAACGCGGCGGAGGGTTCGCAAAAACCCGAAGTAGCCAGCTGTTGGATAATCATGAGAAGCCTGGAGAATTTTTTCTCGCAAGCTGCTTGGAACGACGCTGTTTGGGCGAAGTTCATTTTCACAAGGACGCCATTTACGACCGCCGTGGTGGCTGAGTGGTTACGGCGCTCGGCTGCTGGCCCGAAAGACGCGGGTTCGATCCATCCCGGCCGCGGCGGTGGAATTTCGATGGAGGCGAAATTCTAGAGGCGCGTGTACTGTGCGATGTCAGTGCACGTTAGAGAACCCTAGGTGGTCGAAATTTCCGTATACCTTCACTACGGCGTACCTCATAGCCTGAGTCGCTTTGGGACGTTAAACCCCCATAAACCATAAACCAAACCAAACAAGGACGCCATTTAGCAGACAAAAAGAATAGAAAGCACGCTTGCGAGCTGCTGGGAGTGCCGGAGCCTTGACTTCCAGATACTGGACGAGACGTTGTAGGCCGAGTTCCGAACGTTGGTGTTTCGTGAAGTCACTGGTGCTTACGGGCAACAAAAAGGCGTCCTCGTCGTTGTTTTTCCGCGGCCTTGTCTACAGGGGCTCGACATACAAGTCCGCATCCTTGTGCTTCCGCCCAGATTTGTAGACGACGGCGATTTCGAATTCCTGGAGGCGCGGGCTCTATCAAACGAGGCAGCCAGGGGGGGTTCTTCAATTTTGAAAACCAGCACAGTGCATGATAATAGCTGATCGCCTTAAATGGTCATCCGTACAGGTATAGACGGAAGTTCGACTTGGCCCAGATGACGTCGAGGCAGTCCATCTTGATATTCTTATAGTTAGCTTAGGATTAAGACAATGAATGGCTAGCGCACGCTATTACTTTCCGAAGCCTGCCGCTTTTTTGAACGAAGACGGCGCCAACGCCCACGCTGCTTGCGTCGGTATGAATTTCAGTGTCATCGTTTTCATCAAAGCCTGCGCGGACCGGAGGGGACTGCAAATTAGGCTGAAGTTCCTTGAAGACTTGTGTATGTGGCGCTTTCCATTTATATGGCCAATGCTCCTTTGTCAGCTCGGTCAGAGGTTTGTCGATGCGCGAAAAATTCTTGACAAATCGTCGGTGATATGTGCGTAGTCCGAGGAATCTGCGCACAGCTTTTTTATCGGCCGACGGTGGAAACTGCAGTAGCATTTTTTTTATGGGCCTGCGTGTACTCCCTCCTTGCTTGCGAAGTGGCCAAGAAGCAAAAGGTATTCATAGGCGAAGAGACACCTCCATGCTTTCAAGGATAGAACAGATGACTTGATTCCCTGCAGTACTCTTCATAGCCTTTTTAAGTGGCCATCAAAGTTCGAGGCAATGACAATGCAGTCATCTAAATATGCCAAACAAATCTGCCACTTCAGTCCTGCAAACAGCGTATCCATTACTCGCTGGAACTTTGCTGGTGCGGAACAGTGAACAAATGGCTTCACCTTGAACTAGAGGAGGCCTTCCGGAGTGATGAATGAGATTTTCTCGCGATCTCTTTCATCGACCTCAATTTGCCAGTAGCCGGTCTTTAGGTCTATCAATGAAAAATACTTGGTGTTGCAGAGCTGGTCAAGTGTGTCGTCGATGTGAGGGAGGGGACGGACATCCTTCTTCTTCATTTGGTGTGAATAACGTTCATGTTGTTCATGTGGAGGTAATCGAAACTGAATCGAAGTGCGCCGTCTTTCTGCCTCACCAGAACAGCCATTGCCGCCCAGGGGCTCTTCGATGGCTGGATGTCGTGATCACGAAGGAGTTCTTCAACTTGGTCTCGGACGGTTTCTCGTTCTCACGGCGACAAACACTAGGGGCGTTGGCGAAGAGATCGGGCGTGCTGGTCGTTTACAATGCGCTGTTTGACAATCGACGTTTGCTGGGCCTTCGGCGATGACGAGAAGCATTCGCTGGAGCTTCGCCGCAGATTGCTGATCTGGTCTCCTCTTTCCCGGAGCAGGGCGGCATTTACGTCGAGGACTTGCTTGTGTTCTTCCTTAGGCGAATTTTTTGGACCTGAGGGCGACGGCGTCGCGAACATGGGATAGTTTATGGAAGAAAGCAGTCGTGGCTCCTCTGTTAACGTGCCTGTGCTCTTCTCTGAAGTTCGTCAGTAGCACTTCATTTTGGCTACTTAGGAAATGTGCGGTGCCCCTTTCCATACAGATGCCTTGCTCTAGAAGCAACTACGTATTCCCCTCTATATGAGAGCTTCCACGTTCGTGGCCTACGTGGCACCTACGGTGACCATGACGCTTGTCTGGGGTGGGACGCTTACTTGTTCATCCAGGACACCCAGGGCAAAAATGTTCTCTATGGTTGTCATCGAAGGGATGGCTTCTTCTGTCGAAAACGTGACGAGCTTAGATCGAAGGTCGATGAGCACGTGATGCTCATTTAGAAAATTCATGTCCAATATGACGTCGCGTGAACATTGCTGTAACACTGCGAAGATCGCCGGATAGGTATGCCCATTGATGAATGAGACTTTCTCGCGATCTCTTTCATCGACCTCAATTTGCCGCGTAATGAGGTGCTCTTCTGCGGTGCTATTTTGTAGGCCGTCCCAAGCAGTCGTGATTTGCATCAGTGGCAAACCGAATGCTCCATTCGTCATAATCGGCTCCTGTGCCGACTGGAGCGGTAGCATCTCGGCCGTGGATAGCCACCCCTAAGTCGGACGTGCTTGCTCTTGCGTTGGACGTCGTCCTCGACGTCTGGTCGCGGCTTCGTCGGGTGTAGGACTCGGGGTAGGGCGTGCCGTGGAGGCTGGGTGGTGGCGTCATTCTGAAGTTCGCTCGCGTCTTGGTCAAGATCGCGTTCGAGTGCGTCGGCGGCGTGGTCTGTGCGGAGTCGTCATGTGACGAGGTCGGTGAACGATCTTCATCGTTTCGCTGGTGAGCAACCTCACATCGAAAGGCTGCGCTCTTTAGTTTCTCCTGTGGTGGCTGGGGTACCTTCCGTGAAGAACCGCTTCGTAGCTGAGGCACGGCGACGCAAAACGAGGTGTGGACGGTGATGGTGAGCGGGAAATTCAGCTAGGCGATCAGTAATCCTTTCGCCGCAGGTACTCGTCGATCTCCCGTGGTCGTTGGCTGGAGTAGAGTCCTGGGGCGTCACTTGAGAAGCCTCGAAGGCCTATCCTTCTGTAGAAGCAGTGCAAAAGAATGTGCACGGCTTCACCACAATGGAAGCAGAGCGGGCGGCACTGATCGGGGGTCCTCTAGAGGTCTGCTTTTCGTAGCATAGCTTGGAGCATACGTGGGGACGTGTTTATTGGGACTTTTGGGGCGGCGGCCAGGGCTTTTGGCGCATGGTGGGAGGGCGCCATTGGCAGCATACTGCGGTGGCATAAGTCGTGGCCTGCGGTTCTGTTGCCGTTGGAGTCGGGTGCCAAGTGCCTGTTGCACTTCTCCCCGTACCACGTATATGAGAGTCGCTGCTTGCGGCTGTAGGTAGGATGGCAGCAGTAGTCGTAGCACCTCGCGGACGATTTCATCGATAACTTCCTGCTAGTTGCTGCTGATGATTGGAATTGTGTCCGGATGAATTCCACTGACATCAGCCGTGCGGTTGTACTGCCCTGCCCAGATATCGCGGGACTTCACGACTTCTTGCCTTAATTCCTCGACGGTTTTCGGCGGCTTGCAGACGAGGTGGGCAAAGAGCTGCTCCTTGACGCGCGCATGAAAAACTGATTTTTTTTCCTGGCTCATCTCAGGATAGGCGAAAAGAAAGGGGCGCTTCATTTCTTGGACGTAACCGAGGGCGGACTCGTTCGAGAGCTTGTTCCTGGACCCGAGGAGTCGTTCGGCTTTTTCCTTCCTCACTACTGTTTTGAATGCCTTCAATAGTTTGTTCTTCAATGGGCCGATGTCGTTTAATAAGACTCGTGATTTTCATACCACTTACGTGCTAAGGCCTCTAATGCGAAAAAGACTTGTTCGATTTTCGTTGCGTCAGTCGAACTGTTGAACAATGCCACCCGATTAAATGTGTCTAGCCATTCTTCGGGGTCTTCGCCTGGGGGTGCCACTGAGTGTTGGCGGCACCCACGGCTGCTGCATGATGATCCGAGTAGACGTCTGTGGTAAGATCATGGTGAACGTTCCAGCGTCGTTTCGCTGTCTGGTAAGGTCCAGCGGAATCCCGAACTCAGGTTGCGCTCCTTAGAGACGTCTGCTGTCGCGGTGAATTGGTGGCACGTTCTCCTATATGAAGCGCACAGGGCTCGCGTCACGTCCTGCAGGGAGTGTCCGATAGACGAATCTAAACCCAGCACATCCACCAGATGTTGCGTAGTGGTGATGGCAGTACGGCGGTCAAGAAGACAACGAAAATGGCTTCTGAACGAAATTGTTTATTAGGCAAACCTGAGCCCACAAAGAACAAAGTGACTTGGCGGCGACGTAACATCAAGCGCGCTCGGCAGTCGTCGAAGAGAATGCCTGCCGCTCTAAACTATGTTCAATTTAAAACAGACTAGGAACTTTCCAAATAATGCAAGCAAAGTAACCACAACAGTCTTGAACAATGTCGAATCGGCTCCGCCTGGGCGCGATCAATCAAGATAAATCTGGTCGCGTCTTGCATCACAAACAGTGCAATAAAACCGCATGCCAGCAGCTTTAAAGAGTGAACAAACTTTAAAAAGCTTTACATGAGTATGTTTGGTACAAGATAGCTTATTAGACATCCATAGGGTCCGTAAATTTATTTCTTTTTTTTTCTCAGTCACTTGCATAAAAATTTGCTCGGGAGCAGAGCAAAAGGCCTGGAAAATGCGGGACAAGGCTATGCCACCCCGACATTGCAGGCAAGAAATGTTTTATTTGCAGATAGTTACACATAATATTCCGACCAAAATACATCAGGGAAAGTAGAATGAAAAGTTAAAATTCTTTCAATACAGAAACTAATATTCATGTCGAAGGACAAGGGTTTATAGTTTTTGATGGTTTAACGTCCCAAAGCGACCCAGGCTACGAGGGACACTGTAGTGAAGGGCTCCGCAAATTTTGACGAACTTGAGTTCTTTAACGTGCACTGACATCGCACAGTACATGGGCCTCTAATATTTCGCCTCCATCAAAATGCGACCGCCGCGACCGGGCTCGAACCCGCGCATTTCGTGTCTGCAGCGGAGAGCCGTAGCCACCGAGCCACCATGGCGGCTGGAAGGACCAGGGAAAAGCTTCTTTGAGCTCTATTAATACTAAATCAGTTTCATAACAGCAAAATCAATTGTTTGTACAGAACGTAATCGATGGCAATTCAACGTGAAGCTCAATGTACACCCATAATGCTGTGCAAACCAGATAATCGACGCTGAAACTGCAATAAAATACGCAAGACTTACTCTAAGCATTGATACATGGTATTAGCTCTTCATGCCTTCTGCTCTGATAGAAAAGTATTGACTTACTTCTTGAATTGTGGTGGTGACGGACTGAGTTAAGCTCAGTTTCTCTGGGGACTCATTGAGGAGTTCTTGTATTAGTGACCACAACCTCTGTAACGCATTATTTGTGAATGATCTGGTATTAACCATTAAGCTCTGTGGTAGTTCATATGAGAACTGCTTAACTTGATAGTTTTCCTGGAAATTCGTTATGTTGGCTCGGTATTCAACTATTCTATAAGTGCTACCTGAAGTATGCTATAAGTGATAAAAATACGATCTAGTGCTTTCAGTGTAGAACACGTTCCCGATTGCTCGTATAGCTCGCTTTTGCAACCATAAACGATAAAGAAGATTTGGCTCGGTTGTCGTCGACCGCACGAATGAACAGTACATCATCCGTGAATGCAAAATTGCCTAGTAGATTTTACGGTTAGCATCACACAGGAGGAGTGCTCTTAAGTTTATTTAACGTGCCAATGGCTGTATATATGTCGGTCCTTGACGCGTCGACATGGAGTGACCATGAAGAGTTTCCTTGGAACACGACACCTAGCAGTCGAGTCGTAGACGTGTGTTAGACAGGTACTTCCTGAAATTTCATAGGTAAGGCCGATACATTTCTTAGTCCTTTCAACTTAAACAACAAATACTTTGTTTTTTTATAAAATTCATTTGCATTTTGTGTGCCTTAATTCAATGACGTATTCAGACCTCCCAGCCGTTTTTGTTTTTTGCTTCTGTGGATATTTCATGTGTGTTAGTTAGTTCCTGAGAAAAATACATTTATATTATTTGCGTACAGCACCATTTTTTATGTCCCTAAATAATAACAATATCATTCATGTATAATAAAAGCAGAACAGGGCCAAGAATACATACCTGAGGTACTCCATAATGCCACACTGCTGACGCTCTGCCGGCACCACCTGGTGGCCGAACCTTGTCTCCCAGTGCGTGGCTGAGCCTCCTCTTTGTCTCGAATGAGCGCGGCTGTTCGACGATCCTCGCTCCAGTAAACGGCCGTGATGTCCTGTTTCTCGCTACGTTTGTGAGTGATAATATTTGATAGTTTCCAACTCTGATTCAAGTTTATTTACTGTTAAATGTGATCTGGAAGTTGAATATTTTTTTTTTCGAGAAAGTGCTACACCTCGGATGCCATAAATGGGAAGGTTGCGCAAAAGGAGTGCATGTTGCACGCAGGCAATTCATGAAGCAAGATATCGTTAGCTGCGTACGAATATTGCAAAAGGGTTAATTTTTTAGTATTATCATGATATATACAGTGTGTTCAAAATGAAATAATATTTACCAGCTCTCGCATTAGGAAATAAGTTTTTCAAAATCGTTTTTCAGCCTCATGGAAAGAAAGAAAAGCCTTGTGCGTTAGTTTTTAATGTGTGGGATGAAAATTTTATCATGTTTCAACCTGGTCTGTCTGGTTCTGTTGAACTGCACCTTGTGGCAAAATCTATTTTTCTTCTTTTGTTGATTATATTATTGCGAATTTGCAGCCGATTTATTATTCTTCGCGTTTGAAGTGTTAGAATGCCGTCCGTTGCCCTTAGATTAGCAACCGACATGTCCCTGCCATATGGATTAAGATAAATCTTATCGCTCTTTGGAAAGTTTCGATTGTATTAACGTCAGATTTAGTGCGACGGCTCCAGTATATCGGCATATTCCAGCAAGGGTCTTACTTACACATCTTGGCCGGATAGGTACTTCATTTAGTGTGTTAGTGTTATCAGTTATTGTGACAGAAGGGTCACTAATACAACACTAACTGATAAAGAGATGATGTACTTATCCGGCCAAGATGCGTATCTTTGTGATCTTGCCGTTTGTCACCGTTGTTGGCATGATGTGTAGCTTTTGCGTTCTTCTTTTGTTTTCCCGTTCGTTTGTGTTTGTTGTTCCTAGTATTTAAGTAAGCTTTGCCTTGAATAAAAACCTAGTTGCGAGTCAGCGCTTGTGGTTGTCCATTCTTCGTTGCTTCTCGTTGTTTTATTGCACTGTTTAAATATGAATCAGTACCAAATCGCCCAGTTCGCAGCCTTAATGAGTTACTCTCGACAGCTGAGCAATGTTGAGCACTTGAAACCAATGTTGAGCAATTGAAAAGAAGTCATCACCGTCAAGAACGGAAGATAAGTGCTTCAAAACAATGTGTTCACTGCCTTTGCCGCAAGAGCTTAAGGACACAGTTTAGAGTTTGTCACAATAATTTTGTAGCCTCATTTGTGATTAGGCAACTATCTTGCAGTTTTCAAATCGGTGGGTATTTCTGATTTTTTCGAACTTTCATTAAATATAACATAAAGATACTTCGCTCACCATTCTTCGCATGTTTGGTAAGCCATTGAGACCTGTAGCCTTTTTTGTGTTTACATTCAGTAGGGCCGAAATTACACCTTCCTCACTGAGAGTGAATTGGGTATTTCAAATCCAGTCTGTTCAAGTACAGTGACATGGTGACTACAAGGTAGATATAGGGAAGATCGAAAGTAGTAGCCATACAGTAATTGTCAGTTGCAACCAAGCCTTTAATTTTAGTACCGACACAAAATTTTTCACTAAGTCCAGGCGTCCAGGCTTACGCACGCTCACACAGGTTGCATTCCGTGTAGCGCCGTGTAGATTGTAGTATCGAGCGTCCCTGCGCTGTTGGTCGTCAATACGTAGCCGGGCAAGTCGTCGGGTTTCTGCGCGCTGCTGGTAGGAGTCAGCGTCCTGGTTACCCTTGTAAATGACACCCGACAGCATTGCGTTCAACGTTGTGGTTGTCTTCCTGCCACATACGAGCTGGATTGCAGTTGCCCGGGTTGTCGCCTGGACGGCGGTGTTGTAGACGACGACCACATATGGTAAGATGATGTCCCATGTCTTGCGTTCGTCGTCGACGCGTTCATGGAAAGTATGACCACGATCGTTTTCTTCTGATCCTCTGTAGGGCCGGTCGTCTGTGTCCACAAAGGCGTCACTATCGTTTTCTTTCGGTGATAATGACGACTTTACCCGCAGTCTCCTCCACGACTGATGGAAACAAGAAATTATTATTATTATACAACGACGGGGGCTCCTCATCAGCAGACTGCGCCAGAGTGGTTTCACCCCGAGTGGTGCATCACAGGGATGTTATACAGGGGGACACGAAAGAACAGCATACAACAAAACAGCATGCGACAAAACAGCGCACAAAAACAGTACAGCGACATAACAGCACAAGGAAATAACGGCACGGCGACAAAGCAGCACACCGAAAAAACAGCATGGCGACAAAATAGCACAAGGAAAGAGAGCACGCTTCAAAACAGCACGCCCGACAAAACGGCGCAGCGAAAGAATAGCACAGCGACAAAACAGCACGACGAGAGAAGAACGCAGGGAAAAAACAACACGATGACAAAAACGCGCAGCGCAGTACGGTGCAGCGCTGCAGAGGCTGCTTCAGTGGTCGACTGCTCCAAGGCAGCGGCAAGCGTAGCTGTTTTGCGCGTGTCTGTTTCGATTTAAGCATTTTTTTCTACTTCATACTGTCTGGCGTAAAACTTCATCAGAGCTGAGCGTATGTCAGTGGGCACATCGGTTGGCCGTCCGACAACATCGCCATGAACCCATTTCTGCTTTTTACGCAGATATTGACGCTAGGAACTGCTCTGACGGACAGCGCAACGGAATAAGCAGTGTGCCGAACTTATCAGACTCACCTGATCGGAGCCTGCGCACGCGGAAAGTCATGCCGTATCGACACCAACGCCTGGACACCGCCCCCTCGCACGTCATTGTCTTCGCCCTACATAAGGAGCGGTCCGATCTGGGATTCCTTTAGTGGGCACATCGGCTGTCCGTCCGACAACATCGCCATGAACCCATTTCTGCTTTTTACGCAGGTCAGTAACAAATATGGCTCTATTCGAACCAGTGATCGTTGCCTCGTCCAGCTGATGTGCCCTCACAGTGTGTGTATGTTCGCGCATTCGGAATGTTTTTGTTGATCTTCTCATGCTTTGCGGTGATGTCGGGTGTAACCCTGGGCCTGGTAATACAGCAGAGCTGCTCCAACAGTTACTTGAAGGACAAAAAGCTATTCATAACCGCTTGGATGGCATAGAAGCAAAGTTAAAGGAGGTAGATGAATCCGTGTCAACTATGAAGGAATTAGGCAGTAAAATTACTGACATGGAAAGCACTATTCAGAGCCTGGAAAAAAAACTGGTCGATCTTGAAGACAGGAGTCGCCGCAACAATGTTATCTTATATGGCATGACTGATATGGTCGATGAGACTTCTGAATCACTTTCGGAGGCAGTAGTAAACTTATTTCAAGAAAAATTAGGTGTAGAGGTGTCTTCGATAGAGAGAATTCACCGATTAGGGCGCAAACAAACAAACAATTCGCGACCAGTAATCATTAAACTTATCGACCACCGTGAAAAAATAACCATATTGAAGAATTGCCACAAGTTGAAAGGAAAGTGCATTTCTGTATCTAACGACTTTTTCACTGCCACAAGAACTATTCGAAAGTACCTCTGGGATAGTACAGCTGAGGAGAGAAAAGAAGGCAAGAAAGTATATCTAGTATACGATAAGATTAAAATAAACGACGAAGTGTTTCAGTGGGACAGCACTCTGAAGAAAAGAGTTCCTATAATCTAAGAACGCCGCAGTTCAAAACGGTCACAATGAATAGATGATTGCTCTAATAAGACCTTCCGTTGTATCAACGTCAATGCCCGAAGCATTTTGAATAAAGTAACTGACATAGAGAGCATTGTCCTGGCACATAATCCTCACGTTTTAGTCGTGACAGAAACGTGGCAGCATCCTGATATTTATGATTGTGAAATAACACCTTGTGGTTATAACATTTTCCGGAGCGACAGAGATGGCCGCGGTGGTGGCGTTGCCATAATATACAAAGTGTCCCTGCGGATCTCAAGGTTGCCAAACATAGAGGGGTTAGAAAGTGTTATACTCAAAGTATTCCTTGAGGAATGTCTTCTAATTATTGAAGAATTCTACCGTCCCCCGAATTCGAATAACATATTTCTAGAAAAGCTTAATGAATTCCTATGCCGAAATGAAATCCGCTCAGCCAATTTGTTATTGACGGGTGATTTCAACTTTCCCTCAATAAATTGGTTGCCCGATACTCCGGTGGCTCTCAGTGGTGACCTCCCAACTATTTCTCGACGTAGTGTTCTTTCATAACTTGACACAACTAGTCACTGAGCCCACCCGTGTACAAAACGACTCACAATCAGTTCTGGACCTGTTTCTTGTTTCTGACAACCTGCTACGCCGAACACCACGTGTGTCTGTCTTAGAGGGAATATCAGACCATAAAATGTCAAGTTTATCTTTGCAGTTGCGCCCTATATCAAAGCTTCAGAAGAGAGAGACAACTATCCCGATCTTCTCACGTGCAAGTGATGTCGATATCTCAGATGCACTAGACACTTCATTTTCTTCCTTTTCCTGTTTGTACGAAACACAGAGTACCTCTGTTGAGCACATGTGGTGCTTCTTCAAAAACTTAGTTCACCGATGTATAAGCGATTTTGTGCCAAGAAAACGGAAAATTTTGCGAACGAGCAATCCTTGGATGACAAAAGATATTGCGCGTCTGGGACGTAAGCTTAAGAAAGCGAGACAACAACACTCAAAGCAACCTTCATCGGCCACTGCAGATAAGATTTCCATGCTACGCCTGGCGTTGCGGAACGCTGTCAATACAGCCAAACACCAATTCCACATTGTGCGTATGAAAAATTTCCTTGTTTCTTCTCCGAGCAAGTTCTGGCAACATCTCGCGCCACGCAAGAAATTGATTCTTGGCCTTTCTGCAGATAGTGCGGGTATGCACGACAAGTTAGAAACAGCGCAGGCGCTCAACCAGTACTTCAGCTCGATATTCACTCACGATGACGGCTGCAAGACACATTTTTCTTCTTTTGATGATCCGGCACCAATCAGTGACATTTGCATAACTGAGGAAGGTGTGCTAGCTCTTCTGCTTAATTTGGACACAAAGAAGTCGCCAGGGATTGACGAAATACCTAATGCCTTTCTGGTACGGTACGCTGAATGGTCCGCGAAATATTTAACTTTAATATTTAGGAAATCACTAAACTGCTCTGAATTGCCAAGTGATTGGAAACACGCAAAAATCACTCCGATTCCCAAAGACCAACACAAATCAGCACCTTCTTCCTACCGGCCAATTTCTCTTTTGTGCACTTCAGTAAAATTGCTTGAACACATCATCTGTAAACACTTGACTAACTTTCCCGAGGAGAACCACGTCCTTGATAATCGCCAGCACGGGTTCCGTCGCGGTCTCTCCACAGTAACACAGCTTATTGCAACAGTCCACGATTTAGCGGCAGCACTAGATAGGCATAATCAAGTTGATATTGTTTTTCTTGATTTCGAGAAAGCATTCGATCGTGTGTCTCATCAAAAATTACTGCAGAAGTTAAAACCTATACTGAAACACGAGTGCCTACTCTCATGGATCGAAGCCTATCTTTCGCATAGACATCAAAGTGTGGTTGTTGATGGTGTCCTCTTTGATGCTGTCCCAGTAGAATCCGGTATTCCGCAGGGCTCAGTCATGGGTCCCCTTTTCATTCTAGTATTTATTAATGACATACTTCACAACGTACATGTTAAAATACGGCTTTTCGCAGACGATTGCATACTTTATCAAGAAATTTCTAGCCCTGAAGATCAACTCCTTCTAAGCGATTCACTGTCTGCAGTAGAAAAAATGGTGCTCCACGTGGCAAATGACTTTGAGTTCCAACAAGACTGTAGCGATGACTGTGACACGTAAAAAGAATCCTTTTAGTTTTACATACCGCTTAGCCAATGAGCCCCTCTTAGTTGTCAACGCTTTTAAATACTTAGGAATTCAGATAGTCTCAGACCTTCGATGGAACGAGCACATATCGTATATAGAAAAAAAAGCTGTAAGACAACTGCACTACTTGAGAAGAACGCTGGCACAATCCACAGAAGAAATAAAGCTTTTAGCTTACAAAACATTTCTTCGGCCAATATTGGAATATGCTGCGGCAGTGTGGGATCCCTGGACCGAAAGTAACAAACTTAAAATAGAAAATGTCCAACGCAAAGCTGCTAGATTTATCTTTAATTTTTACAGTTGGAATATTTCCCAAACAGCCCTACTGCAAACCGCAGGACTTGAACACCTGGCCATGCGTCGTCATCGAGAAAAATTAAAGTTATTCTTCTTGTATTATCACAATAAACTAACAATAGAGGAAGGAATTTTAGTTGAGCACACATCTCGACACCCTACACGCTCTTACCATACTAAGAAAGTTGCCGCGTTTTCATGCAAAACTAATGTATTTAAGTATTCGTTCTTTCCCCATACTATCATTAAGTGGAATGGTTTACCTGCTGATGTTGTCAATTGCGGATCGGTGAATTTATTTTTACAACCTCTGAAGGATGTATAGGGCTCTTATGTATCCTTGTTTTGGGCCAAGTCCGATGCCTTCGTTTGCTGCCAGGATCGATGTCATCATATGTTCTATGTCTTTGTAATCGATTTTATGTTGTATGTACTGGTTTTTGCTCTGTTCGCTATCTGCTTCTTTTGCAATGTACTTGTCATTTTTATCAATATGTTTGTACCCCACTCCTGCCTAAGGCCTGTAACACAGGCCGGCAGTATTTGCTAAATAAATAAATAAATAATCAGAGCTGAGCGCAGCTTTTTTAAGGCTACCTACGCAACTTATTGTTTTAAGCAAGAAAATAATTATTTTTTAATGTTGAGCCCTGCGTTCAACCCTATCGTTTCTCCGTGCTTGCTCCTCACTACAGTACACGTTGGAGCCTTGGTTTGGCGAGACTTCTGCTGATTGGTCGGAGATCGAGAAGGTGTGCCGAACGTTGGTAGTTTGCTCAGAAAAGAGATCGTCCTGCCTGTGTTGCGATATCTGTATTCTTCGCTGAAGTTTGTCAAGAGCAGTTCAGCTTGTGCTATCCGGAAATAAGCGGTGCCCATTGTCGGTCTCCAGTCCTCAGTCTTAGAGCAAGAGCGTGTTTTCCTTAACGATGTCTTCGATATTCTGTGTCCCCGTTACATACGGCAACGATGACGCTTAAGCGAAGTACGACGCTCACTTCACCATCGAGAACACCCAGGGCCGCGTGATGGTCGAGGGTTGTTTTCGAAGTAATCGCTTCGTCCTGCGAAAGTACGATGAGCTTAGGTAGAAGGTCCAAGATCGCTGGACGCGCGCTCAGGAAATCCATGTTCAAGATGACGCCGCGCGCACGTTGGCACCGAACTAGCAATATTTCAGGATAAATGTGTCCGTCGATTGTTATCCTCGAGGTGCACCGTCCAGACGGTACTATAAGGTTGCCGCCCGCGGGGTGGATTTTCTTCCAGTCCTATCTGTCTGCTTTTTTTTTTAGCTGTGCGAAAGGTACACAGACCATGGAATTGTCCCATCCAGTGTCAACTAGTGTAGTCGTTTTACGCCCACCAATAGCCACTTCCAGGTCGGAGATTCTCGCACCTCGTTCTCGGTGTCGGATTACCGGTTCGTCGGATGCTCCTACTGCGCCTTGGTGGCGTCATAATCGTTTGGTGTGGCAGCGTTGTTATCTCGAAGCTGCATCGCGTCTCTGCAGGGGTAATCACCATCATCAGAGTGGATGTGGCGTGAACGTTTATCGTCGGCTCTCGAGGATCTTCGTCGTTTAACCGAGAAATAAAATCACCACAAAGGTTGAGCCGCATCGTAGGAGATGCAGTGCTGGAAGATGAGGCCATGTTATCTCAGTGAAAGCACTGGGGGCGGTTGTTTCCGTTTCTCCGGGCTTCGCATTTCCACGGTCTTGCGGGTGGTTTGTAAGTTTGTCCGACAAGTGCAAACAGGCGGCGCTCTGGCAGAGAACACTGATAGTTACTGCCAAATGGCGCGTCTGCGTCCTGTTGCGTCCTTCATGAGAGATGCCGCTTCAGCCTGTTAAAGGGGCTGTGAAACACTGCTCGAAAGGACGCCGGCTATACTTCAGGTGAATTCTTTATGTCGCAGAGATGTTGACTGAAAAAGAATTACAGGAATCGATTCATAGGAGCGCGAGTTAATAAGTGAAGAATTTTCAAAATACAAGCAAACAAATTTTTGTCTTCAACTCGATTTTCTTTGTACTTCCCATTCTCATTTATTTCACTTTCCCATTGACGCCATTGGGTGGGGTCAATCAAAACAGCCTTTTTGAGCACGAAGCCGAATTCTGCGCACCATGGTTTCCGGTTTACAGCAACTTGTTCTTATCAAGGTTGGAAGCATCGTTTCCGTGGTTGCAACGACGACGTGGACGCAAAACTGGCCCAGCGATGCTTCGTCATGTCGACGGCGTAGAAGGCAACATTGATCAATGGACTTCCCTGATTTATCCGAACTCGAGCGCGAGATATTGCAACAGAGTAATGAGCTGCGCAAAATACTGATACTTTTAGCATAGCACGTTTCACAAAATTCGGTGCATATTCTGAAAATCGGAGCTGCCCGGAAGCAATCTCGCCAGCGCGCGCCGTTAGAACACTGGAGAAAGAGAACCCGGGCAGCGCCTAACCTTCGCCTGCCCTCTCCACTTCGCTCGCCGGCGCGGCGCCAAAGGAAACATTGATGCACGCGCCGTCGATTATTCGAAAAGGTTTGAGTAAATTCTAATCATTGTCGACAGTGTGGGCGCAGCCTTGAGCGTGCTGAGTGATGCCTCCTCCCCTTCGCTCCCGCGCCGGCGGCGGCACATTGCTAGAAGGAACTGAAAGAATCTGGAAGCTGGTCTCCACGCCTGACCAATGGGGACGTGCGCCCGGCGTGAGAATGAGAAGGAAATTTCGCAGTTAATACTGTGCGTAAGCACGCGCCTTCCTTGGCACGAAGAACGAACAGACGCGGAGCGCACCTATTTATTTATTTATTTATTTATTTATTTATTTATTTATTTATTTATTTACATTTCCACTCAGGGCCAGTGGCATTACAGAGGGGGAGTGGTAAATATACAAAAACAGAGAGAAAAATACAGTTGGTTACAAGGATGATTCAATAGCATCTGAATATACACTGTTAGCTATTGCTACGCGGTACTGCTCATAATTTACAATGCCAGAAACTTCTGCGGGAAGGTGGTTCCAGTCACGTGAGGTTCGCGGCAGGAATGACTGTGAGAAGAATTTCGTGTTGCATGACACAATTCCGACTTTGTGATTATGATCAATGCGGAGGGATACATAAATTGGCTGGGGACTGAAGTGATCACGTAAAGCGGGATGATGATAATACAGCTTGTGGAACAGGGCGAGACGAAACACTTTTCTACGCGATGTCAGCGTTGGGATGCAGAGATTAGATTTGATAGCAGTCATACTCGTTGTGCGGTTGTAGTTAGGAAGGATAAAACGTGCAGAGTTATTTTGCACCATCTCAAGATCATTAATTAAGCTGCCATGAGCAGGGTCCCATACAGGTGTGGCATACTCGAGTTTAGATCGTATGAGTGTTTTATAAACCAATAGTTGCAAATTCGAAGGAACATTAAAAAAGTTGCGACGTACGTAGCCTAGCATGCGATTAGCATTTTTAATTATGTTCTCAATATGAAGAGATCAATTAAGGTTTGAAGTAATGTGAACGCCTAGGTTTTTGTATGACGAGACTGTTCCAACGAAATGCTATCAATGTAGTAGTGAGGCGGGGCGGAAGTTTTTCTAGATACACGCCTGACTTTGCATTTGTTAATATTTAGCTGCATTAACCAATCTTTCCACCAGTTCCCTATTGTGTAGAGGTCTGACTAAAGTAATGTAATGTCGTTAGCGTTGGTTATTTCTCTTAAAATGACGCAATCATCAGCGAATGGGTGAATATGAGAGTTCACAATAGATGGAAGATCATTAATGTAAATTAGAAACTGTAGGGGTCCAAGAACTGAACCTTGTGGAACCCCAGAAGACACCTCGGTAAAACTGTAGTTATAACCATTAGGAAAAACAAATTGTGAGCTATTGAGTAGAAAACATTCAATCTATTTCAGTAAGTCACCGTCAATATTAAGCTGTTTTAGTTTGTGTAGTGATAGTTCGTGACATACCTTTTCGGAAGCCTTAGAAAAGTCTAGAAATATACAGTCAGCTAGTGATGATAGGTCTAGAATACGATACAATGCATGTGTAAACAATATTAACTGTGTTTCGCAAGAGTAAAATTCCCGAAAACCATGTTGCGCAGACGTAAAACAGGAGTTCGATTCGAGGAAGCTAACAAGGTTGGTAAATATTATATGTTCAAGCATTTTGCAACATGTACCGGTAAAGAATACGGGACGATAATTACTAGGGGATGCTTTAATGCCGGATTTGTAGACTGGAACCACCTTTCCGATTTTGCACACAGTAGGTAGCGTTGATTGGTCAAGTGATTGCTGGAAAAGTTTTGTTAGTATAATGGAAGAATAAGCTGGAAGTGCTTTTTAAGAACTTTCGGTTAATACAGTCGTAACCTGGAGCTCAATCAACACTGAGTGCATCAATAAGCTTATCGACACTAGGAGTAGCGACAGCTATAGGTGACATGGAAACATAGTTGAAATGGTGAGTTGTTGGCATATGTACATCAAACATGGCTGTGAAGTTATCAGTGAATGCGCGGTACAGAATCGTGGCGCAAATGTCGGAAGGAATGGGTTTGCCTGGTGGGTCAGCTAAAGGGATGCTATCATCGGTGGAAGGATTTATGACCCGCCAGAATTTTTTTAAATTGGTCGTTAACATAGAGGGCAAAACATGCGAGTGGAAGTGCTTTTTAGCATCTTTGAGCGCCTGAACATAAGTGTCGGAAGCCGCCGTATACGAATCCCAACGCTGACTAGTTAGGGAGAGCTTAGCGATGCGGTACAGGCGTTTCTTTTTGTTAGATGAACGCTTATTGTGATTATTGTACCATATGGAGAGCGTTGACCGCTCTCTGTCAGTCTGAGCCACCGTTCAAGCTTGAGAGAAGCGCGCCCGCTCGAGTCTCGGGTCTGCGCCACTCGCCCAGCCAAGGACCATCGAGTCAGCGTGGGCCAACGTGCGAGACGGCTCCGTCGTGATCTGGTGATTGGACTGTCGCACTGACCAGTGAACGAATTGTGTTTTGTTTGTCTCTCTCTTGTATTAGGGCTCTTTAGGTGCAATATTTCTCTTGCAAATTTCTAGCAATATTTCTCGTGCAAAGTAACTCTCGCTCGAGTGTTACTTTGCACGAGTTGCATTGTATTGTAAATCACTTTGTATGTGCTCGCATGATTGACTGTGAAATCTTCTGTATCGGCTCTTTGCTGTATAGACTGTTTTGTTTGTGACCCTTTCGCTCCATCCCATTCTCTGACTTGCGTCCGGCGAAAACTGGACGCCAAACGACCATCCCACTTGTCACTTGGTAGCTGGTTTCTGGCTGAGTCTGCCACACTGAGGCCGCTACCCCCACACGCCCTAATGTTGTCTGCGAGTGCACAAGTGCGCGAAATGGTGACAGCGCCTACTGCTACCGCTTACCGCGGACCGTGGCCCGCCGCTACGAAAGGGCTGATTGGTCACGGCGAGCAAGGCGCGCGTGCTGTTGACAGGAACGTGACGCCATCTGGCGGCGCCGCCCAGTAAACCTTCAAAAGCTGACGATGTGTACTTGGTAAAAGAATGCTTCATTACGCCAGCTTTTCGAGCAGTCAGCGGGGCCGCAAGTTTGTCCTTGAATGTAGCTAGAGGTCAGCGGGGCCGCAAGTTTCACCTTTAATGCAGCTAGAGGTCAAACCATGAGCATAACTGGTGGTAGTCAGGTTCGACACATGACGTCTGCTACAGCAGCGACACCAGCGGCTGCTGCACCATCTCGACTTTGACCTTTGGCCTTTGACCTTGACCCCTCACTTTTCACCTTAAACTTCGCTCAAGCGGGAAAGCGTCTACCGGTATGGCATGCTATAGTCATGAGAGTGGGTTCTGCATAAAACGCCGGTGCACTTTGATGTGATCAGCGGAATGCTAGGTGTCATGAATGCCACGCCTGCCATGAATATGGAGTTCCCGGGTTCGAACCCGACCGCGACGGGTGCCTTTTTATGGAGGCGAAACGCTAAGGCGCCCGTGTGCTGTGCTATGTCCGTGCACGTTAAAGATCCCTAGGTGGTAGAAATTATTCCGGAGCCCTCCACTACGGCACCCCTTTCTTCCTTTCTTCTTTCACTCCCTCCTTTATCCCTTCCCTTACGGTGCGGTTCAGGTGTGCAACGATATAAGGGACCAGATACTGCGCCATTTCCTTTCCCCCAAAACAAACAAATAGAATGGCGATGCACTTTGATGCGTTTAGCGGTACGCTAGGCATATCTCCGCACACAATGAACAATAGGGCATTTGTAACTATCACCGAAATTATATTAGATATATGCTCTCTTGTGTGAGCACCTTTAATGTCATTTCAAAGAGAGCAAGGTCTTTAAGAAATAAAACAAATGCCCCCTACTGTGTGTGTATCAGTATAGCTATATATGGAAACCGCCAGTCTCTCGACCACAAACGTACCCAGGGAGATACAGCTTTTCGCTGTATACAGCCAAGCATATCAACTGGTTGGCAGCGGTGGGATGGTCTGCGCCTGGTCCTGACTCTGGTATGGTAAGTGCGCGGTCTTTCTCTTGGAGCATTGCCAGGTTTTACAACTTTGGAAAATTGTTAGCCTAAGTAATCGAAGGTTTGTATAAGAAGCAGCCGGGGCTCCTCTGACCACGTGAGTAGAGACTTGCCGTTGCTTAAATAGTCATGGACTGGAAGAAGCTGCGCAAACCAGACCTAGTTCTCGTATGCGGGGAATTGGGCATTGAATGTGGGTCGATCCGTAGAAAACCTGAATTGATTAGGGCAATTGAGGATTTCGGTGCGGACGAGGAGGAGATAGTAGAATGTTGGGAGCTAATTAAGGAGGAGTTGGAGAAGGAAGGGGAACAAAAGACGCGAGAGGATGAACAAAAGAAGCGAGAGGATGAATAAAAAAAGGAAGCGCGAAGAGCACGAAAGAAAGCGCGAAGAGCAGGAAAGGGAGCGAAAGGGAGCACGAAAGGAAGCGCGAAGAGCAGGAAAGGGAGCACGAAAGGAAGCGCGAAGAGCACGAGAGGAAGCGCGAAGAGCATGAAAGAGAGATCGAGAAAAAACGGCTCGATCTACAGATAGCTCAGGCTGTACAGGTAGAACGCACTAGGCTAGGGGTGCCGAACACAGTGGCAAGCCAGGCAGCATCAAAAATAAAAATAAAGGACCTCTTGCAACCGTACAAACTTTCAGAGGACATAGGGCTCTTTCTCGTGAACTTTGAGCGAGCATGTGAAAGTTGCGAGTTCCCTACCGAGTCTTGGCCGCAGAAACTTCTGACCATTCTTCCATCTGAGGCGGCCCAAGTACTCGCTCGTCTGGCAAAAGAAGAGGCGACAGACTATACTAAAGTAAAGGCAGCACTCCTAAAAAGGTATCGCCTGTCCGCAGAGGCCTTTCGGCACCGCTTCAGGGAAGCCAGAAAACAGCCTAACCAGTCATTTCCGGATTTTGCGTATAACCTTAAGGCAGACCTGAAGGAACGGCTAAAGGGAGAACAGGCTTACGGAACTCACGATAAAGTAATAAAGGTGATCTGCCTGGAGCAGTTTTTTGGCTCTTTGAGGGAAGAAATGCTCGTGTGGGTGCTGGACAGGCCGGGAAATAAAACCCTAGAAAGTGCAGCAGAGCTGGCCAAAGAGTTCCATGCCAAGCGCGTAGCAGAGGGTGCGCGTGCCCCCGTAAGCCCCAAAGTAGAAAAAAAATTTCCACGGATCCAGACAGGAGGGGCAGCAAGCCGTAACTTGGAGCGGAACGAGGGCCACAAACCAGAATCAAGCAACCCCACAAACAGGGCGACCGAAAAAGAGAGGGATAAGGCTTTTGAAGCCACAAAGAAACCAGTGTGTTTCCGTTGTCACGAGCCCGGTCACTTCGCCCACACTTGCAGGAAGCAGGAAATCGTTCTCTCCTTGGTGGAGGCGTTCTCTCCTTGGTGGAGAACATGCGCCTGCTAGAGCCATACCTGAAAGGCATGCAGGTTAATAGAAAACCGTGCCGGGTTCTGAGGGACTCCGCGGCCACCATGGACGTAATCCACCCCACGTACGTGCACACAGCTGATTTTACTGGGGAATATGCATGGATTAGGCAGGTGGCCGAAGAGAATAGCGCATGCTCGTCGATCGCACCAGTTAGAATAGAGGGCCTGTTTGGCGTTCTGGAAACGGAGGCAGCGGTATCACGGAATCTGCCGGTAAAATTTCCGTACCTCTTTTCAAATCGGTCGGAGCAGATGCTCCAGGAAGAGGGTCGTAGTTTCGGCGATCGAACCGTGCAGGCGTTCACTCGTGCGAAGGCTCGCGAGATTGCAGCTGAAATAAATCGTAGGAAGAACGAAGGCTCTCCCACAACGGGTCAGGCAGGGGGCAAACCCAGGAGGCGATGCTTCTGAGACGAGCGGAGAGGCTCGCGGCAGGAACAGATGCGACGCCGAGTGCAAGGAACCAGTCTCTGAGCCGCAGGGCGACTCAGTGGGGGTCGGGTCAAATGTCGTGCAGCCACGCTTGGAACCCTTTTTGGATCTGGCCAAAGTCGATAGAGACATGATTTGCAGCCGAGCAGGCGGCGGACGTTACACTTCGAGATTTATCCAGCCGGACAAGTGAAGAAAGTGTAGCAACGAGAAACATTACGATACGTAACCGTTCCGGGGTGTTGTATCGACATTACAAGGACTCAAAGGGGATCCAGTTTGATCAGCTCGTGGTGCCGTAGAAATACCGCGCAGGCATCCTTAAATTGTGCCATGGTGGGGGTTGGTCTTGCCACCTTGGAGTGAAGAAAACTAAAGCTAGGCTTCTACAGGAGTTTTATTGGCCTGGCTGCTTCAGGGATGTCGAGCAGTTTGTAAATTCCTGCGACACCTGTCAGCGTGTCGGAAAGCCAGGGGATTTAAGGAAGGCTCCGATGAAGCTAGTGCCCGTGATTAGCGAACCCTTCCGTCGTTTGGTGGAGGACGTAGTCGGTCCTCTACCAGTGACTCAGTCGGGCTACCGCTGCCGAAAAGGGCGGGAAAACGGGAATGCCGACGGTCCCAGTCGTAGCTTTTCTGCATAATCTGGCGTAAAATGCCCTAATGCTCGAGGAAAGCTACCGTCCGTCATTTTTGGTTTTTGTTTCTTGTTTTTTCTTGCTTCTCCGTACCTACCTCATTGCTGAAAAAAAATAGTTTCTTACCAACTTTCAGACGCATGTATTTTGCGAAAAAAGGAAAAACAAAAAGAGGAACTAGTTTTGGTTCAGCAGACTTCCGGACGTGAGCTGTTGGCGAGGGTTAAGTCATCCAAAATTTACAGCCATATTGCTCTGTATTAAAGACCTGGCAATGTTCTGAGGCTGGCCGCGTACTGCCTAGCCGGAGGTAGGGGCTGAGCTCAGATCTGATCGCTAATGCTCCGTTGAGGACCCTAGCCAGCGGTCCAGGTCAAGTGGGCTGACAACTACGAGGCCGACTGGGACTCTGACGCCCATTTGTGGTGCACCGACCAGCTGCAACCACTTCGTGGCGTCTTCTTGGTGGCGGACGGATTGTTGTGATCGGAGGCCCCGACAGCGGGAACAGACGAGCCCGGCAGGAGCCATCGAACTATGTTTGACCAAAGGTGCTGTCATCCTGAAAAGAGGATTAGGAACGGCTCCTGGCGACGGCGAGCTGTGACGAAAGGCCTCTAATCCCTTCGTCCGGAGTATGGAATGCGGCATTTCTCCCGAACTGTGCCCTCACGTGGACCGGCAGAAAGACCCGAACAAAGGCGCCGGACCCTGCCCGCTCGCTGGCACCTGCGCGGCCCGACAAAGCGGGGGCGGACACGGCTGATTCATCTTACCCTCTGGAATTCACCGGGACCGTCAGGACGCATCTTTCCCACAGAGGGGATCACCGCCTACAAAGCCAACGACCTTATGCACCTTGTCAACACGTCGGAAACCGCATTCCAGGACCTCAAGGCGCCAGGATTTCTTATCGCCTGTGCACGTGTTTGTGAGGGCGGAGCGGTCACGGGGTTAGGGCGGAGGCTATGAAGAGTGTGTCTGCCCATTGGACGGTTGACCAGCCACCGGATTCCCTAGCTAGGTGCCTAGGGAATATCCACTGTATTTAAGCCTCAATTTGGCGGGTTTCACAGCACTTCATCTCTGACTTATGGTCTCCCTGCTTCTGTGGTAAATATGTAAATAAACCTTCAAGTTTACTAGCCCTCCTGAAGGCTTCCCTCCGTCGTCTGCAGAGTTCATCGTCATGCGGTGAAGACCTCGGTCCCGATATCCAAGCAAATCATCATGGGAAGATCCTGGTACTGTCCTGAGCTTAAACATGTTTACGCGGGGTCGGTTTAGCGCTCATAGCGGAGGTACCTAATTGGGACCTACTGTGTAGAGTGTAAACATTTTCTTATTCTAATCTTGTAGGTGAGCCGTTAAATCCTTTAGCCGGCTTGACCGATTAGGCGGTGCACATTCATATCAGTGACTAACCAACAACTTGCATGACATAATTGATACCAGAAATAATGTTTTTACTCAGAATCATAAAAATTTTGCGCAAAGATAACTGAAATACAGCAATGATCACAGAGGCATGCATATTACACACGCGTAGCTTCATAGCAGCCGACTCTATCACGAACTAGCTGGGATAAACGCACTATCTTCCGGGATCGGCCTAGTAGCAACAGCAGTGCGACAGAAATGGTAGAACCTAAAAAAAAATAAATGACTAGCAAGGGATGACGCATGAATGGTGGAAGAATGAAAAAAGAACAGAGTTTCTACAACCTCCGTGCCTTCTTTGCTGTTCTAGTTTGTAATAAGAACCAGCCGAGCTATCGTTTTTTTAAACGGCTATTTTCTGTTTACATCGATAAAAGCCAATGAGAAGTGAATTATGATGTTGCTGCTACGCAGGCCGCATGTGAAACTACATGATTCATTATGCCACGAATTGATTAGCCAAATATCTCTGTGCGCAGGAAGAGTTACGACTGTATGAAGAAGGTAAAATAAACCGCTAGTATTGAGGAAATTCTGATATTCTGATATGTTTTGACCAAATTCAAATTGTGTGCTTCATGCAGGACATCGGTGATAGTTATTTTATAGCTCAACTTTTTTCTAGCCCTCCATTATTCCCAAAAAACCAGGGGCTCCCCGTCATACAGGATATCCTGTACAATACAGGTTTTTCTGCTGAATAAACCGCGTGCCTAATTCTGTATAAATGTCATACTGCATTTTTATGGTGGTGCCGTCTTACGTTAGGCATTGTTGAAGTGGGATCGTCAATCGTGCGACGAGTCAGGCAAGAACAGAAGCTCGGAGTTGATTTCTTGCAGGTGGCTGCTGGCTCGATGGACTGTTCTCTGGTTTTCTGTGACTAAACTAGGAGGGGTTTTGTTGCTGCTTGTCGTGGGCGTGCCTGACATCAATGGCTACACAACACTTGTAACAACATGACCTCATCATCATTTTTCAGACTGACTACGCGAGCACTGCAGGACAAAGGCCTCTCTAATATCTATCCAACTAACTGGGTCCTGTGCCATCTGTGCCATCGGTCGCTCTATCACCGCCAATTTCTTAATCTTCTCCACCCACCTAACCTTTCTTTGGTTTGAAATCTCGTGCGTTGCTCTTAACGAGTATCGGTTACCTTGTCTTCGCATTATATTCCTTCCTCAAGGTCGTTTTTCTTCATTTTGGCTAGGGTGTCGTTATTGCATGTGTATTCGTTGATACACTCTGCTTTCTTCCTATCTCTTAATGTTACACCTAATTTTTTATTTCCATTGCTGGCTGCGTTGTGCGCGAGTTAAGCTGAACCCTTTCGGTAGCCACAATGCTCCTGCCCCAAAGATGAATACCGGTAAGACCGCTGTTATCTACTTTTCTCTTAGGGGATATTGGTAAATTGCCATTCATGACCTAACAGCACCTGCCAGATGCGCTCCACCCCATTATTATGCTTTTAGTTATTTCAATCTCGAGTCCCTGATTTGAGATCGCTCTCTGCGCTAAGTAGGCGTATTCCCTTATACCGCCCGCCTCGCTGCCAAAAGTAAACTGCTATTCGTTTCCGGGATTGTCGAACATTACATTAGTTGTCTGCATAACAATCTTTAGACCCACCGTTCTGCTTTGCCAGTCTAAGTCATTTAGCATGCTATGCAATCCATCCCCTGACTTAGCAAGACAATGTCATCAGCGAATCGCAGGTTACTCAGGTGTTTTCTACCCCGTTAGCCCCAGTTGTTCCCAATCCAGACCTCTGAATATGTCCTGTAAACAGGCAGTTAATAGCGTTGGAGAGATCGTGTCTCCCTGCGTGACCCCTTTCCTTATAGGAAATTCATTCCTGCCTTTATGAAGGACTATGGCGGCTATCAGCGTGTCTTAGATATGTCCAAATACTTTTACACAAGCCGGTTTTACACCCTGTTTGCATAATGCCTGCCTGACTGCTATGGTTTCGACTGAGTCGAACGCCTTCCCGTAATGCGTGAAGGCTATACACTAGGTGTATAAGGGGAGGTTTTGAGTAATTTTCAAAAATAGGTTTCTTGAGGTAAAATACGGTTTTTGCGTCATAGCATTACTATTGTTGACGGACACCAGAAAACCGGTGGTTCTTTAGAAAGCTGGTTAACAAATTTTTAATAATGAGCTTTTTAAATACTAAAGTTACATGCCTAGTAGGAAATACAGATTTGCAGCCAGTCATCAGTAATAGCCATATCAATTCTTTACGCTCGAAGACGCGATTACCTTTGGCACTGTGTCCCAACAAAATGTCTTTTTCGACTAGTTACATGCACTGGAAGGTTGCTTTGCCGGCATGCTTTCCGAAAGTGCATCAGTTTTGCCACAAAGAAGCCAAAACTTTTTGGCCCACAGCGCCGAGGATAATCGCATCTCCGAAATTCTAAAAACTCGTATGGTTATTACTAACGACCAGCTATACACATCTAATTGCAACAAGTTGGCTGTGATAATTAACAAGTTAATTAGAGGTAATTAGATAACCATCTTTCATTTTAACTAGATTGACCGGTTTTCTGAGGTCCACCAACTCTGGTAACACTACCCCAGAGAAAGCCATACCTTTACCTAAAAAAGAAAGTTTGAAAATTTCTACTAGAGAAATTTTGAATTTTGCCTAGTATGCGATGAAAAACCGTGTATAGGGTTTGGCTGTATTCCGCGCTTTTAGCTATCGCCTGACTGATAGCAAGAATATGCTCCATTCCCGAGAAGCCTTTAGGAAAGCCTGCCTTGGGGCGTTTGAAGTCTAAAGGTTTCCTTATTTTATTATTGATTAGATATTAGGCCACGGACAGTCAGCCGATGAGTTTCTAATTTCTCATGTCCTTGAGAGTGACAACGACCTCCACAAAAGACTAACAAACTAACGTGACAATGAAACGAGCGCCTTAATGGGCTGACTTCAGCCCACAAAGACATAATGGACTGAACAACTCGGCGGTGCCAGCCACAGACCATGCTTATTTGTCGTGGAAGAACTGGGCGATCGTCAAAATTTAGATCTGACGAAGAAGTTTAGAGATAACACTTGTAGAGCACTTACGCTTATCTCAAAAAACATATAACCCCCTCCGCACGGCTACAAACATTGAAGAAAAATATCGTCACATCTGTCGTTACAAAACCGCGTGCCGGTGGTTTCTCGGCAAAACAAACACGCATTAAAAAGCTTTTCGGCACTATTTCACGAGGGTGTTCGCTAACAGGAAAATTGACGTTTTACTGACAGATGCCTGATCTCATATTTGAATAACGTTGGCGGGCATTACAACTTTCTTCCCGTTCTTTTTCTCTAATAACATCATGCTGCAATATAATGGAGCCCATTATGATAACTGCATGTTTCCACAGTTTCACAACCGTTTCATTCTGAGATACTTCAAATATCGTTTTGGAGAAGATTGTTGGCCTGTAACTCAATTTTAATGTATAAAGTACACATACAATGTGCAATTATAGTGTGTGATGACTACAGTGTATTCAATTGAACGCTAACGACCTGAAGGTGTTTCTGCATGTCAGAAGTGATATTTAATGTGTTACATTTCAAGTAGATATCTGTACTGTCTATGAATGGTGTAGAATCAACCGCCTTGAGGTTAATTTGACAAAGACGCAGGTTATGTGACTACGTCATGACCCAAACTTCTCTTATCTCCAGGCCTTGGATGAAATCAATAATCATGCGTTGGCAGTCTTTGCATCATGTGTGACCAGACACTGGATATTATTTCCCATGTTTCTTTTACTCTGGCTCAAATATTACGTCTACTTGATATTTTTTCCCACTTTAAAAAACAGACGAAACATCATGGCTGCACAGTGAACTTCTCTTGGTGCCTGGTGACAGCGTGCGTGGAATTTCGTTCAGATACTTGAATTTCTATTTCGGCTGCAATGAGAAGAAAATGGTGAAAATCCAGCACAAAATACTTTGTACCCTTCATAATTGACACACGGCCAGTTGACATTTCTTTTCTTGCGATTCACTGCTTTGCAATCTGCAACTTGGGTCTCCGATCGCGCGCAGCAAAGAAGCAGGACATTGCCTTCCTTTATAATGTGCTGCACGGAAACATCGATGGTACTCAAATGATGTAAACACCTTTTATCAGAGCGCTGTCGATCACAAACTTGAGGCTGCAAGCTACTCTTTATCCTAGACATACTGGTCACACTAAATACTTTCCTCTATCTGTACAACGGTTAATAAACGGATCGTTTTTTTTTACTTAATTGCTCATCATGGTTTTCCTGTGTATGCATTGATCTTTGTTTTATTCACAGATCTGCGACTTCAGGCGGCTGCCGCAAATGTTATTACTTGTACACTGCCATCTCTCCTTCATTTACAAACTATGTTCCCCGTGTCCGTAACGCTTTTTTGTGTTCTGTGGCTCCCTTCTTGTAACGTGCGCCGTCCTTGTGCGCTGCCGTGCTGTTGACGGGTGCACAAAGCGAAAAATAAATTAATAAATAAATATTGCAATGAATTGCAACCGCAAAACCCATACCGTTATTCTTGTCTTTACAAAATGTTTGATAACGTTGTGCATTGAGGGTCCCAAATATGCGCCTCCCTCTAATACTAACACTATGCTTGTTGTTCGTTGACAGTTTATTCAGTCGCCTCCGGCATGCTACTGCAGCTGCAAAACATAGGTGCTCTTCTCTTGTCGCCTGTGATGAGCCAAAGAGATGTGATTTAATGTATGGGACAGGGATGTGAATGTTAACTTGGTTCAATTAAAATTCGTGTAGCTTCTTGTTTCTTTGTTTTTTTCTTCGGATGAGACATTGCGTTCCATATAAATGCTAAATGTTCGTGATATTATGTCATGTGGCATTCGCTCCCTTCTCAGAGATTGATATCTTGCCTAGCGCCTCTTTTTTCAACATACAGAACTTGTGGAGTAAGTAGGGCACAATTCTAAACCGAACATCAGTTTTCGTGCGTAGCCCCCGTTAATGGCCGCTAATTTCGCTTTATCTCGATTTATCAATTATTCTTCATTACCCAAAATGGGAATGTTTAGGTTGAATATTGTCCGAAATAGATCTACCAAATTTGTTAAACCTCATTTGCGCTATATCTCATTTTTAATAAAACAACGTCATCTCGAAAGTGGTACGATTTGTTTATCTTTCTGTTCAACCTTAAGCTGAATGCGCAACTGTAATAAGGGATTCATTTTCGCTCTCAGCGCCACACGAACGGGACACAAGACGAAGGACTAGCACAAACAGGCACAAAACAGCGTCTGTTTGTGCTCCCGTTCGTGTTGCGCTGAGAGCGAAAATGAACACTTACCAACTCGCCAAAATTTCCGCCTTGCCGTAATAAGGGATACCTAGCACTGCATCCACAAATTCAACACAACCATGAGCCAGTTTGTTTTTTCTTAACTGTACTTGTCACTGACATGTTGTTATGTTGGAGGATGCGCAAGCTATCTGCAGATCGTCGTATTGACCTTGGCATTATTTTGCTTATAGAATTCATTTTTAGAAAGAAGAGAGTTGCGTTTTAAATACGCACTTGAAGTACTCCGTTTTGCTAAATCAAATACCTCGATAGGGCGTACCTGGCGTACCTGGTATTTACGGCTAGACAAATCTTTTAGGCAATCAAACATTCTGCCCGGATTCCAAGCTCAGCAGGTCCTGAAGAATACTGAACGTCCAGGTTGTGTCATAAGCGTTCTTTAACTCGAAAAAGACAGCATGACAGTTTTTTTTGTGTTCAAAAGCTTCTCGGACTGTATTTTTAAGGCGACCTAGATGCTCGGTTCTGGAGCATGCCTGTTTAAAACTACACTGATGAATGTCAAGAAGTTTCCGGAATTAAGGAAAAAGTTAAAACTACAGTCTTGCCTTGTAAAAAAGAATAAAAATAAAAGAGCCTCTGCCTGCTCTTTTATTTTTATTCTTTTTATGTCTCCCCATAATTTATGTCTTCTGATGCTTATAGGCAGTTCAGGCATTGCTTCATTACCTTTCAGTACCTTTTTTAAGCCGAGCCCATATGAATATAATCTCAATGTATTAATTGTATATTTTAGTGTATTTTTAATGTAATGTAATGCGTTTAATTGCTATTTTTGCATTTTCATTGTATTTAAAGCATACTTTGTTATATATTTAAAGTAATACTTGTATATTGTAGTATACTTTTACTGTATTTAATGTACATTTTTTGTATATTTCTAAAATAAAATATACCAAGCCGAGCGAAAATGCATTTCAGGAGACAGAGAATCCCAGAGAAATTGCGTTGTCATCAAGAAGTTTATGGCAACGGAAGGTCACGTGACGGGACCTGAACTGGAAAGATGTCGCCACACAGGAAATGCCGACGCAAAGTGACCTCAGCTAACAGGAACTGTTCCGACAAGCGTCATACTTGGCGTGACTTATACATATATACCCTCCGAGAGGAGACATTATCTTGCCCGATGAGGCGCTTTTTGCGCAGACTGGCCCCCAAATTACCGCACAAGTGTCTGAGTGGTCGCTTTGAAATCTGCGGTCTATCTAGAACGGAACAGCTAGTCGTAACTTGTGTCAGGCATCGGTCAGGAGTCGAACTGTCAAGCAACAAATACACGGCCGTCTATGAGAGTCGGTTGGCCTTTCCAGCTGAGGTCCTTATCGCTGGCATGTTTGGGCCCGGAGGTGCGCATGACGCCCTTGCCGATGTAATGCCATCACGCTGTCCACACGTAATTTAAATAAGCGGTGATTGCCTTCCTGCTAGATGGTACCATAAACGAATGGACGACTGAAAAGGGAGCGTTTTCACTGATCCCGGAGACGTAATTTCGAGCACTAGGTTGTTCCACGGCAGCTTGAAGTATGCGACAAATATGCTCACGCTGACTACCCAATTGTTAGAATTGAAGTATACTTTGGACGAATTAATTCCGTATTTACGATAGCGCACTTTAAATACATTGCCAAAATGCAAATGCGATTTCCCGAAATACGATTACCAGCACCAGGTTGTTCAACAACAGCTAGCAATTTGCTGCGAATATGTTTACGCGGACAGCTCATTCGTTGGAATTGAAATATAGTTTGGACGAATTAATTTCTTATTTACGAAAGCACAATTTAAATATATTGCCAACATGTCATTTCCCTAAACGCGATTTCCAGCACCAGGTTGTTCAACAACACCTAGAAGTGTGCTGCGAATATATTTACGCGGACAGTTCATTCGTCCGAATTGAAATATAGTTTGGACGAATTAATTTCTTATTTACAAAAGCACACTTTAAATATATTGCCAACATGTCATTTCCCTAAACGCGATTTCCAGCACCAGGTTGTTAAACAACAGCTAGCAGTTTGCTGCGAATATGTTTACGCGGACAACTCATTCGTTGGAATTGAAATGTAGTTTGGACGAATTAATTTCTTATTTACGAAAGCACACTTTAAATATATTGCCAACATGTCATTTCCCGAAACGCAATTTCCAGCACCAGGTTGTTCAACAACAGCTAGCAGTTTGCTGCGAATATGTTTACGCGGACAGCTCATTCGTTGGAATTGAAATGTATTTTGGACGGATTAATTTCTTATTTACGAAAGCACACTTTAAATGTATTGGCAACATGTCATTTCCCGAAACGCGATTTCCAGCACTAGGTTGTTCCACGGCAGCTTGAAGTATGCGGAAAATATGCTGACGCGGACTTTGCAATTGTTAGAATTAAAGCATAGTTTGGGCGAATTAATTTCGTATTTACGAAAGCACACATTAAACACAATGCCAACATGAAAATGCGATTTCCCGAAACACGATTATTAGCACCAGGTTGTTCAACGGCAGCTTGCAGTGTGCTGCAAATATGTTTACGCGGACAGCTCATTCGTTAGAATTGAAGTATACTTTGGATGAACTAATGCTGCATTTGCGAAAGTACACTTCAATACATTTTCAACATGCAAAGGCCATTTGCCAAAACGCGATTTCGAGCACTTGTTTGCTCTATGGCACCTAAATGGGTTCATTTATGCTTAAAAGGACTGCCAGTTTGTTAAAATTCAAGTATACTTCAGACGAATTAATTACCTATTTAAGAAAGTACACTTTTAATCCATTGGCAAGATACTAAAACCGCATAAATATTTTTTCACGCATTTGAAACGTGCTGTAAGCATGCTTTACGTTGCGTATTTTTGGAAAATTCTAAGAATTTATTTAAATGCCAAGCATAAAACTTCAGGAACCGATTTCTGGTATATTTTAGTGCATTCATGACTACAAATATATATTTAAATACATTGTAAATATCCCGCCGTATACCCCAAACATATTAGTTTTCGCTAAGGGCAATGTTGCATTCTGTCAAGCTAGAACCAGGCGAGGCGCCACATGGAATATAAGGCTTTGTGTACCGCCACCTCGCTGTCACGTCGCTTTCCCTGTAGTCTCTTAGACCTCCTCTATCTGATAGCGGCCGATATTTTGCTGCTTATCACGAAGGCTGTGTTGAACTGCGGCGCCGCTCCCTTTTTGATCGTGGCACAATTGTAATCAGCATCATAAGGTGTTGCGATTAGAAATCGCGCACAATGTTGCACTCACGCCAAAGTGAAGCTTGGCGAGGTGCCGCGGGTATTGCCGTTCCTCGGCCACGTGGCATTCATTGGGCTGTCTTCAACCGGCTGTATCGTATAGTGGACGATATCTTGCTAATCGGGAAACCTGTATCAGGAAGCAAATCAGGAAGCCGCGCCGCTAGCTTTTCGAAGGTGACACACTTATTCCCTGCAACTGTAGAGTATTGCGATTAGAAACAGTGCACAACGTTTCACTCCGCTTAACTGGACCTTGGCTAGACGTGTACCACCGCCTCTCGCTTAAATCGCTTCCTGATGGCAGTCTCTTCCCTGCTGACCTTTACAGCAGTCGATATCTTGCAGATCAAGAGGCTTGTGCAGGAGTGCTTCGCTAGCGGGTCTTTTTGGCGGTCGTTCCTGGAAGTGCAGAGGGTAGCGACTTGAAACAATACACAGTATTGCATTGCTGCCCAACTGTGCTGCCGATGCTCTCCGAAAGCGCGTACTGCTTTTCACTTCAGCTGATACTCTGCGAGAGCGTACGCTTCGCATGCATAGGATCATTTCCCCGGGCAGAGAGACGCCATTCAGTTTGATGGTGTGATGTGTCTACATAGTCGATGTGCCGGAGGGACATGGCAAGCGTATTTACGTCAAGTTCTCTCACCGGTTTTCGCAGCAACTCTTACAGACTGTTCATATTGCTCGTAAATATTCTGACACGAGTCTATAATATTGCCACAAATAGGTTGCAGAACCAAAAGGGCTAGGCACAGGCCGCAAGCAGTCAACAGTGTCCCAGCTGCAAGAGCACGCGCGTCTCACTTCTTTGTCCTCAATGCGCCGCCCGGGGACACCTGGCAAAATATTCCCCGTCCCCTTCCAAAAAAGGAAGCAAAACGTGGGCGCACTTAGAGGGAACGGGAGGAAGGAAAACAAGCGAACAAACGATCACGGGCTGCCGAACGGCTGCAGACAAAAATAAAACAAAAGAAAACGCGAAAGAGGCGCCCTTTACTGCATAAAGTAAGGCTTCATACACATTACGTGCACGACCTCAGGCTGAGGTCGACGGCACGAACTCTGCAGAGTGCCATAGGGGAAGACTTCATACGTCACATCCATGATGCGGCGCAGCACTGTGTATGGCCCAAAGTAGCGGCTCAGGAGCTTCTCCGACAGGCCGGGGCGACGTACTGGAGTCCATACCCACACTTTGTCGTCGGGGTGGTACTCGACCTTGCGATGTCGTTGGTTGTAGCGTTGTGCATCCGTTTTGCCTGCTGCTGTCGGGTGCGCATACGGGCCAGTTGGCGGGCTTCCTCTGGGTGCCGGGTAAATTCCTCGGCGTCTGGCGTGAGCGCCTGGCCGTCAGAGGTGCACGGAAGCATTGCGTCTAGCATCGTTTGTAAATCACGCCCGTAGACGAGGCGAAACTGCGTAAAGCGAGTCGTTTCCAGAATCGCCGTGTTATAGACAGACGTCACATACGGGAGGATCTCGTCCCAAGTCTTGTGCTGTACGTCGCCGTACTTTGCGATCATGTCCGCTAAGGTTTTGTTGAGGCGCTCCGTGAGCCCGTTTGACTGCAAGTGGTATGCAGTAGTCTTGCGGTGGGTCGTGTGACTCAGCTGAAACACCTCGTGCATGAGCTGAGCTGTAAACGCGGTGCCCCTATCGGTGATGACGGAGGACGGGGCGCCGTCTCGTAGAACAATGTAGTGTATGAAGAAGCGTGCGATTTCAGAGGATGTACTGCGCGACCCCGCCTGCGTTTCGGAATAGCGCGTCAAGTAGTCAGTCGCAACTATAATCCACTTATGGCCAGAAGACGACACAGGGAATGGGTCCAGAAGATCAATGCCGACTTAGTCAAAAGGTCCGCGAGGTGGCGCAGTTGGTTGGAGCAAACCTGCGGGCTTGAGCGGTGGTGACTTACGACGCTGGCACTCACGGCAACCTCTGACGTAGCGGTGGATGATCTTTGGAAGTTTAGGCCAATAAAAAGCCTGACGCACTCGAGCGAGCGTGCGTGCAAATCCCAAGTGGCCAGAGGTGGGCTCATCATGGCACGCCGAAAGGATTTCGTCGTGGATGTCTGATGGTACGACTAGGAGGTAGGTCCGGTTACCGTTGCTGGAGTTTTTCTTGTACAGTACGCCACTGCGAATGCAAAAAGAGGGCAAGTGGCAGGAAAAGTGTCGGGGTACGTTGGAAGCATGACCCTCTAGATGATCTATGACAGACAGCAGGTCAGCGTCAGCACGCTGCCTTGCCACCAAGTCCGAACTGCTTATCACGTCTAAGAAACGATTGTCATCCTCTGCGCTGTCATCAGCTTGGTGGACGGGTGCGCGTGCGAGCGTGTCGGCGTCTTCGTGTTTACGACCGGACTTATGGGCAATTGTGTATTAAAATTCTTGAAGGCGAAGGCTCCAGCGTGCTTGGCGGCCTGATGGGTCCCGGAGATTGGTTAGCCAGCACAAGGAATGGTGATCGGTGACCACTTTTGAAATGACGACCATAGATATAAGGCCGAAATTTCATCGTGGCCCAGACGACAGCGAGGCAGTCCTTTTCCGAGGTGGAGTAGTTGATTTCGGTGCGCGAGATTGTGCGACTCGCATACGCGATCACACGTTCCACGCCTTCTTGATGTTGAACGAGGACGGCACCAAGCCAGATGTTGCTAGCGTCGGTGTGTATCTCGGTAGCAGCCCCCTCATCGAAGTGAGCCAGCAAAGGGGTAGTGTGCAGCCGTTGGCGCAGCTCTGTGAAAGCAGCCTGTTGCTCGGCAGTCCAGACTAACGGTGTATCGTCACGTGTTAAACGGGTGAGGGGATCAGCGATCTTGGAGAAGTCGGCGATAAAACGACGGTAGTAGGCGCACAAACCCAAGAAGCGCTTAAGCGTTTTCTTTGTAGTAGGACGGGGAAACTTGGCTACGGCGGCAGTTTTCTCGGAATCGGGTCGTATGCCATCGGCGCTCACAACATGGCCGAGATACTTGAGCTCTTTGTAGCCAAAGTAGCATTTCTCGGGTTTAAGTGTCAAGTCGGCCAACCGCAGGGCTTCCAATACGGTTCGGAGACGTTCAAGGTGTTGGTCGAAGGTTTCTGAAAACACCACCACGTCATCTAGGTAAACTAAACAGGTTTGCCATTTGAGGCCATCCAGGACAGTATCCAGCAAGCGTTGACACGTCGCCGGCGCAGAGCAAAGGCCGAAGGGCAACACCTTAAATTCACATAGGCCGTCGGGTGTGATGAAGGCAGTTTTTTCGCGGTCACGTTCATCAACCTCAATCTGCCAATATCCGCTTTTTATGTCGATCGACGAAAAATACTAGGCGCGGCGAAATCTCACGAGTGAGTCGTCGATGCGGGGCAACGGCTAGACGTCCTGTTTCGTTATGGCGTTCAGCTTACGGTAATCCACGCAAAATCGCAGTGTCCCACGGGCTCTTACAGGGCTGAATAATGCCGTCTGTAAGCGTCTCCTTCGCCTGCCTTTGGATGGTGTCCCATTCCTTCGGGTAAATGCGGTACGGCTGTTGTCGTGTGGGGCGAGCGTCATCGGAAGTGATGATTTGATGCTTCGGGATCGTCGTTTGCCGCACTTTCGAGGAGGATGCGAAGCATGTTTTGTACTGGAGCAGTAGGGCGCGGAGGTCGCGCTTTTGAGTCGCTGAGAGCCCGGAGCTAATATCGATGCGATCCAGGGACGTGTCCGGACGTTCCATGGCCACGGAGGCAAATCACTCAGTAACATCGGCCAGTTGGTCGGCCCACACGACGGCAGTAGCTCAGAAAAAGTGCCGAGGTTCGTTCGTAAAATTAGTAATCAGGAGTTCCGACCGACCGCTACGGAAGTGGGCAACGCTTCCATGTGTCAGCAGCAAGGAAAGGTTACCCTCGGCAACTGCAGAGGCATCGCGTCGCCCATCATCGCATTCGACGCTTGCAAAAACACTGGAGCGCGGAGGGATCAAAACACTTTCAGTGTAAATGCGAATGGCGGAGCTGCGTTGCCGAACGTCGGAGGTGTCGCCTTTCACTGTATAAAACGTAACGGTTCTGAGCCGCAGAGCGATAACACCATTCTCACGGAGAAAATCTACGCCCAAAATCAAGTCACGAGAACAGTCGTGGAGAACCAGGCAGCAAACTATGAACGTGGAGTCGCTGATTGGGACCCTAGCCGTGCACTGTCCAAGCGGAGTAATGATATGCCCCCCCCCCCCACCGTCTGGATCTGCACGCCAGAGCAAGGAGTTTTAACTTCCTTCAGAAGCGCTGCCAATTTGCCACTGATAATTGAAAACTCCGCTCCTGTGCCCACCAACCCGCTAATGCTGTGACCATCGAGAAGCACGGGTATGTCGAGAAAAAAACGGTCATTTAGTTCAGCTGCTGGCGTCGACGTCGTCAAAGCTCTATCATCGGATGTCTGCGTCGT
Source organism: Amblyomma americanum (assembly GCF_052857255.1). NCBI lineage: Eukaryota > Metazoa > Arthropoda > Arachnida > Ixodida > Ixodidae > Amblyomma > Amblyomma americanum. The sequence goes on from NC_135497.1 coordinate 525,503,150, forward strand.
CTGCGTCGTCAGGGGGCCTTTATATACGTCGTCGATATCCAGCGACCACGCCCCCTAAAGGTGGCTGTCCTCAGTTTTCTCGGCGAGGGCTGGGCGAGCGGTTAGCCGTCGCTCGGGAGGAGTTCTGCGCATTCGGTGAAAGCGATGATCAGCGAGGTGACTGCGATCGAGACTGACGGTGCGCCATGGACCACAGAGGTTGCTGGGTTACGTACTCTTCAATCTCACGGGGTCGTTGGCCAAACCGGGGCCTTGGCGCATCGGAGGAAAAACCCTGCACTCCAAGCTCTCGATATGGGCACCGGCGGAACAGGTGACCAGGCTCCCCAGAGTGAAAGGTCAAACGCCTGCGGTCAGGGCCACGCAAGACGTCCGCTCTGCGCAGGGATTGTCGATCACTCTGGATGCGGTGCTGCATTGGCTGCGCGGAGGGTGGCAGGGCCTCGTCATGGTTGGGAAAAACTGCCGCTGGATTTGGTGCAGGGCGTCGCAGAGCTTCAGCGTATGTCGGGCGGCAGTAGTCTGTCTGGGTAGGCTGTGGTTCGGCGTGTAGTAACGGAGGCCTGATAGCTTGCTGCACCTCTTCACGGAGAACGCTCATAAGGCAGCTGGCCGCTGGCTGCGACGTACCACAAATCTTCTCTAGCTACTCACGCACAACAGCGCGGATCATGTCGCGAAGAAAATCAGTATTGCTGTTGAAAGATGGGAGGGACTCCGTAACAGAAGCAGCAAGGACTGGCCGGTCGTACGCGGTGGAATGCTGCCGGAGGACCTGCTCTATCATGACATCCTCCGCTAGAAACTCGGCAACAGTGCTGGGGGGGGGGGGGGGGGGGGGGGAGGGAGGCGGCTGCTCACGAGGCCGGCGAAAAAACACTGCGCATTAGGTGGCGCAGCTTTTTGGCTTCCGACATGGCAGGGTCAGCCCGTTGGAAGACCCGCGTCATGTCTTCGACGTACATGGTAACCGTTTCCTTGGGCATTTGCATACGGGGCTGCAGGGCTCATTCAGCTCGCTCCCGACGATCAGCGCTGACATACGCGGCGAGCAGTTAACGTCGGAACTCAGGCCAGGATGAAAGAGTGTCCTCACGGTTTTCGTACCACGTACGAGCACCGTCCTCCAAGCTGAATAAAATGTTCCTCAGCTTGGCGGCGTCATCCCATTGTTTAAATGTGGCGACACGTTCAAACTGGAGGAGCCAATCTTCCACGTCCTCCAGTTGAGTCCCATGAAAGGACTTTGGTAGTCGTGGGTTCTGGAGGGTGTAGTACGCGGTGCCTTGCATGACTGGTTGAGGGGTATGCGCCGAGGTAGAGTCGAATGGTCTGAGCATAGGAGGCAGTCGGCCAAGCGGCGAGGTTGTCTCCAACAGGGGCAGTCCAAGATTTCGGCTGCTGACCCGGTGCACTGGCGCATCGACAGGGAGAGGTCTGGAGTACTCGGTGTTAGGAGGGGTGTGCGACATATTACAGGGCGATTTACCCAGCGCACTCCACCACAAAATGTCACAAATAGGTTGCAGAACCAAAAGGGCTAGGCACAGGCCGCAAGCAGTCAAGCAGTGTCCCAGCTGCAAGAGCACGCGCGTCTCAATTCTTTGTCCTCAAGGCGCCGCCCGGGGACACCTGGCCGCAATATACAGAAACAATACTTCATCTGCCATTTCTGGAGCAACAGCAATGAAAATCAATCCTGGCTTTGAAGGCTTGTGAGAAAAATCTCTGATTGGGTGTATTAATTTTCTGATAATTACAAGACATTGTGATTACATGAGCTAAGTTCTTTACGCAATCAAGTACCTGGTCAATGAAAATTGCCCTTGTTTGTAAAAGGCTGGATGAGCGCACGTGTACCGTAATGCTAAGGCAAACTGTGAAGATCTTGTCCGCGGTTTAATCCATGGTTCCGAGCTTGTTGGGTTCATTCCATTCGTGCCCGCCAGCATCAACGAATAGCCACGCATAGCTAGTCAGTCAAAGGGAAGAAGTCTGAAATTTCTCGCCGCATGTGCCGGCCATACATAATCTCTCTGTGCAGTTTTGCATTTTTAAGCACAACATCACCTATGTTTGCAAGCGTTCCTGAAGCCGGGTATGTCTGTATGAATCTACTGGCTTTCTCAAAAACCGGTCTCGTTTCATACCTGCACATTTCAAGCAGCTGAAGATATTAAATATAACGCGACACAGCGGTATATTACCGTCCGCATATGGACGACCCATGTTTTATGTCTGGAAGCATCTGGGAAACTTAACTAAAATGATGTGAGCCGTGAATGCTCCTGAGGTTCGCCCTCTCATAACTCGAAAAAAGCTTGGATACTCTCAGTACAGACTTCAGAGAACTTGACCCTTGAAAGTGTGACCCATGAAAGTAGTAGCGGTGGCAGGGTAGATTTTTTTTATCAACTCGTTTCTAACAACACACGAGGCCTTATCCTCGCTCACGCAAGCAGCACAGCCTTTTGTATTTTCAAATCGATTGCGTCAGGAATTTCTGGTTCAGAGCTTGCGCCCCTACGTTTCGTTTTTTGGAGCCCATGCATTCCATTATATTTGAGCCTAAAAGAACAGATCAACATCCTAGTGTGTAACTTCAAGGAACGTCCTGTTCGGCTAGTTGCGCGAAACACACACAGACACAAGAAAGGTAGACGGGACTGAGCGTCACTCGCAACTGCTTTTTCGGAGGCAAAACGCACCAATTTACCAGATGTCTCAGGGGAGACATTCAAAAATAGGTTTTTTGGGGTAAAAATATGGCTTTTTTAGCATAGTAACAGCGATGTTGGTGGACACCAGAAAACCGGCGAGTCGTTTTAAGTAGTAAGCTGATTAACTAATTTTTAATAATTAACTTTTTAACTAATACAGTTAGATGCCCAGTTATAATCAGAGATTTGTAGGCGGTCGTTAGTAACAGCCGTATCAGTTTTTAAAATTTCGGAGACACAATTACCCTTGGCGCTGTGGCTCTGCAAAACATTTTTTTTTCCTAATTACATGCGCTGGAACGGTTGCTTTGCCTGCATGCTTTTCGAAAGCGCATATATTTTTGCAGGATGTAGCCAGATTTTGTCCAGCCATAGCGCCGATGATAATCGCGTTTTCGAAATTCTAAACACTGATGTGACCATTACTAACGACCGGTTGCACATCTCTAGTTTCAACTAGCGCCTAACTCTACTAGTTAAAAACAATTAATAAAAATCAGTTAACCAGCTTACTGCTTAACAAGATTCACCGCTTTTCGGACGTCCGCCAGCACCGGTAATGTTATGCTGAAAAAGCCATAGTTTTATGTCAAAACACCTATTGTTTAGAACTATTGAAAATCTTCCCTGAAACATCTGGTATAGCCGTCGTACACGCAAGGAACATCATCTTTCAATTTGATATGGAAATGAATGGTTGAAAATAGCTGTTTTCGTCCTTGTACAAAGCGACGGATAAGTCGGTGGCGCACATGATTCCTTTCTTTCCGCTAAAAAAAAAGCTTCATTTAATTCCCTAGCTATGGTGTATTTACTTGAGAGAAACCGCGCACTGGCAAAACATGACTCACAAGAGCGTGACGGGCAGGTCCTTATATGTTTGGGCAGTTTGGGCCTTCTGCATCTCGTTCAACATTTCTTTTATGCTCCCTGATCCGCTCGTTTAAGCAGCGCCCAGTCTGCCCTATATAGGAGCGAGCTCACGAGAGGGGGATTTTATACAACACCCTTTCGGCGCACTTCACAAACGCTCGCCCATGCTTGGTGCCGCCACTTTTTCATGTTTGCCTCCTCTTTGGATACGAGAGCAAATGCTTCCGCCCTTTTAAATGTTTTAAATGTTTGGCCAACTTGTACATGTTGGGAACCACCCCATGTCTCACCCCTTCTTCTCGAGAGACATCTTCCCCAGCTCTCCCTGCCTTTCACAAGCGAACCAGGGAACCCAGCTGAAGACAGGCCAGCCAACTGTTTCAGAAAACTCAACTGCATCTCATGAGGGCATGATTTCCTCAGTGCGGATTCGAGGCAAATGGATGCAATTCCCCTTTTTATTAGCTTTGAATGAACACAGTCATATGGTAGCCTGGTTTTCGGATATATGTGGTGAACGATATAAATGTGCCAGAGGGCACTCCTCCTCTCCCAGACATAACAGAGAGCATGCAAGTTCATATTTCCCAATGTGCGGAAAGTGCTGGCGAAGAGGCGCACAAAGCGAAGTTGAGCCATTAAAACCAATCGCCTTAGCCCGCAAGCCCTCCTTGGCGCCATGTGCTGTCGAAACAAAGGTAAAGCTGATGCGCTCAGCGGTGTTAGGTATATAACGAACTCCAAGTAACAAGCCAAGCTCGTTTGTGTGACAACGTCAGGAGTTTAAGGTGTGCGGCTCTCTGCAGGGCTGACCTGCGCTTGCGGAGCTAAGAGGCGCCTTGAACACCGCCGATTGCAGGCCTGGTAAACCGCTAAGCACTCGCACGTTTTTTCTCTCGTCAGTCTGCACACCACCACACTCGCTAGTGTGCTCAAGGTCTATAGCTCATTTCCTGAGCCTGTCAATCTCCTTAAGAGGCAACGGGGTCTGTGATGTTGAACAGGACCATTTTTCACCGCAGGCATTGTCACTCGCGCAGTGGTGGTTTCGGATGAATACTTGCTCTACCTGTGAAAAATGCTGCCGGCGTCTTTGCCACGTAACAGACGGCAATGAGCGATGCGGTAGCAAGCTAAAAAGGATTCTTACCGAGCGGCGATATTTGCCTGGCCACGCAACACTTGCTCCCTGTGCGTCAGAATTTGCACCTGCGCAAGCTGCGCAGCGTCGCAGCGTTCTTCTTTTCCCAGATGACGCCCCTTGCTTAGTCGACGTTTTGCACAAAAACAGTGCTGCCAGCACGCAAGGCGGAAGTTGTTTTGTGGCCCATCTCGCGTTCTGTGATTGCATTCGTTTAGCGGCAACCACGGTGCCTCGTAAGTATTCTGTAGGAAGCGATCAATCATTTCGGCGTATTGTTCGCTTAAACGACCTGACACAGCATCATTTTCTTCGCTTTCAATTAGAACAAAGTCGCACAGCCTCGGTGTAGAGTAGACACTAGCGGAAATTGCTACTACTTTGATTTTTGCACTGCATTTTATGCTTTTTTGTAGTTTCATCGCACTGTACACGGGCCTCTAGCATTTCTATTCCATCGAAATGCGACCACCGCTGCAGGGATCGAACCCGCGTCTTTCAGGTCAGCAGCCGAGCACAAACTGTTTCCCAGAAATAGTGAAAGCTCCCTTTCTTCAAACTCTGTTGGCGCCATCCTCTGCTTCACAACTGATGTTTTTTTCGAAAGCCGATGCGGCAACTTTTGCTTGTTCATTCAATACGACACAGCGAGGTTTGAAAATACAAAGGTGAGGACAATGCCGTCAGAGCGGGGCCAGGTAACAAAAGAAGCTGATTTTTCTTATTCACGCCTAATACCCAATTATATATAAGAAGAATACTTTGTCCAGTGGCTGAGAGGTCAGCTCCAACCCCAAGCTCATTGCTTGTGTCATCGAGGTTGCAGAGGGGAGCCGGTCAGCAGACCCTTCCGGATGTGCGCCTATGTGGCCAGGCAGACCTATGTGGGCGTAGCTCATGTGAAGTTTTGGTGTTGTCACGGTGCAGCTATCTCTGTGAGCTATTTTTCTAGGTGCAGGGGATTTTCCTCCGCAAAGAACGACAGACTCAATGAAATGCAGTAAGCAGAGTAATGGTGCCACATAGATTCGCTTCCCGAACATTCGAAAAAGCGCGATACGTCTACCACCGTAATTTCTAAGCGTTTCCTCTCCCCCTTGTCCTTTACGCAATGCCCTCTCGGCGACCAAGGACTGATGCAGTTGCCCTCCATAAGCCCAAAATTGTAGCGGCGCATCGCCTCTGCAAAAGAAAACAGTCGCTGGCGTCCAGACAGTTCTCCAGCCCCAAGAAAATCACCTAGAGAAGTGGAGCATACTGGGCACAGTAGTCTTCGATCCACTGACGTCACGTTTGACTCGTACTGTGGCAAAAGATATTTTTGCACTCGCTGCAAAGAAGCATGGAAGTATCGCATTTTTTCTGTGACTGTATTAAAATTTAACACTTTCAAAAGGTTTATTTTAATGTGCTCTTTGAAAATGCAAGTTCTTTGGTTGCAGGCATTGCACAAGCGGTTCTTTACCAGATGGCATGTAAGGCAGAGCCTTTTCTGCGGCAGTATGGTACCACTGATAAAACGGAGTGTTGCTGCGCTTTAAGGATAACGTAAAAAATCAAGTGACTCCTAATGCTTTCATAAAATAAGGATACTTTCTGCCGCTTTTTTTTCTGGAATTTCTTCCGTAATGTTTTCATCATCAAAATATCAAAATGAATAAATTACTAAAATTATTAATTTCATCATCACGAATTAATTTCCAGTGGATACATTTTCTTCTTCGTTTTTAATTGCTCGGGAGCAGAAAAAGCTTCTCCTTCAATCAGTGTTGATGTGACGTTCGTGTGCTCACGCCATAATGCACACCTCTTAGGCTGTGCAGGCTCAAGACGGTTTATCCTAGCCTTACTCGCTTGTCGACAGATCTAAAGTGAGAGCTTTAGTCACACAAGAATTCATATCAGCATGTTATTTAAAAAATCCGTAGCTGCCTCCTGCGCACTATTGTATCACTTTACTTCGACATACCATTGCCTACTCTGTGTACTGTTGATAATATCGGCTGGGGCAGTTCGATTGAATTTGTTATTTTAAGAGCGTTAGCTCTTACTCATCACGTTTCGAGATTTCGTGGGGTATGCTACCACTTTGAGATCACAGCGCCATCTGTGGCAGAAACTAGAAAGCAGCACACCTCGCATTGAGACTTCCAGCGCAATTTACAGTAGCAATGTAGAAACAACCACCAGCCGCGTGCCAATGATGACCTTACGGTCAGATGTGGTGGTTAGATGTGAAACTATAACAGTATGACGTCAGGTGACGAAAAGGCGGCATAGTTTCGGTTTCCCAAATATAAGATGTCGGCGATTAAATTGGTTGCGCTTTCTCATTCCTTATCCCCTCTCACCACAAGATATCCTATAACGGTTAGGAAAACTCCCGTTTTGGACCGCTATAAACGTAAACATTCCTTCCGCTTATATACTCCAACAACAAGGGTCACCCATCCGGGGACAGCTGTGTACCGAAAGGCAAATAAAACTCTATAGGTTGTGGTCTAGAAATAAAACCACAATTAAATAATAGGTAAATTTTATACATGCAATTACTAATTGAAAGGTTACCATATCGCACCGTAAGCCGAATTCTAGCCCCACCTTGACCCCCCCCCCCCCCCAAACGAAGCAAATTCCGTTTGGGACGTATCTTTAGGGGGTGTAACTTGACAAAGGGTAGACGTGCATCGTAATTTCTTTGATAGATGTCGCTAGGCGGCGGTCGCTCTGCTAGGTGGCGGGCGTGCACGCGTTCTCCGGCGCGTTCTTCGCTTTCTTAGTCTAGTAAACCAAACAGCTAACGCTCGTTACTTGAACTTCTTCCAGACTGTGGCAGCCTTTTTTTACCTTATGGTTACTACCCTGAGGTGGCCACAAGACATAACTGCGTATTGCCCGCGGAAATGATCAACTACGAACCAGAGCACAAGTTTAATTGACTTCCTTTCATAAAACTTTAATAAAAGTTGAATAAAA